>NC_132972.1:8988333-9309166 GCF_047496725.1 Anoplolepis gracilipes | reverse complement strand
CGAGACGCCGGCGCCGATCTCCGTGTCGTCGACTGCCCAGGCAATCGGTCAGCAGAACGCCGGCAGTCCGTCGAGCATCGACGCGAACGCGACCTATACCACGATACGCATTAGGGAGAGCAGCGTGGAAAGAATCACCTCTAGTCCTATTCCTTAGTGCGAAGATGATCTACCAAAGAAAGAATCCCGTCGACGCAAGGGAGGATAGATATCCTTATCGTTATCCGACTTTTTTATTGTCGGTCAATCAATGGTGTATAATTTTTAGAACGTGCCACATTTTCCTTTGGTTTAATTTCATTAGTTGTTGCAATTGTCAACATTCTTTCGAAGAGAGTAATCGGTAATTCGTTGGATTTGGAAACGAACGAAAATTCAATTGACGATTATTCGTTTTAATTTATTGAAAGTAAAGATTAAGAGAAAGAAAATACATAATAAATTTTTAATTTCAAGTAATGAATTCTTTTGACATATAAAACTATTAAAATTTACTTTAATAACAAAAGATATTAATTTATGTAATTATATAATTTATATACAATGTATATTTTGATATAATTTATATAATTAATATGTTAATGTTAATATGTTAAAATATCATATTTTGATAAAGTCAATTTTTATGACGCGTTTGAGATTCGCTTTAATTTTATGTGTATTAATAACTGCAGTTATAATCGATCAGACTGAAGTGAAATAATTATCATTGGCTGAAATAATAAGAAAGACAAGTACATAATTTATCGCAGTAAAACTCTCGCGAATAGATCAGACAACGAGACAAAGAGAAGCCGGAGAAGACAGGAAAAAAATAGATTGTGTAAATAAAATATAGAAATTCTATTACAATTTAATATTTAATAGACATAGGTGCAATTTATATGCGTCGGAATCAATATTACGCGAAAGAACCGATTTTTTTACAACAATTTTTTATAAAAAGCTAAAGTTTTCGTTCCTGTTTCTAAAGCAGCGAATCCGATAAGTGTTTGCGGATAATTTACAATCGTGCTAATTGCAATTGTAATAAGACAATATCTGCTCGCATAATATATACACGTAGAATATTATATTTACTAAATTAATTTTAACGAGCAGTTTTCTTTCTTTTTTTTTCTCTTTTGATATAGTCCAATTTGTGTGCCATATTTTTCGCGTTTCTCGGATTTAATTGTTATGTGGTATAATCGATCGTGTTTTTCATCAAAGAAAGATAGACTTATGAAAATTGTAGCACATGATTATTTGCTGTGACGTTAATGTATTGTTAACAACGAGCCTATTCTACTCTAGTCGTCGACGAGGAACCTATATTATGCCTGTCTTAAATTTCACACCCTAGTCATTTGTACACATACATATATGTGTATGTATATGTATCTATATGTGTATAATGCACATGAAAAGAAATACGACATTTACATACAAACACAAACATACACATACACATAATATACACGTATATATGAAAACACATTTTAGTAACCAAAGACACGAAGGGAAAACAGAAATGATTTATTTTATCTAGTCAAATTTGAGTTCAGTACTTAATAGCGTAAGGAGGAATGTGCATTTTTTTCGTGCAATTGATACATTTCAGCGATTAGTTCTATCAGATAATCGATCTGAATGATCGATTGCCAAGGATCCTACTTACGCGATCATGGTAAAATTTTTCTATCGAATCTTTTATCTCTGAAAAAAATTTCTTTCAATAAAATTGAACAGAAGAGAAATAAATACAATTAATGAATTTTTCTTTATTTTCCTAGAAAAGAACTGAGTAAGGACATCAAAATCAATACGAGCTTGTAAACGCTGGTATACATGCTATAAAGTATATATTTACAATACAATTTTTATAATATTTAGATCTCTGCAGCTGTTTGCATTAATTGATCCTGAGCATAATTTATTTATGATTCAAAATCAATCGAGTAATGAATCATATTATATAAGAAGATATGAGTTTTATTTAATTAATTATTAAAGCTTTGACTGAAGAGAACTTTAAAGATTGAAACTAATATCACTGTCAAGAACAACTCATTATTGAAGGCAAACTAAATATGATGAAGAATGTATTGTAAACACTTTCTAAAATGCATAGTATATGTGATAGTATAATATCTACAGCTCGTATTAGTTTTAACATTATCGCTTTGTGTAATACATACATATGATTTTAATTATTAAATATTTGTAAATTAAATATATTTTTTTAATTATATAATATTTTCTCCATATATCTTTTTATTACACGTACAAGTTTTACTTACATATATTAAATAAAAATATACATTAATATATGCAAGCGCATTTTTACCATGATCGATGTGAATAACTGTTGAGATAGCATTCGATTAAGCGTTCTGTGCCATTATTTTTTTAATAATCGTGTCAATGTATCGAAATTCGTGTTTTATGACATCTCGGCGACTGGCTGAGTATTTCACTGAAGTCGACGTGTCTTAATGTTTCTTGGGATCTTTCATCGGTCCTGGATCGCAAATCTTTATACGATATTGATATTACGCATACTCACGCGTGCGTTAGTTTTTAAGGTCTCAGAAACTTGCCAAATATCTAATATATATCTAATATCTAATATATAGTACACTAATTTCATTATATATTATATAGTAGACAATATATATAGTATATATGTATATGTATATATATATATATATATATATATATATATATATATATATATATACTATATATATGGTACAATAATTTGATTTTAGTTTTATTCCTCGAATATTAATATTATACTATATTTCGTTTGTTTATTTTGTTGTCGTTATTGTTTGTTCTATTTTTTTTTTATCAGCTCCGATTTCGTGATATTATACAACGAACGGTGCAATGGGTACATTTCACTTCGCCATAGAGTCGTCGATAGTCACACTTACGTATTTTCGCAATTTTGATATTAAATTAATATATTAATATTTACGATAAAAGAATATATGTCATTATGTTTAATCATAATAATTTATTTACTAACATATTACAATAATGCCCATAAATTTGTAAATAAATTAAACAATTTATTTGAAAAAAAAAAAACACATTTCTATTTTTTTTTATTTTTATAAAAAAATACATATATACGCAACTTTTATAAGAAGAGAGGATTACATTAAATTTATATAAATTATTAAATTAATGACATAAATAATAAATTATAAATTAATGATAAATTATTAAATAATAAATGAATAAATAATAAATAATACTTATGAACTTGTGGACAGTATATCAGGTATATAAATTATAACTACACTATTCTTTTACACTATTCGCTAGAAACGAAATTTAATGAAATATGGTGCAATATATACGTCTGCAAAGTGACTATCGATAAGTGATCTTTCCATAAAGAGGCTATTTTCTGTTTTTAAATAATTATACCCATCTGCATAATGATCTCTTTTTTGAGAATGATGTTTGTCGACATATTAAAGTCGTGAGTATATGTATATCGCTAAATGAAGTGAGAATGTACAAATCGACGCTAGTTTACGAACTAGGAAGTAACTTAGTGCAATTACATCTAGTTCAATTGAGTGTGAATTCACTTTTTTCTTTTTGTAACATTTTTTTTACGATCTAGTGCAATGAGATGAACGGGACTTTAGACTTCATGTTTTATAACTGTTCAAACTAGTTTAGAATCTTTTACTTTGAGCTATATAGAATATTTATGGATATTGAATTACTTTTCATACATCTTGAAAATAAATTTTTAAAAGTGTTTTTCTTTAACAATTATTTTATCAAAAAAAATGTATATTTTAATTTTTAACATTTAAAAATTTTTTTTTATTATAATTAATTGCCACGAAATATAATACAAATAAGAAAAAGAAAAAAGATAGAAAATTTAAAAGAAATCAACTTCCATGTAAACATACTATGTTTAGATGTATAATTTATTGCAATATATAGTGAATTGCAATGATTTGATTAAATTATTTGTCATTGATTGCATAATTTGTTTTATAATATTTAAACTTTGATAGAAGAAGTATACATGAAGCAAAGTTGGGATGCTATTAATTTATGTTTTTTTACATAAAAATCTTCTTTTATTTAAGTTACCCTTCGATATCATTTATTTTTTTTTCGAGGAGCTATAAGAGATTTATATATATATATATATATATATATATATACACGTATATATATTTATATATTTCTTTATTACTAAATTATTAATAATTAATAAATTATATTTATCCGCGTTTTATTTACATATACTTATATACAGATATACGCATATGATGCGCGCGTAAGTGTAATTAATCGAATGACGGTGTTTAGACGTATTTCCACATACACATACACATACACGAACACGAAACTTTATTTTACTACGAAAGGGAAAGCGAATGTGCACATTCCTCAAAAGCCACGAATGCGAAATAAGTACAAGATCGCCAATTAATATTACTCTAAATGAATTGATATTCCCTTAGTTGATTATTTATAAAAGAAGAAAGAGATGAGACATATATATGTATACATAAAGTATAAAAAAAAAATATATATATATTATATATATAATATATCATTACGTAATCCTATGTTTGGCTTATGCAGGCTAATAATGTAAGTGGACATATGTGTGAATAAAGTTGGAAAAAAATATCAATTCACAAAAATAAGACTCTCCTCTTTCCTTCTCGAGAATAATATTATCCGGCTTGCGACATTCGGTTCATCGCTTGAGTCATCCTGTTGATTTTATTTATTTGTGTTTTCCGAGCACAAATTGCACAGATTGCGCGAAATAATGACAGAATGGACCGCTTTGCGCTTTCATTCACGCAACACACACTTGTGTCGAAGAACGTGACACAATTAATTAGACAAATTGCAGCATTTGCACTTCGCGATACCTTCTAATTCACCTAATTCGCAACAACTAAAGCGAATTCAATTACTTACATGTGCTAATTTATGCCGGTGCTTTAGTTAGTTAAATAACACATTGGCATAACAATCATGTCGATTTCATTGTCTTTACGATGTAATTATATAATCGTATTTTGTTACGATGTATATCTGCGATATTATAATGATGTTAACTGTAATATATTTTAGGCGATATTGATGCACTTGTGACGTGTATGTTTTAAGCAGAATTGGGCAGAAAGTACATAATTATTAGTGATTATAGAGTAATTAAATTAATGATTAGTAATTATGACATTGAGTAATCATGATTAATAAATCAAAAAAATAATGTAAAATTATTAATTAAAGACCATGTATGTCATACTTCGATACAAAATTTACAAATTAAAAATTTTAAAAATTTAGATTAATTGTATTATATGTATACAGTAGAAATTTAGTAATTTATCTAATTTCGATAAGTTTAGTAAGTTTTATTCGAGAATAATCTTTCAAATCATTTTATGATTACTGACTTCATAATTGCTTTAATTATAATTTATTTAAGATAATTAATTACGTGAAAATAATCACAGAAATAATCTAGCCCAAAATTGCTTCCAAGGATTAAGAGTCGTAAAAGTTGATGGGAGATGCGATATCATGCATGGCAGTGCTAACTGTTGTACTGTATATAGTGACTGAATCCGTCGCTAATTTGATTGGCAGTATTAATTAAGCTCAGTGAGAGCCGATCGAAGAGAGCAATTTACACGTACACAAACACTTCGAGGAGGATCATCAGTCGATCGCGCGCTCTTTCGAGGGCGTCCTACTCGGCGCCTGCTAACACATCGGCCAATACAGTGCACGTTGACCCTACACTGAATATGGATTAAATGTGGATCATTAAACGCGCGTTCCTCGACACATTGGAGCAGATTGCGCGATCTTAACCCTTTACCTGCGTGGATAATTTCACCCGATTCCCCACGAGGCCAGCAAATTGGAAAGAGCATAGTAAAAATACTTTTACATGGCTCTATTTAACGACGGGGATAGCGAAATAAGTTCGAAACCCTCTTACGCGATCGCTAAACATGATTGGCGATCTCTTTTCATGTAGTAATAAAATTTTACAATAATTCTGCAATTTGAGTAACAATTAAATTTTAGAAACGATTCAGTGCTATGAATTTATGATAGTGGTGGCTTATCAGATTTATCATTTAGAGTTGCGAGATAAAGGGTTGAAGTTCGCGCTTCGAGATCTTACACAGTTCGTCACCAGAGTCTCACCAGTAATCGACTGACGATCCCCTCGCAATGAATGGCCTGTGTTAACGTGTTCCCCCTCCTCCTCCCTCCTCCGTAATTCCGTTTCCCCTTCCTGTTCTCCCGTTCTCCACACCTGTAAGTCTACCTTTCCTGACTGTGATTCCGTTGATAATTGATGATGAGGAACCGGCGGGTCACGTGGCTGTGTTAATGTGTTGCAGGGGGGGTGGGACGCAATCGGAAGCACGTTGGCGATACAACTGGTCAGGTGGTGATGCAAGGCCCGGGGCGTTTTCCGTGCCGGCTCTGCGGAAACGTTTACAGGCACCTTGCTTCGCTGACCCAGCACCTCGAAGTGCATCGCAACCAGACTACCTGCATCGTCTGCCACACCACTCTCAGTCGTAGAACCGACCTGCGGCGTCACATGCGTCTGAAACACCAAATACCCTGGCAAAAAACGATCCACAGGCAGCGCAGCCCGAAAAGCGAATTGGACTCGTAGATAACGCGCATCGCACACTATTTCGAGAAAATAGATATCGATCGTCGTGGAGATTATTGAACGTCGTATTGACTCCGCGATATTTGCGTTTGCTTGTACGAGAGTTCGCTGTGTCGATCGCGGCGGTGCCCCTCGTCACCTTAATACTACGCGTTCGAATTTCTCTTCCATGTTTTTATAATCTTGCGAATAACTTGAATCTAAAGGATTTAAATTTTACTTCATAGGAAATATATTGGCATTTTAATTTTGAAATTAAAGATCTTAATTTGTCGGTATAAAAATTAGTAAAGGAATAAGTATCTGTATTTTTTCAACTTTAAACTGATATATTTCGAATCAATTCCTTCGAAACGAGCATTATAGATTCTAGATATTTGACAATAGTGTTAAGATGACGATCGTCTAAGCCATTTGCCATTTTTCAATGAAAGATTATAAGACGAGGCTCTCGCGAGTGAAAACTTATACGCTCCTTTTCTTACTTGTTTCTTCTCTATGATAATTGATCCGTGTATATTAAACTCTCCAAGAAATAACTAGTTTCATTAATCGAATGGTTAATTTTTTTTTTAATTTAAAACAATTTTATTGTGTTAAACCGTGTTATTTTTCAAAAAGTAAAGAAGAAAGTTTATTGTCAGACTCAACGAAATAAACATGATGCGAGACATTGATCTTGCATCTTTTTCTTCCTAACAAATAAAATATTTTATAAAGCATTTTTTTTACGTATGTAATTTTACATTGTTCTTAATTGGAACTCAATTGTTGCCACGAGAGCAGACTGGTTCAATAAGAGTAATAATTTGATTATCTAAATATGCATATTTTAATTTATTCAAAGATCTCTAAGTCTGGCTAATATGATAGATTTCTACTGGAGTATTAAATATTTATATAATCGTAAAATATATATTATGCATCTCTTTGTTGCTGACGCATTTAAATACATTGAGATCCGTAAAATCGTCGGCGATTCGCAGATTCGTTACATTTAACGAGTATAAAAGCGGTGGGTGAATGAAATCGGAGAGCGAATCGAATCAAAATTAAAAATTCATGTCCTAAAATAGGCACGAGAATGAGATATTAAGATAAATGCTTTTTGGTAACCGCAGAAGCGATAGAGCTGTTCGAAGTGCGAATAAAAATAATTTAGCTAGCGATTCTTATATTTATAATTCGATTTAATTTAAAGTTCATCGATTCTGTTCATCCACCGTAGTGTAACTAAATAGAATGTATTTGACATAGGCAGCAATATTCACATGGAGAAATCTCTTTTTTTTTTTTTTATTGTAGAACGCAGTTCTAAAATATATATTGCTGTATATTTCAGATACACTCTGTATTACTGATTTGCTGAGAGATAGCGAATAGTCGCGCTTTGACGTTTAATTTTGCGAGACAGACGATCGGGACGGAGTTTCGCGTTTTCTTTTGACTCGATAATTATCAGCACACGGTCCGCTTGGTCCGTTTAGATGCGTTTCCGCAAGAAAATTGATGTATCTAGCTTTGCTGCGTACACGCGTATTTATCTTCGCTAAGTGTGCAGTTAACGCAGTTAGCGATTATGTTATATTAGCGGATTACGCTTTAGGCGTTTTAAAATGCGAGAATTAAGTGATATGTGTTTAAGGATCTGAGTGTTGTATACGTCACCGATGAACGGAGGTGACTCTATCGCGAGGCCTCTATCAGGATCTCGTACATTTTACAGGATCTTTCCTCGAGCGCAAAATGCGACGACCTAAAAAGGTACCTTATGGTATATGGAAATATCACGTAATGTGCATAATGTTGCTGTACAAAAACATAAGATATACACATCCTCATATATTGAAGATTCTGATGTATAAGAGAATCAGAAACGCTTCTCTGAGAATTTTTATGGTAAAAAAATCCCGCATAAAAGGAAAAAATTTCTCGCGCAAAAAAAGATCTCTCGCGTTTGTAAGAATCTTTTCAATTCAGCAAAGTCTCGTATTTTCATATAGAGCCTGGCTAGCTATAGAGTCGCCTCTCCTCCGGATTAATGAATCGGCGATCTTAAAGAATTCTAGTCATTATTATACGAGACATTAGACTATCCAGATCTCTATCGCTCGTTCACACAGGATTCTATAACAAATCGAAGTTATTTTTTGATACTCTTCGATACAAACGGGAGCTCTCTCTTTCTCTCTCTCTCTCTCTTTCTCTCTCTCTCTCTCTCTCTCTCTCTCTCTCTCTCTCTCTCTCTCTCTCTCTCTGTTGCGGCCGCTATGTCCTCGCAGGACATCGCTTCGCAATGTTTCAACCCTCGCTCCGTAGCCACGACCCCTGACACGTTACACGGACTCTGTTTACACGTTTATCTACGCCACGTGCCGAATTTCTTTGCGAATGATTCTTGGGTTCGGTGTACGCTTAGAATTATTCGATCGACAACACGATCTTTCATTATCCTGATTGATTTCGTCATTATATTAATTCTAATCCAGCGTCATTTACGTAAAAAAAAAAATTATGCGAGACCACCTTTTCTCTATAATTAAAAATAAAAACAATTATATAAAGACAAGATTTTTTCGACAGGATAACATTGAACGAGATAGCTCGATAATGAAACTTTTAAGTGTACATCGAGCCTCAGCTTCAGCTGTCGAGACAGCGCATAGACAGTGCCTTACACACAAATACCTGGTTTTACATTTTACGCATTGACTTCTTCAGATATTTACCATAGACAAGAATATATCTAGTGATGCAGAGCATCCGGAAAGTAGCCGTTAATTTTGTTACCGGCCTCGTGTAAACATTGTCTCTGTATGAAAGTGCGAAAACAGCGTTTCTCAATATCTTATATATTAATCTTGTGGTTAAACAAAAACAAATTAAGTTGTAAGATATGGATTTAAAAATGGATATTTATCAAGTTTGCTATATATTATCTTTTATAATTTTTTAATCAAAATTTTTTAATTTAAATTGTTTTTTATGAATATATAAATGCTCGAGAATCCATAATATAAATTTCAATTATTCAGCGTAACATGTAAGAAGTATACGATATTAAAAATTGCGAAATATTTATTTAATTTTAATTGACCGAGATTGTACTTTTCAACTTTATAATATATAACACTAAAAAATAATATGTCTAAGAGATTAATATATAATTTAATGTTAGATGAAACGCTGATTTCGACCGATTGCTGATTGCGAACTATGTCATATGTATCCAAAGACAGATCTGAATATAATACGTCACCGTTACCGTTATTGTTGTTATTAAATAAGTAATCTACACATACACACGGGAGCGATTTCGCAAGCGGGGATACCTTATTTTAGCGAGCGCATTCAAGAGTGTTATGCAACAAGTAGTACAATAATTGCGAGTATGTATACGACGCATACGTGCGTACGTCCGCATTTCGTTTCGTTTTCAAGAGTGACATCGCACTTTGCACACCTGACTATTTACTCGTAGGTATAAGTGATCGTAATTATCGTAGTGTTGATCGTAGCACGAGAATGCGCGTCACCGCGCGTTTCTAGAACGAATGCCTCATTTTAACTCATTAAATGCCATTTAAAGGATCGCACTGCGGGATGCAGTTAATTACGTTTTTAAAGCCCTAAATCAAACAATATATAGATAAAATGATATTGTAATATCTGCGATAATAGTTGGCACTTAATGGGTTAATACTACGTCACCGCCGTGAAAGAGTGTACAAGTATTTTTAGCCGTACGTGGCTATCGCGGCGAAACTGTATCAGGGATTCTCAAACTTTGCGAAATTAATCTTAATTCTTAAGTTAAGAAATGTTACACTAATGGTTTAATTTTATGTTTCCTTTGCAGAGAAATCATATAAGAAAATATTAATTTTTTATATGCAGAAGAGCTGTGCTCTCTATAAGCTATGCTTCATGTCACAAAGCAATATTCTATCTTTACAGCAGTAAAAGAGAAATATATAGGATAAAAGAAAAATTAAAATACACACAAATACGTTCCAAACATATCTTTTTAGAAAAGACTTCGCAACAAAATTTAAGCATCTCTGCAACAGATAAATCGCGATGTGTATTTCAAAAGTAAGAAATTGGATACACGAGAAAGATATGAAATACATAAAGAATCAAGACGACTTTCGAAGATAGAAAATCAAGCGGAAAAATGTCAATCTTGAAGTCCGCTTATACGATGAAGCGAAGATAAGCGGAGATAAAAATAAAATTGCTGAGACACATAACGTGAGGTACGACGAGTTGCAAATTGCAGCGAAATGAAGGAGGAAATCTTCGTTCTTATAAGAAATATGCGAAACATGGTTCTGTCTGCTAGACGTGTGTTTGACGTTAAAGTTTTGATGCAAAGATTCAGGTAATTAGTATCTTAGAAAGAAAGATGTAACAGAATTTAGTACTGACAAAAAATATATAGACGTGTATAAACTTATTAAACAGCGAATGCAAAATTTTACCTGTAAAATTCTAGGAGTGATAAAGACATACGAGGCAAAGAATTATTCAAGGAAAATTAATTATTAAATATTATCAATTTTGCATCGCGAAGTCGAATCATCCGAGAGTTCGCAAAGTATCTAAAATAATTTTTAATGGATTATGTAAATTATTAAAAAATTGATATATATCATTAAATTTCAATGATTGAATAAAAATTTTGCGTTTTACACTTTCAGGAAAATTATTTTCCAATTGTCTTTATCGAGCCTAGAAATTTATTGGCAGAATCTCTGCTTTCACATTCTGTATTTTGCGAAAAATTGAGGAAGCTGTCCTACGAAAAAGCTGTTTAACCCTTCGAGACGTAATTTTCCTAAAGGTACTACACATTTTGAAATTCCTATTCGAAAGAATCTACCATACTGTTTAAACGAGGATCTCATAAAATAATGTTTCAGAGTAATATGAATTAGTTATCATCTCTTGGCTCGAATGGGTTAATCTTTTGTAGAAAGAAGACAGCAAATATGTGTATTCGCAGCGGGTTTAGAAATTAACTATAAATATCATGAGACACCATTATCGGTAGCACGAAACATTACGTTCTTTATTCAGGTACGTGTTACGTTCGGTATCGTAATTGTGAGCTTGTAACTTAATTAAAAAAATCGTGTAAGACTATACGCTTTCAGATGTTATCGCAGTAATGTAAATAAAAGAATTTCTGATGGATATATTCGTGTATTCGGAAATTGGTATTTTATAATTGTATTGCATTTTGTCTCCAAGTTAATTGCTCTTAGGATTGTAGTAAATTTCTTTCTTATAAATTTTCCTTTACGTTCATTTTATTAGTTTAATTTTAAATATAATAATATAAAAAAAATTATCTTTTTTTATATTATAACTAAAATTTATAGTAAACACAATTAGTCATTTTTCGGCGAAAATTATGGCAGTTTGCCTTTAATTTTTGACGGCATCAAAAGAGTCATCATCATGAATTCACAAGTCACAAGATAGTGATGATCAGCCAGGACTTATATGGAATCTCATTATGACAAGCAGGTAGTAGAAATTGCATTATATATATTTCACACTTTGCATTATTATTTTAAGAGCAAACAAAAATTATTATTGCGCTTGTAAGTACGATAAAGTTTCGGAATGAATGACAATCGAATGATGAAAAGAGATAATTTAAAAACGAAGCGAAATTAACTACCTATGTGATAATAATGAGAAATGATGTAGTCATTTTTTCTTAATGCAAAAATAATTTTGTGTTCGTGTAAACTAATATCGCTATTCATAGCATTGATGTCTTTGTTAAGATAAATAAATTGATATTAATATTCATCTTTTTTTTATATTTTAACATTATTGAAAAAGTTTTTTAATTTCATTTTATCTACAATTTCTTTCAATTAAAAATTCCCACACTTGAAATTGACGAAGGAACAAGATTTTATATATTATCATCATCAGAACTCTCTACTTTTCGATTATTGTAATTCAACATATATAACAAATAGATATACATAGATGTATTCCTCGAGATATCGCAAATTTCCTGATATGTACTGCGCCTAAGGATAATAATTGGAGTATCGTGTAAGCACAATGCTCATTAAGGTAAACCGAGGAATGCATTTTTAGAATCGTTGAAGACGACACCGACCAGGAGTATTCATACGCCGACGTCGTATTGCGACAAATGTGGCGTTACGTTTACGACGCAGCACGCTCTTCTGCGACACATCACGTCCAAGCACGAGGACTCGCCTAACTCCGCGGTCTACTGCAACATCTGCCAGCGCGTCTTCAAGACCAAATGGAGCCGGGCAACGCATAATAGTAGATACCACAGAAACTGACCTGAGAATCATCGATTTCCGCACGAAATACGGCTGTAATGTTACATCGTATCGTTATATTATTCCTCCAGTAAAGTTATCAGTAAATTGATAGCGGTTCCATCAATATATAAACAATGTCACCATCTCTGCTTATAGAATATCTTGTTATTCTTGTTATTGAAAAAGAATATCAAGTTGATATTCTAGTAATGTTCGTTTTTTTTTAGTTTTTTTTAACTTAAATTGTAATTGTTTATTTTCGAGAAAAAAAAAATTAATTTTGTAATGTTTATTTTTATCAATTTAATAATAAAATGTATAGAAAAAACGTATATTTTATTGGTATATAAAATGTATATAAGAAAAAAAAAATATATATATATATATATATTGATGGAGCATCCTACTGTTAAAATTATTTCTTTATAAAGTGATATATATATGATTTTTAAATTATATAATTGTAAAGAGACTAGATGCATATAAGATTGAAGAAAAAGTAATTTACTAGTATAGTAATGATCAATTTTTATTTAATGTATGGAATATTTATTAAAATCGTAGAAAGCAGTCTTTAAAATAGAATTCAAATTAAGTCTTTTGTACATCTTTTTCTTATTAAAATTACATTTTCTGTAAAATTATTAGTATATAGTATTCTGTGAAATTATAAGTAGGCGAACACACAAGAAAAATAAGGCAGATTTTACATACTTGATGTTTTGCATATACTTATTTTCTTCATATTTGCTAATAGATTATACTGTTTGAAAATTACTAATAATTTCTTTCTTTTATTTAAAGTTGTCATTTTTTTAATCACAATATTTCGAATATGATAAAATAATTAAAATGCGAAATTTAAAAAATAATAGAAAAAGTAACAAAGATCACATATATGTGTATTATTATCTTTTGTTAAATGAAATTAATTTTTATAATAGAAACACTTGTCATATTTTTACGACTAAATTATATTTTATTAAATATTTATTTAGATTATAAAGATCATGTAGATTCTATGTTATTCCATTATATAGAATAATATAGATTCCTCTTTGCGTGCAGATGCGCATAATCAGCAACGAACGTGCTGTTCTCCCATTTTTCCTTCCTATTGATCTCGCATTTATTTAATATCCTCTCATGTTCGTTTATAAACGAGGAATATATTTGTAGCCTCCTCTCAATGCAAGTACCAAATGTAATACCGAACCGCCCTGAACTTTATAATCTTGCGCCGTCTTTTCATCGTTCCTAACACAAAAATATAATATTCATTAATCTTTTGATATACTATTTGCATGTGTTTATTGATTAATGTCTGAATTTTATATGTCAAATAATAAATAAATTTTAAATCAAATTTTGCTTAATGTATAAAATTTACATAATATGTCTTTTTATATATTTTTTATTTAAAAGAAAATGCTATATAAATATATATACATATATATATATATATATATATATATATATTATATATATTTCATTTAAAAATCCTGCGCAAATCTACAGTATATTAACAGTAACACATTATTGTTAAAAGAACAGAAAAAATGGAAATAGAAAGATATATTACTTCTTGACATATTGTAAGTAACTCAACGCTATGAAGAGAGGTAAAGTGTATGTCAAAGGACTTAGAAGTGACGTTACTATTGTATCCATTGTAATTTCTATGCATTACAAGTTGCAGGAATTTCATGTATAATAAAACTTATATATAAAATTTTATGTGTGTGTGTATACATATATATATATATATATATATATACAATTGTAATATTTATACATACATTTGTTTGCCAGAGAATATTAATCGTTGTTGCTGTGGTGGTATTCCT
The DNA here is from genome assembly GCF_047496725.1 of Anoplolepis gracilipes. Classification (NCBI taxonomy): domain Eukaryota; kingdom Metazoa; phylum Arthropoda; class Insecta; order Hymenoptera; family Formicidae; genus Anoplolepis; species Anoplolepis gracilipes. The sequence goes on along the minus strand of NC_132972.1, from coordinate 9,294,299 downwards.
TCCTTCTCTTCTACTCTTTCTTTAATTCTCTCTACTTTGTCAGTAGGTTCTATATCTATTTCAATCTAAAAGAATAATGTCATTATTATTTATACACATATTCATTTAGCATAATTATTTATTAAAATTAAATTTGCATATAAGATATTTCTCTTAAAAATTATATTTAGAAAAAAATAATTAAAACAAGATGAAACTCTCAATGATTTGAATATAGCAACTGTAATTTTCTTGTCGGTTAATATAGATCAGTATTGTCTCAATGATAAAATATTTAAATTATCTATTTTTATAAAACAACATTGTTATATTTTGTAATACTAGTGATATTGTAATTAAATCAATGTTTTGATTTAAAATTTACAAGATTCAGATTTCATATATATGTATATTTATGCACATACAAATTTACGAAAGGTGTCTTCTCATTAAAAATATGACTTTCAAGTTTCATCTTCTCAAAATATAATAATTTCAAAAAATAAACTTAGATATCACATTATTTTCTTTCGATCAACACAACAAAAAGTATCAATGACTCTTGTAATAATAAGATTAATATAATTATAACTCCCGATCGTGCAGAAACTGCGATCACTTGATTTTATAAAATCCTTTGATTTTGAGATACTTGCCTCTTTTCCAGTGAGGGTCTAAAACAAAATTAAAAATTAATATGATAAACCGGCGTGAATTATACGACGTAGCGAATCAGCATAATTACCTTTACTTTTATCAACATTTTTCAGCTATCACTGTTTATGCTAAATTATCGCAATTTTCAGCTATCACCGGCTGAAATTTGCCAACACTACAGAAAGATCAGCGTAAAATTGAACAGCAAAGCAATGATTACTGAAGGAATAATCCAAACCGGCCTAACCAAATTCTAAGTTGTCGGTTGTCGCGCGTGTCGCCGTCTGTTGGCAACGAATGTTACTAACTGATAAAATTTTGTATATATATTTTTAAAGTTTATACATTTCCTTTGCTCATAATTCTATGTCTTAATGTTAACTTATCGCAAGTTTATTTTTATATACACTTTGGTAGAAGAAAATCTTATTTTATTTTATTTTTATATTTCATTAAAAGTATAAATTAAATATTAATTCTTAAATACATATCACATTTTTTGGGCTTTTTGTAGTTATCTCTCTCTTAATGTAATATATTATATGTAATAAGTATTATGAGTTTCTCGTCAAGAAATTATAATTATGCAGTTTGTGAAAAGATATTTATCGTAACTCTTGCAACTGCACGACAGTGTGATTATAATAAACAACTGCATTAAGTTTAATAATGAATTGGATAAGTTCTTAACGATCTGTCACAATCTTGAGTTTTTCCTCTTGAGCCATCAACTGATTTTTTATTTTCTGTAACAGTTCCTTCTTTACAGAATCTGGTACAAGTGTGCGAGCTCTGGTTGTCACTGCAGATAGCAGTGTGTCATAAGTAATATCGTGTCCATGTTCCTTTATCAATTCCTTCGAGATTAACTTTACTTGATCTCGCCATCCACATTCGACCAATCTACGTCTTAATAATTCTTTTAGCCTAAAAATAACATTTAAACATACAATATTAGATTAAGTTAGACAATTTGATTGTATTTGTTTAATTGAATCTGTTCAGAAATTGTTTAAATAAAAACTTTAGTTATGTATATCATAAAACAAAATTTATACAGCTAAAAGAAGGCTTATTTTTCTAAAATTACTTAAATAACTAACTTTAATTGTGTAATCAATGAAAAAACAATATAAACAATTAACTTATACCTACCCATCGCGGTCGCCAACCATCACTAATCTCTGATGTAGTGCAGTCTTCATCAATATATGAAATTAATTATATAATCTCAATTTTCGTTTCTTTATTCTGTGAATTATTTATTTCTTATTAACCTATCAAGTCAACAGTCAACAATTCCAAGCAATCTGTTAAGGGACAATTTTATTCCATCATTTTAAGGGCATTCTACAATGAAGATAGGAAGCCTTAAGCCGTTAAAAGTTGACCAATGACAGTTAAATGTGAGAAGAAAAATCAAATATGATTGGTTAATTTCTTACGGCTTAAGGTTTACTACTGCATTGTAGATGACCCTTTATCTTTACTATTTCGATGCCATTATTTGGATGCGTTCAGAAATCCTACCTATTGAATAGAGTAGCTTTTAATAGACCAATCAGGTCAGAGAAATATTTGGTTCTCTGTTCTGATTAGTCAACGCTACGGGTAGGATTTTTGAATGCAACCTCTCTAGAAAATTAGTAAACAAGCGGCTTAAGCCAGTATTTTACTCTTAAAATTTACCAAAATGCTAATTGACCTTAGATAACCTTTACTTTGTACCGACTGATAAAATGTAAATATTATCTTTTTTTACATGTGTGTATATAAATGATAAATAAATATATTCAAGATGTTTTTATTAAAAGGTTATAATTAAAAAAATATCAACACGAATTGTCCGCTATTTGTACAACACGAGTGCTATTAGATTTTATTTTTAGTATTATTTCTTGTGTATTATAGTACGTATTATACTAAATTTTATCTTATTAAAAAAGTGTTACCTGAGAGTGATAATACAAGTAATACAATTAGATATTATATAATATAATATATAATGTAATCAGTAATTCCTATACATTAACTAGTTTGTATTCAGTAAAAAAGAAAGTTTATTAAATAATATAGGCTTCTGAAAAATTTAATATAAATCTTTTAAAATTTTATACATTCGCGTATATATACATATATAAAATTTAGATTAACTTTTTCAAAAGCTTACATTGTTTAAAATTCTTTTTTAAGCTGAATACAAACTAATTACTGTACAGTAATTATTGATATATATAAATGTATATATATATATATATATATTTGCATATTTTAATTTGTATTAATTATTAATATTAATTTATATATTAATATTTTAGGATATGGCATCAACAATATTAAGTCGTATTCTCAAAAAAAGATATTTAATTATACCCAGCACATCACATTGTTTTAGTGTTATCCCTAATACTAAATACAATGTTTGGTATTCAACGAAGAAATCTACAACTAATGTTGAACTCAGTGAAACTGACAATAAGAAACAGATTAGTATAGCAGAAGTAGGTAAGTAAATTTCATATAATCTATCTTATCTACATTATTATATATATTGCATATACTTTTTTTCTTTTTTTCAGTCAAAGAAAATTTTAAATTTGCTGGACATCTAGGAATTATAATAAGTGGCATTGGAATGACTGCTTTTATATTGTATACCTTATTTTTGGAATTATTCTCTAGTGAAAGTCCAGATGCCATTTATAGTAAAGCTCGAAAACGTTGCATGGAACATCCAAAACTTATAGATTTGCTTGGAGCTCCTATAAAAGCTTATGTAGATGAAACAAATCGTAGACGCAGGAGACATATCAAGTATGTTTAAGTAACTTTTCTAAAATATATATGAAATATCGGTAACTATTTTGTGTATGTAAATTCTCGTATAAAAACGAATTTTGATTATTCATAAATATTTATCATTCTATAGATACATATAAAAATTTAATTATTTTTTTTAAGAATCTAAACAATATATTTGGAATATTTGGAATAATATATTTTTTTATATTTATTTTTTTCAGTCATATGTATTACAGGAAGAATGGTGTCAAATATATGAGGCTGAAGTTTTATTTAGAAGGAACAAGACGACGTGGAACAGCATTTTTAGAAGTGAAGAAAGTAAGTTTGCTAATAACATTTGCATAATTAATAATAATAAATATATTTATGCACTCACATATATATTCAATTTTAATTACAGAATGAATCTGATAAATTTGAATATTCATATTTATATGTTAATGTGAATGTTTTTGGAATAATCGTATTAGAACCTGAACAGAATGTAGATATATAGCAACAAGATTAAGACTTTGTACTGGATTTTAATTGATATAGAAGGAATTCAATTGGTGTACTAGTACACACTAGTGCACCTTAAAAGTTATACTTACAATATAAACATTAGTAAATAAAATATTAAGAAAATTATAATAATATAATATAATTTTTATTATGATATATTTTATTATAATATTATAATTTTTATTATGAATTTTATCATTATTTGCATAGAACAATAATAATAGTTTTAAATATCTTTTTTTACTTATGCCAATGTAAATTTATGTACGATAATCTTTGTGTATCGGTGTGTACTAATGCAACCTAACCAATTTATTAATACACGAGAAAAAGATAATTGATAATTGTATAATGTATCGTGAGATGTAAATAATATTTTACATTTAATATTACATATAATTACATATAATATAATTTTCTATAGAAGTGTAACTTAAATACATAAATATTCTTTTTTACTTAAATTGCTCAATCTATTTACTTTGTACTTTTAATTTTAATTTTAATTTATTTTGTTGACAAAATAATAGAAAATTGCTAAATATTGATTAATTATTGTTTTTCAAAATATAAAAATTAACTAACTTTATTTAATAAGCTGCATTTATAAATAAAGCTGCAATTGTGTGTGATATATTTTAAATATTGATCCTTTTTCAAAATTTTATATTCTTATATAGTTATAACACGTGTTATATATACTTTCTTTTCGTTGGTGTGTGTAAAACTTTATTTTTAGAGTTTACGTCATTTTATATTTTCACCCTAATCTTATACTCGATGATGATGAGAAAAAAAAACTCATAAGCATATCGCGGCGCTACGGAAACGGAACTGAGAGTTATGAAATTCGAAGAACAAATTCTTGGGTAGCGTGTTACGTGGACGCTAAAAATATGCATTATTCTATTCTACTATCATCTACTTATGCTATTGCACGAGTCTACGTGCATATAGCAACAACGTATATGTGCGTGTTATCAGACGTCAATAATTATTATTGATAATACGCATGACACATTTTATAATAATACTACTTATTCCTTCCTCACTATTATACAATTAAATCATTACTTACGCATATATAATACTGCATATGCACGCGTGAAAATGTCTCTAAAGAAAAGAAATCTGCGATTATTTGATTTCATTTATCATTATTTTTAATATCAATGATAAGCAATATATCTAAATTGTTTTATTTTGTAGGATATAATAATATTGATTTTTTATTAAAAATAAAACTTTCTACAAAAAAATTCCCTCAGTTTGTCTGTTTGAGTATTACACTTCTGGGAAGGAGATATTTATGTGTAATGCTTTATAAACGATTAGAACACGAAAAATAAAAAATGTAGCAATCAAGTCAAGTAAAAGCTATCGATAAGTCATTAATGAGCGCAGCATCCACTGCAGAGAGGCGTGTCCTGAAAATTGCATGTGGTAAATACATACCAAGGTGTTATACAATGCCCACGTTAGTGTATTCGCATATCATTACATATGCTATTAGCCGTCTTTCCTAAAAGTTAACCGAAGGTTGGCGGGAGATACACTATCGTTTGCTTCACTACAGTTGATTCTTACTGACAGTCGTCCGACAACCGGCACGAAGACTATGACACGTTATTCCAATCATCTTGCTCACACATGTTTGAGATGTACATAGTGACGTGATACGTGCAAAGTTGTTTGTGAAAGAAAAATACTTCAGATTTTCAGGTTGTTTTTGCAGGTATGCAGCTGTCAATTTTATTTTAAAAATATTATGTAATTATAGAAAAGTTATATTTATACTTATTCTATAAAAGTATTTAAAATCTAATATTTGCAATTTAACAATAATTGAAAATTTTATATATTTATTTGTTGCGAATATACATTATCAGTGATATATTTAAATTTGAAAGTATTGCGCGAATAATCTTTATAAATTTTATGTATATAAATTTTCAATTAAATTGTAAGCTATCAATTAAAAATATATACCACACTTATTTATCACATATTTTATTACATTAATGCAAATAAAATCTGTTTAAAAATTCCTTATTAAAAATTATTAACATAAAATTATAATGTAATAGGTATAGAAATATCTTTTGATTTTAATTTTTTCGATGAAAATATCATTATTAAAACGATAAAATTTCATGATTAACTAAATGTAGATTCTTTATAAAATATTATTTTCGTTATATTGATTTTTTAATCAATGGATCCTTTATTCATGATCCAATTATGAAAACTCATCTCATTTTAAACAATTTTCACTGTTCTTGAATAACTGTATTTTTGAGACATAGAATTAATTATTGTATTGAGATTTATTATATCTTTCTTTGGTTGTTCCGGTCTAGAAATGTTTAATTAATTTTGATAGTAATTCTTGTTCAGGCGATACATTTAACTATCTTTTATATTAATTGTTAAGTTTGACAAAAAAAGTCGAAAAATTAGAAAGGGATAATACACATACATTTTATGATTCATATATGCATATAGATCGAAGGACGACACAAAATACATAACTCTTATATGGACAACGTCTATCATTTCTCTTGATTTTGTTACAATGATAAAAAAGTGTTGCCCATGCCCATGTACCTGTCTTTCTGGATTCAGGGCCGTGTTTAGGCCCCAACATATCAGACCACAGACACCACGACCGCCTACAACCACTGCCCCTGGTAAGTTAATCCTATGCTAAATGATTGCTAATTGTTAATTTAATATACTTAAAATTAAATAAAAATGTAAAAATTATATAGTATTTAAAAAACTAATAATGCAATATGTATACAGGATATAATAAATATTTTTGTGTTAAAGCAAACGGCATAATATTGTTGCACTTATTGCATTATATTCATATTGAAGAAATTCTAATTATAACGCTATTATTAATGTTGATTAAAAGTTTGAAAGAGGAGAACTTTTCGAATAGATTATGTTCCCTTAATGTTTTCCCGAGGCAAGCGCAGCTGAATATTCTTACGACATTACGATTATCTGCACATCTACCAAAAGTTTGGGTTGCATTAAGAGAAGAATTAAAAATTGCAAGAGAGATAAGAATATTGTCTTACTTTTGTTTGCCTGTTTGAAATGGTTCTTGCATGCTTATTTCTACGTCTTGCTACGAGTTAATAAATTTTTGTAAAGTTTCAATCTCTCTCCAACCTTTCATCTCACATTATCAAAACTGAGACATTCGCCGATATTAAAAACAAATAATTACATATTTACTACATATGTGTGTGTATAATTTTTGTAATTATTAAAAGCTAAGTATATTTATTTATACCTCATTAATATATATATGTTCTCATTGTACACATAATTTGTGAAAATTATTAAAACACAAAAGTAATCATTGTTACATCATTAGAGATCACCGAATAAGATAAGAGTTTTCATGACCCGATATCAATTTCAAAGTCCGATTGAGTGAATCTCGATAAAGAGAAGAACCAAGATTCCAAGACATATTTGCCCTGACACGTAGTCAATTGACCCCTTTGAGGACGGAGGGTATAGGCGAGGCAAAAATCAATTAATATAAAACGGGGAGATAAGAGGGAAACGTCTACGCGGCATGAGTCACGAGCGCGTAAAATAATGCGGCCCGTATTGCGCGCCTAAAAGTAAATCGGAGGCACGTGCCTTATCAAGATAATATAGCGAGTAATATTTAGTGAAAGCTTCTGGTTTTCTCATCTAGATTGGATGATCATATGATAAATTATCAGAAGGCGCACAAACACGATTTTAATTTTTCTGTGATTTTATTTTAAAAATTCAAAGATATTATTTATTAATATATCTTGCACGTTTAATGTATATATATTTTATCAAACAGATTTTCAAACGAGATTTGAAATTATGTTTTATATCTGCACAATAAATATGCTAGATATTAGAGGATTATCTGTTAATTATAAATAAATATAAATTATATCAACAAGATTTGACTGTTTGAATACGATGTAAAGCATTAAATATTCAGTTAGCAAAGAAGCAAAGCTTTTCCGGTACACTTAAAGCCTATTTTCAGAATATCGGTCAAGGAAAAGATGTTGCGTTCCATAGGTTTTGCGATATAACACATGCTAAGAAAACACGCATTTAATTAACAATTTTTAGTATGATGAAAAATGTAACATCTGATATTTTGTATGTATTTCATATGATGTCATTATCATCATTTGGAAAAAATTGCAACACGTTTTGAATTCGATACGTCGGTGATGATTTTACTATCGCGATATAAAATTAAAAATTGTAAATGATTGAGATAAGTATTAACATAAGCGTAGGCGTGAAGATTTTTATCTGTCATTTCGTTGCCTCGAATCAAATATCGTTAATTTAGTGATGACATTCTGTTATGTAATACTGATTTTAAATTAGTCAAATATAACAGTGCAAAATAAAATGTAGTAAAGGAAGATATACATTGTGTATATTTTCATTGTCTAAGGCTTGTACAACTATTTGTTTATGTTTGAATTAGATATATATATATATATATATATATAGCAAACGTGAGCAATTCAATAATATAAATTTTGCAAAGAACGTAAGAAGCACTTGGAAGGATTGTATTCTTTCTTCTCTCTCTCTCTCTCTCTCTCTCTCACTTTCTTGACAGAGAGTTCTTGTACTTTGACAAGCGGCTGAATAATTTGTATAAATAAACGCAGATTCTATCGATGTAATGCGCGATTTGTTCCTCGTTCAAGTACACTCGCGCGATTTATCATTCTCTGGTTAAGAAAATATATACTCAAGCAAATGGGAAGTCAGCTTCCGCCTCTCTCGAGACGTCGACCTTCATTAAACAGCATCACCTTGCAGATTATGCATACCTATTTGAAATAGTCGTATTATTTATTGGGTATATCTTACATTTGTGTATGCAATTGTATCCGTTGTTTTAACTTGCAAGTATCATTTATTATTCACCGTAGATATATACGGAGTATTACGGAATTAATATGTTACTTTTTTAAAAAAAGATGCGTGTTTATGTATTAATGACGTATTAAAAAAACAATGTTTTCGCATCTTTTATTAAAGAGAGAGAAATTTTTTATAATTCCGGACACTTTGATTTTTAAAGTCTTGAATTAATATTAATGAAATTTTCTCGCGTATGAATGAAATTACGCAAGCGGCGCGATGCCGTAATTGCTAAATGGTGACGTCATTTCGTTGGAGTGTCATGTTACTATCAGCACTTTTACTCAACATATTTAAATTAATCTGAATCTGCTTTTTCAATCAATAGTTAAAAATAATTTTTCAGTAAATATGACTTATATTATTCTAACAAAAATCTAAGAAGCTCTATCGTGGCTCACAAACTAAACGACAGATTAGTCACAGAAAGTTTTGCGTAGGCTCGTGCTTTCGTTTGAGACTTTCAATCGGGGATTCTCCTCATTAAATCATTTTCTTCCAGATAACTTATTCCATTGACTCATTCTCTTTTATATAAATAGCACGACGTGTATATAAGCTACTGGACTTTTGCTCTTGACGCGGATTTATTATACCAGGAGAAGGCGGCGCTTCTCTGATGCCAGATAATTAAGATATCTAGATATGTATCTATGAGAGCATCAACAAGTTGTTCGTAGACGAAGATCGTTCGCGCATGCTTTAGGTGAATAAGAATTATAATTGCATCAATTGAATGACATACATATGTATATCGACATACAATGATAAATACGTTATAAAAACTATATCAAACGCGTTTCCTTAAGTCTTAATTATTAAACCATTCTACGTATATTGTGTTGAAAAAATATAAGTAGTAGTTAATTTAAATATAGAGAACTTTATATTTTTCATTTAGTTTTAAATGAATTTCACGTTAATAGAGCTACACGATATTGAAAATGAAACGAAATAAGATCTTATTAATTTTTTTTCTGAAAAGAGATCAATTTTATCAATTTTAAATTGATCAATAAAAAGATCGATCGATGGCGAGCAAGCGCGAGTGATGTAAGTGCAGAACACTTTTATACTTGGCCGAGTTCTCGTCGTTATTTTCGTTCGTAAACACAATACTTACGCATACGTCTGTGATATGAATCTGAGTCCACTGAGTCATTTGAATATCATCATTTTCGTATTAAGACTGATGAAATAAGCGAATTACAATTGACAATTGGAGTGTATTATTATATGCGAATTTAATAATAAGACGAGTAATTCGCATAATCTGTCTTGTTATTTCGCATCTTAAATAAGTACGGTAAATAGAGTTTCATGTAACAACATGGTAATTGTTGTCGGTGAATCGATGATTAATTACAGAGCAGTGATAACATTTTGATTTTAACAAACATAAGAAATAGTTTATACGAATCGATCTTAATTACTTATCTTAATTTATTCTAGATTAATTATGTATCGTTTCATAAAAAACTATAATCTCTACGCAGCGCATATTTTAGTTTTCAGGATATAACATTTTATAAAAAATGTAATTTATAATCTTTAACTATATAAACTTTATTAGAATGCATTTTACTACATTTATCGTTTAATTAGTCTCTCATTTTTCTTTAAATAATAATTGTAAATTCATGTCTTAAGTCACATTTACAAATCAATTTATGCAAATAAAAGTGAGTGACGCCGATTAATCGCTTACAATGACAATGTGTCGGCGCGAGAAATAATAGATATGTATTGAAAGCATGCATAATGAGAAGAGTACTTCTTCAAATTGTATGTAATTGCCGCAGATTGCTTTCTGACTAATACAGAGCACACCTTGTCTTTCCGTAAATGGTACAACCTATGTTCCTGACCTGAAATCCCGATCAATTGGCTGTCGATTTCACTGTATTAAATTGTATCTTATTAACCAGAAATGGTAATTACAAGTCCACGATAAGTGATTTCTTTTTAAATGTGTTCCTAAATAAATAAACCGGTATAAAAACGATAATAAAAATAAACCCCGTTATATTAAAATAAATCAATTGACTAAAAGACGAATCGATTAAAATGAAAAAAATCGATAAAAATATGAAAAATAATGTGCAATTTTAGTGATTTATAATATTTTTGAACAATTAGTCACAACAGCGCTACGAAAAATTCTTTAGTTATTAACATAAAATATACATAAAAAAACTTATGTTTATGGATTATTTAAATATTATTTTAGTCTTATATATTATATCTTTTGTAATATTTCATTATTGGATTAATATTAATGTTAGCTAAATTTTAAGATATTTTCATGTTTAATATATTTATAACTTTTTATTATATATTTTATATTTTATATATGATATATTTATAGGATATTATGTGTATAAGATTTAATTTCTATTTTATGTATTGCAACAATTTAATTGCGCATGCAAAATCAACTTGCGCGACTGCATTTCATAATAATCAATTAGAGTGCGGGGTAAAGGAAGCGGGTTTGTCACTATTGAAAAATCTGCATGCAATACAGGGTAATAATCCATCTTTTTATGATCATTAATGTCGTTCTGATTTGTAATATAGGAGATTGTGCAGATCTTTCCCAATAGTAAATAGTATTTATGATTTGTAGTTAATCTTTTTTGAATTCTAATTGGTTGCAATGACTCTTTTAATAAGCATGATTATAGGCTTGTGTTAGTAAATTGATCGCGTGTAGGTGCGCAATTTTTAAATTAAATTACAAAACATTATTCACGTTTCTAATGTAGGCGTAACTAATTTTCGTAATCTTATTTGTCGACATTTTAAAAATTTTGATTCATGGAAACATTTGTAAAAATTTTAAATAAAATAATTATAAATATTTGTAGAATTTAAATCATATTATAATTCTGAATTATAAAATAAGAGAAAACTTAAATTGAATTGTTAATTATTATATCTAAGATTTAAAGTTATATAGTGCTATATTTAATGGTTGCATCGTTACATTATAAAAGGATATCATTACTTTGGCATTTGCAATTTGCACAAGTTACAAATATATGTATCCCTGAACTACTTATGAGAACAATGAAAGAACAATGTTAAGAATGACGCATTATTATTTTTTAAATACATTATGAGACAACTGTCATTGTAATAATAAAGTGTTGAATTAATATTCTATTTATTACAATTCTTAAAGTATAGTTATATTATATTACGAGTTTCATACGAAATAATATATCAGTTTTAAGTAAAATAATTATTTGTTATTAAATAATTGTTTGTTACTTGATATACGATAGCAATGCCTTGTATTTTGATAACAATTTTCTTTTTTCTTGATTACAAAAATTCGATTACACTAAACCTGATTGCAATAATTTCAAAATTTTTAATTTGTTATATAAAATGCTTGTGTCTGTTATTCTCAATTTTAATATTTCATTAAAGTATACAAAAATGTTCAATAAAAATTGAATTTGTTGAAACAATTTAGATTTTCGAAGCTTTTCAAAAATTTTTGAACTAAATATTAATCAGTTTAGTAAAGAATTCAAAGGAGACTTTCGAAATTTAGAATAATCTCAACTACAATTATATATTGCCGATTAATTTATAAGAATGAAAAATGGGTAATTTTCTTTCTATCTCTCTCTCTCTCTCTCTTTCTTTCGATCTCTCACTCACTCTTTTATTGACGCGGGTGTCACCGATGACGCCATGTATGGTTGCACTCAGTGTTGCAGCACATTAGTCCTTGAAATCGTTCCTAGAACACATCAGCCTAGGCTACATATTTTTCCTTCCTCTTTGTCGTCGGCAAAGCTCTTCAGTCATTCGGCGAACTCGCGTTCGGTGCGTTCTCCAACCATGTATCCAGCTTTTCGTTCGTATCCGCGACCGGTGCAACCGGTGCAACCAGTGCAGCCGGCGGTTCCGGACCGTCGAGGGATGTTTTATAGATTCTACGATCGCTACCGGATATTCAACGATCGGCGTATCCGACCGTTTCCGTTTAGATTTTATTGTGAGTCCTGCGCGAAGAATTAGAAACAATGTAATTATGTAAAGAAAAATGACATCTAAATTAAAAAGCATATTCGTCAGTTTTGTTATATATCTAGTATCTACATTTGTTTTTAGTTTAGAAAAGAATTAAATTATCAGCATCATAATAAGTATTAAATAAATAAATTATCAACATCTAAATTAAAATATATAAATAAATTCATCAGTATCATAAATCGTCATCACATCAATCGAAAAAAGTGAAAAGTAAAAAGATTAATCACTGAAGATGCTTTTTTACTAAAGACATAATTTTATTCCAAAATTTTTACAAATATTTATTATTTAATTATTATTTAATATTACTATTTCCGTAGAATTCTTCTTTCTTCCTACATATTGTATTATAACTTTTACGTAATTTTTTAAAAAATGCTGTTGTTCATAGGGGAAGATTTTGGCGTTCCAGTATTGACGGTTCACAATGTAGATCCTTGTATTGAAGAGAACGGTGAGAATCATCGGACATCTAGATACGAGCTGATGACCCGTCACGATGACAGAGCGAGACTCGTTGTCAGACGTGGTCAGGAATTTTATCTGCATCTAAGCCTATCTCGAGACTATATTTCTTCCATCGACGGGATTTCTATCGTCTTCACTCTAGATGGCATCGAAAGGCCGCAATATGGACACGGGACACTGGTGGCAACCGCTCTGCTCAATCCTGGAGAGATTTCCGAAGCTGCTTGGCAGACCACCATTGACGCTAGAGGACAAAATTTCTTAAGGATAAAGGCAAGTCCGAGGGCTTACGATATTGATATGCAGATTTTGACAGATTTTTTATTATTATTAAGATTTTGATTGAACATTATATCTCATTATTGGTTTTAGGTTGTACCATCCGCAAATGCAATTATAGGCAAATGGAAAATAGAGATCGATACCAAGAACAAGGAAACTGAAGGAGCTGTCAGTTACACGATGGATTATCCGTTTTATTTAATTTGTAATCCATGGTGCGAAGGTATATATTCGCAATATTTTAATCTCTTTTCTTTTTCAACAGAATGTTGAACATCATGTGCACATCACGCAAGTTTTCAAAGTTTTATATCATATTATTGCTTTATAATAAACAATAATGAAGAATCTCTTTTAAGAAATAGAGATTCTCTTCTATAGAAAATTAGAGATTATCGAAAAAAGAAAAAAAGTTTCGACTATATCAAGAAGCTACAGGTTTAAAAAATTTCAAAATATTAACGTTCTCGAATTTTGCAAAAAAAAATTTTTTTAGACGACGTGGTTTATCTGGAAAATGAGCTTGAACGTCAGGAATACGTGCTGGCGGAGGATGGTTTAATTTGGCGCGGAAGTCATAATCGTTTGCGACCCACAGTGTGGAAGTACGCGCAATTCGAGCGAGACATTTTGGATAGTGCCTTACACCTAATGATCCAAGTCGGCAAAGTTCGAGTTTCCGGGAGAAACGATCCCGTCATCATAACGCGTTGTTTATCCGCCGCGGTAAGTTATTTTTATTGTTGAGCCGTATTTTGAAATAATTTTTAAAGTATAATTTTTTAAATACTTTCTCTCTTTCGAAAATACAAGCAAAATTGTGAAACTTGAAGAATTTTTAGATTGTCTTTTGTAAGTGCCATTGGTTGGTCTAGGTGAATTCCCCCGATGACAACGGGGCAGTGATGGGAAATTGGTCGGATGATTACGAGGGTGGTACACCACCTACAAGATGGATGGGCTCGCAGAAAATACTCCAGGAATATTACAAAACGAAAAAACCGGTCAAGTACGGACAATGTTGGGTCTTCTCCGGTGTGTTGGCGACAGTTTGTCGCACTCTGGGTATACCTTGTCGAGTGATAACCAACTACTCGAGCGCGCATGATACTCAGAGCAGTCTGACCGTGGACTATTTTGTGAATGCTGAGGGCAAGATCATGGAAGAGCTTAACAGCGATTCGATATGGTAATTTAAAGAAAAAGAAGACGATCACCTTTTAATTACAAACAAGAGTGAAATATTATCATTAAATATTTATCAGTGTAATGATTATGATGATATTAATTTAAAATTTAGAAACTTAATGAAATTAAGGAATTAAATTTATTAGAAGTCCAAATTTCTTCTTTTTATCGTTAAAGGAATTTCCACGTCTGGAATGAGGTGTGGATGAAACGATTGGACTTATCGCCGGATTGTTCAGGATGGCAAGCGATCGATGCTACTCCTCAGGAATTAAGCGAAGGCGCGTATCGTTGTGGGCCAGCTTCCGTGGTCGCCGTGAAGAAGGGTGAAGTCCTACGTCCTTACGATAACGCATTCCTCTTTGCCGAGGTGAATGCCGACAAGGTTTTCTGGCGTTACAATGGACCTACGCAGCCCTTGAAACTAGTTCGCAAAGATATGTACGGGTACGTACGGAATATATATATTTTTTTTAATTTTCAATGTATGTTACTCGTCTTTGGTTAACTAAACTGAAAATAATTGAATAATCAGGCAATGGTAATTTTGTTACAGCATCGGCCGATTGATTAGCACGAAAGCGGTTGGAAAATGGACGAGGGAAGACATCACGCACACTTACAAATATCCAGAGGGTAAGAAATTCTTAACAGAAAATTATGCAATTAAAAGGAGTGTTATTAATCAAGAAATAATTTTTTTATGATGTTACAATTCAAAAAATATATCGATTTTAAATATATATATATATATATATATATTGATTTCTAATTATAAAATATTAATATATTAATATGACATCTAGTTGACTACTAATATAAATTGCATAAGAATCATGTCTCATATAATAGAATCTGATGAAGAACGTGCTGCCATGCTGAAGGCGCTGCGTCAAAGCGAGTCTTTATTTAGCCGTTATTATCTCAATGAGGAGTTCAACGACGTCATGTTCACTTTTGAACTGCGTGATGATATCATAATTGGACAGCCTTTTAGGTATTTAATTTATTAATAAAACTATTTTATTATATTCGCAATATTATCTAAATAACATAGCACAAATTGAATTGTAAAATTCTTCAAACTTCGCTTTTTTTCACAATTTATTTTATAAGATTATCGTTTTTTTAACGTTTTATTTTATTGAGTATAACACCTATTCTGAATCATTGTTTTATTTTCTGATAGTGTGGTACTGTTAATTAAAAATCGGAATTCGCTAATGGAGTATCGCGTGACCGTAATTCTGAGAGTGGAGACTGTCTTGTATACTGGTCGAGTGGGAGATCCGGTGAAAAGATTGCACGTCGACAGATTAGTTCGACCAGGAATGCTTGAGGAAATTCGCATGGATGTTTCTTGGGAGGAATACGGTCCGAGATTGTTAGATCAATGTGCGTTTAACATCGCCTGTCTCGCTACCGTTAAGGACACGAACTTCGAGTACTTTGCACAGGATGACTTCCGCGTTAGGAAACCTGACATTAAAATCACGGTAACTATTAAACTATCTATATATTATCAAAACTCAATAAGTAATATATAAGTAAGGATAGAAAATGGATATGACAAGTGACATGTATACATATTACTTTATATAAAAATAAATTTTATTATTTATAGTTGCATAACGATGCAATCGTCGGTCAAACTTTACACGCTTCGGCCAAGTTTCGTAATCCACTACCAATTCCTTTGAAGAAGGGTAGCTTCCTTATCGAAGGGCCTGGTTTGGACGAGCAGTTGAAGCTGAAATTATCAGAGTCCGTTGACGTAGATGCGGATGCAGAATGTACTTTCTCCATGATACCCAAGTTAGAAGGACGTGCCAGGATAGCGGCAAAATTTTATTCAAAGGAATTGGAGGATGTTGATGGACATTCGTACAATTTTATAGTCAAATCGGCAAAAACAATTAATAATTCTGAGTAATCGCGCGCGCGCGCGCGATATTTTCAAGAATATTTTATTTTGTGGATAATAATTTAGCATATTCTTATATTTTTACATAATTCATATATGTATTAATTGTGCAATAATTATTATTTTAGTGAATGTAATGAAAAAAGTAATTGTTATAAAATTATAATCATAACTGCTTGAAAAAGAACTGCTCCAGAAAGATTATAACCGAGTGCAATAATATACAAAGTTGTGATGTATAAGCTTATGCAGAGTAGTAATGCAAGTGAAAATTAGATCTTTTTATTGTGTAAATATATATTCGAATTTTATTTAAAAAAAAGAAAAAAATCGTAAAACTAAAAGTATACCGTTTTACAATTTTTCTCTTAACTAAACAAATATAATATTATTTAGGTCAAACATTTATCTCGAATCATAAAAAATCAAATTGAGAAAAACATAAAGTGTGTTCATTTATCGATTGTAACTCGACTGTAGAATTGTAGATAAAGATATCAAATTAGATAAGTTAAAATGCATAATCAAAACTATTTTTAATTTATTATCTTTTCTCATAAATGGTTTTATTGCTATTATTTATACTACGTGTTCATAGGAGTGTATTTAAGAAAACATAACATGCATTTATATACACGTATTATATATTTATGTTAATAAAATAATCTATGATATATATTTTATCACATTTATGTTATAGTGTTACCAATTCTCAGAATAGTTGATGTCTACGATCAATGTCAGATATCGTTTACTGCATCTATCTTTATTAAAGTCCCGAATTACTGAATGAAGATATTATTGAAATAGTGACGAGATAAACGCCGTAGTTTCATACGCAACAACAGCGAGGCGAATTGTATTATATTATATCTTTGTGCAAGCTACTCAGTTGCAATTATCTTAAATTTTAGATAATTGAATCTTTTAGTAACAGCTGAGCCAATTAAATTCTTAAGAAACATAATCAATAGTTTGAGTCTCAATTATGTAAGGAATATTATATAAAGAAAGTGTCTTTATTTTAGCTTGTAGAGTTTAATCAAAAGATTTAATCAAGAAAAGATAATACAAAATACATAAAATTTAATTTAAAAAAATTGAAGCTAAAAAATTAAAAGTAAAATAATCGAATACAAAAAAGGAGAGAAGGAAATCTCACCATGACCATACTGTCCCATTTCCTACCGACTTGTATCGGCATCGCGGACCTGATGACGAATGGTGGACGTTTAAGGTGAATGTCAGTTACTCTCAAGGAGCAACAGCACGAATGGGGTACCGGTTCGAGCCGCGGCTTCCGCGGTGGGTATCGCGGTAAAAAATTCAATCGACAGAGACTACCTGGCGGTCGATATTAACGACCGGCAATCGAGAGGGTCGCTGTGGCGAGTGCGTGATTATTCAAAGAAGAGGATGAAAAGGAAAAGGACAGGGATGGACTTAAATTAATGAAACTTCGATTTCGAGTTCACCAGGAATAATCTTATTCAGAAATATGCAACGCAGTTTGCTTCAAGACTCTCCATCTTACTAAAAGAGCTTACAAAAAAGAAATAAGGAAAAAAAAATTAATTGCATTGTAATGTTTAAATTTTATACGCAATATATTTTGTACACAAAACTAACGTAAGATATCTTTCATTATGCTATATTTTGTTTTTGCCGCGAATAAATTTTACGGCTCTTAATCTGAAGACTTGAAAGAGGCAAAACATTTTATATATATTTTACAGAATATGCAAAGAGAAATGTTCCATTCAACTCTATTTTAATTATATTGATTATGCTTTTGTCAGAGAAACCTTAAAAAATTATTAACTTTAGACTTTCAGAAAAGTCACCATTCGCCCCTGAAGAAGAAGAAGAAGAGGAAGAGCAGGACTTTACGCGCGCGCGACAGCGGGAGGGAGCAAAAAAAGGACGCGGATGATGATGAGCTCCGGGCTGATAGGAGGCCAGGATGATGCGAACGATGTATCACCATCCGGGAAATTAATGTTGAAATATGGTCCTGGATGAACGATACGCGGCGCCCAGGCGGGACCGATAGGGACCAACGAGGAAATGTGCAGTGGCGAAGAAGAGAATTGCACGGGAGACAAGGTTGTTACGGGATCGATTAATGAATCGTCGGTCGAAATAGTAAAGTGGCGAGAATATCGGTGCAACAAATTGGACAGTAAGTTGAAGGGATGAGTGATGAAAGGGAGTAGCTTGAAAGGAATTGGATTGAAAAGCAAATACAAATGTGTGTACTAAATTTTTGTGTTTTACATAATTGCTTTATTTATTTTCTTCAGAGCCTCTTTTATTGAATCAAATAAGACGTAAAAAAACATAGTAAACTTTTTGTCGTAATTTATGAAACTATCGTTCATTTTTAGAAGCTTCTTATTTAAAAAATGGACTTATTTTCTGACAAAATCAATCCTTTAAGTGTCAATAGATTTTTTTTCTTTTGCAGAATCTTACAATCTCAATTAATATGTGACAGAACAATTTAGAAGAAAAAAATCAAGCGGAGTGTAAAAGAAAAATGATAAATCATGAGGCAGAATTTAAGGATATAGGATACACATAAAAAAGGAGTAATTAGAAAGCAAATTTAAATACAGGTTACATTTTTATATTTTTTATTTTACACAATAATCGCTTTATTTATTTTCAGCGGAACCTCTTTTAGTGAATCAAAGATATAAAAAAGCACAATAAACTTTTGCAATTAAAATTATCACATAATTTCAAAATTCTGTATATTCAAACACTTTCTTGTTTTAAAATAAATTTACTTTCCGGTAAAATCAATTCTTTAAGTGTTAACAAATTTTTTTCTTCTACGCAGACTACAATTTCGATTAACATGCGACAGACTGTATGACGAAGAATCAAGCGAAATATGAAGAGTGAATGGTGGGGGAGAACTTAAGGATGTAGGATATAGAGAAAGAAAGGGAGTGAGGGAAAAAGGAGAGATGCGCAGGATGATAGTGAGATATGTCTAAATATATAACCGTGACACGTGATGGACGTGTTGCGGCCCCTGTCTACGGGGGTCTGGATGACCGGGGGCCTGGTCCGGGGCCTCGCGCGCGGCCCCGAACCCGCGGCACCCCGCTACGCGCTATGCATCAACACCCAGGATCCATCCCATTATACCTCATCAAAACAACAAACACGCCTTCCACGCTAAACCAACATCCTTTTGTTCCCATCGAATCCCGCGTATCCATCAGGATCGCCGCGCGAAGGATGCACGTCAGTGACGCGATCTCTTCGACGGGGGGTCTCTAAGGTGGGAGGGAAAGAAAGGGAGGAATTCGAGGAGATCTCTTGTGAAATGTTATTAATGCCGCGGGGTCAGAGGGATAAGCACGCTCGGGAAACGTCGTCCTGTAGATTTGTACCTGTCTTCGTCTCGTCTCGCAATGAACGAACGACGAAAGACGTTGATTCTCCTGGTCGAAAAGCACATGCTGCGATATAAATAATCCGACTGCTTCGGCGAATAAGAAGAGCCTGCGAGCTCCTACCGCGGGATAGAAGCGGTTTGGGAAAATTAAGACTCTGGAATTTCTCGGGTGAGTTATTCGTCGGAACGAAACCCGTTCAGTCATATTTCAATTTGTAGAGATAAAGAACTTTATGCCATTCCGGGAGCAAACGGCATATAATAAAATGAGTTACAAGGATATGGTGTCAATTAATTTTTAATAAGACACGAATATAAAACAATATACAGACATTTATTAATTTTAATATGCGATATATATTGATTTATGAAAATAAAAACTTGTGTGTGCAGTATTTATATCATGTGACAGATGCTCACATGACATTGACGTATTTTAGTACCGCGAATCGTTCTTAGATGGCAGCACGTAATACTTGCAGTAACGATTGCAACCTGATATTTGAGAACTTTATTTTGATAGTTAGTTTTAATAGTATCTATCTAATTGATTAATTACTATACAAACTTAACGCTGCAATCATATTACGAGTAAGTCTAGTATATATAAACTTACCTATTTTTCAAAAATTAAAATAGATTCGATATCTTTCTTTTTTGATATTGATTTATAATGTATGATGGCTGAAATTTGTGATCTGAGATAAAGACAATTTTCATTTTAAAAGTAGATAACTGGGATTTTACACTCTTTCTTTCTTGTTTTCTCTCTTGTGAGAGAAAGAAAAGAATGTCTGAAATTGTTCGAACAGATTCGATCGATCAACTACGAGGTTCGGCTGTATCAAGAGCGGCTGACAGTTTATTGCCAATCATATATAACAGTAATCAAGGATGGCATCAAACGCGTGTGACCTCAATAATCCATAATAGCTCACTCGTTATGGTTGACATGTCAATCTGAGTGCATATCTTGGTCATATATCCTTCTTCCATCATTTATTAGACAATTAGACATTTTGCATCGCAAAGTTTTTCCGCGTAACAAAATTTTCACCTGGCTATTAAGTAAAGATATCTTTTATTTATAGTAGACTAACTTAAATTATATATTACACGTGTGATGTAATAAAAACGTAACGAGATATCGTAAGATTCTGATTTAATATCAAAAGACCATATTAAAAAAAATTATTTTATTTTGCTACCATATTTTGCAGATATTTTATCTAATTTTAAAGTTACTTTTGTGAGAAAAATTTTTCTTTTCTGTAATATAATTTGTGATATATCGATATTGTAGAAAAGTATGTGTTTCAATAAGCAACGTTGAAATTAAGTACATCTACGATAGTTTTAAACAAAAATCAGGACAAAAGTAATACGTGCGTCAGCTGAGATTGTCATCGTTTTTTTTCAATCTATTTACTACACGATGATCGCTATCAAAAAAAAGCATTTTATCTATTTTAATTTTTTAAATTAATTATAATATTAAACGCATATACTTTGTATGCGATATATTTTGCGACAAAATGATTACCGCACACGAAATGCCACATATGATTGCTACTTTCTTTTTTGTCGTCAGAAAAACCCTTTACAATGATGAAACTCTTATAAAATGAATACTGAAATGAATAGTGAAAGGAGAATCTTTCATACATTTACATTCCTTTCGTTTCTTTATTTAGATTGTTACCACGCACAGATTTATTCTAGATTGCATAATAATTGCAATGTTTATTATGTTTCTTTATTGGAATATGAATGAAATATATTTATTTTAAAGAGAAAGGAGATAAAACAATTGAAAATTAAATTAAAAATGTAATGATATTAACGATTTGATGAAAATTATTTAATCTTGACAATATTTTTAATCTAAATAGGAAAAGAGAATATAATATAATTAACAAATAAAATATTTATCGAAATAAAATTGTACATAGACCATAATAAAATAGAAAGAGTAATATGTATAATAAAATTAGATATCTATAATATATTTTAAGTAATCATAATAATTAATATAGCAGTAACTTTACATAGCAAAAAGTTTTATTTCTTATATTTTTAAATTTCCTTTTTCTATAAATATGAAATAATTTATAGGTACAATCTTGTGTACAATTATATCTAAATAGATAAACATGTACCGAGTATTTTGACCAATTTGAAATGATGGGTTTGCGAGATTGATTCTAGTTCACGTTCGTTTCCCGTCAATCTACCTTCACTACCTCGATCAGCTTGTAATGCCGTCTGACACTTTATTATTTGCACTTCTGCGTTTGCACGGTGACATCCTGCCGCCAGGCTTGTTCAAACAAAGGGTGACAGCGAATCGACTGCATAATGATGAAGAAGGGCGTAGTAATTCGATGAATTAGAAAATAATATCCTTTGACTTTGAAATGCGAGATAAACTTAATATAATAAAGATTCTTGGTTTCAAGAATAGAAATTAGTTTATAAATCTACATTGTATATTTTACTAAACAGTTATTCAACTATCCGAGATTTTTTGATATTTTCTACGACTCTTGAAACTGTTCCGACTGTGAAGGATTAAAAATTCATAACACAAAACGGAAATAATTTCTCATATGCAGATTCGCGGCATCGAATTCGGAGGTCCAATTTCCATAGGCGCGTCCGGGGAAAAGGAGGATGTTTACATAGGTAAAGCCGGCAGTTGCGAGCGTATTTACACGAGGATTTCCCTGCGGCAAATCGAGCCGCAGGGCGAATTGGATACCAACTCCGTCGTCTCGTCCATATCGTCGACGAAGGGTAGCGGCGGGTCTGGATAAGGGTCGTAGGAGGGATCTTCTCCGTCGTCCTCGACGGTATGGTGGCGAGGAGGGAGGGAAACGAATAAAAAGGGGGCGAGAAATGGCGCGGATGCCTCATTACGCATGCACCCCGGCGGAGGGACGTGAGTGAGTGAGCGAGTGACTGACTGACGTTACCTCCTCGTCACGCATACGCTTACGGTGTGCACGTGAACGCACGTCCACGTGCGCAGACACGCCTATTTTGTCGAGTGTGTGGAGCTTTGCATATACAATACATGTGTACGTTTTGTGATCGTACACGCGGTGTAGTTTGTGGCGAACGTCGCGTCGTCGGTTTTTATTCCCGCGCGACGCTGCGTTGAGGGAAAAGGTCCTGGTACGAAGAGAAAAAAATCTGGCGGTGGAGGCGTCGGACAGCGTTCTAGATACCTTATAATAATTGAATACGTAAGTTAGAAAGGTTTTAAATATGTAAAATTTGTCAGAAATGTCGGACAAGCTAAAAAGTACGTTTTATTTGTATATCAAACATCGCGCTGTTAAAATGAAGTTATGCTTTGGTATCTGGAAGATTTACTTTGCAAAGATTTATTAGCCTTATTTATTAGATATTTTCTACATCTTTATTTAACGAATAGTGTTGAAATGTTTTTGTTAATGAATAATGAAAGTTTAGCTATTAATTTCCTTTGAATTTTTACTCTTTTCTCTTTTCATATTTATTTTTTTGTTCTTATACATTTTTCAAATTCTAACATTTTTGTACTTTTGAATTTCAGGATCTTCAATCTTACTAAAATCTTGGAGTATTCTTTGTAAGGTATTTAAATGATTTAATATTTTTTATTATATTTTATCATATTATATTTAATATTGTTATACATTAATTGTTTAAAATTTTTTAATATTTTTATCTTTATACAAAAAAATATCTCAGACGAAGACGAAACTTTCATTTATGAAATCGTCGAAATTATATTACATCCAAGCGAAAAATTATAAAAGTCTCTATAAAAATCAATATACGAATATATAAATCTTGATACACAAAAATACGAATAGGGTGTGTATGTACACAACAATTCTGACGAAACCGCATTAAGGCGCGTCGCGATCCGCCCTCTGTGTAAACCAGCCTCCTCTCTTCTCTCTCTTCTCTATCTTTCTGTCTCTCCTTCAACCCTCGACAACCTTCCTCACAGTTTCCATCTCTACCCTCCTGACGCCCTAATTGCGCCAAACTCTCCCTTTCCCCCTCCTGGCAGCTAGTCACTTTACCATAATCTCCTGGGTAATGGGGTCCCGGTGTGCGCGAGCGCGAGCACCCTCTCGACAATCCCTCGCGCGAGCGTACGGGGTTGTGTCGCGATCGAAGACTCGCTCTTTGTCGGCTCCGGCAGATTCTCGCGGAAATTGCTCTACCGCTTTTTCTACCCCGAGAATAAAAGTTGCGGACAAGCAACGCAGCTTTTTCTTAACGCCAATTACGCATGTTAAGAGACGTTTTCTTACTTCATGAGAATAGAAATTAAGGCGACTTTTTTTCAGCTTAACAAGTCGCGCAATAAAACTTTTGTCTTTTCTATCTACTATTCTTATAAATTGAATGTCTGCACTTCTATTATTATTCTTGAATTTTATTTCAGGTTTTTTTGAATCTTTTTTCATAAGTTAAATTTTTCTTTATTTTTTTTTTTTTTTTTTTCGATAAAATTAATATTAATTCTCTTTCAATCTTAGATGTTTTATATTAGCACACTTTATAGTATTTAAAATTATTGGCTGATACAGATTGATAGAAAAAAATAAAGATATAGTGGGGTATATTAGAGGTATGTATGTTAGCAACTATAATAGTGTCTAAGATGGCAATAGTGATACTGTAATATTATGCGACAATAATAATAGATTGTCTGGCAAGCGCGTCGACGAGAAAATTAACAGGCCCTAAACACAACTTATTGTTAGCTGATGGACCGCCAAACGTTTCTCCGTCGGCGTTTGAATTTCGAAAGAGGCTTACTACTTCCTGACTAGATGTCTACAATTACGGTCCAATTACGATGCATAATGGCGACACACTGTGCGCGATCCGAAATTGGCAGTAATTTGGGCGACAAGCGATTAGGACACGCGATCTATAACGGAAGCAGCCATCACGTCACGCCAATTATACCTCCTATTTTCAAACGAGCCGCAAAGTGCCATTGTCGCCGGGCATAGAAAAGAAGAAATCGGGGGATTTTTTTGCGTGTCGCCCGAATGTGCTGGCAAGCTGTCAAAACCTGTCATTTCGCGTTCGCGAACCTAACCGGCTCGGTCTGGTCGTAATAGGGCCCCGATCGACAGAAATGGCTGACACAATGGCCGCGAATAACCGGCCGTGTGGCCTTTCATACCTGGCCGTTTAGCCGCCTTAAACGAAGATCGGCTTGCCTGCTAAACACCGACACGCGATTGCGTGGCATCTGTCGACCGTCTCTCATGATACCCAATGACTAGAAAAATCCTTCTTTGTCGACGACAAAACATTCCGAAACTCCGAACCGCGCTAAAGACGCGACGCCAACATAACATATATTGGAATACCACAGAGATTGAATCTTGAATTCGTAATATGTATAGCTTCAAGGTTTTTATACTTTACATCTTCAAAGAATTCTGGATTTTTATAATTTATGAACTTTCAATTCTTAGTGTTAACTAAAATTTTTAATTTATCAACGTATTCTGTATTAATGCGAAAAATGAAGACTTGTTAGATTTTTAATTTGATTAAAATTAAACAAATCAACGAAATATCTTTAAAAAATTTTTAATTTAAAATATTTAAATTCTAACGCTTTTACTAAAAACGAAGAATTATAAATTAATGAAGTGTACGCCAGATACGTATTATTAACGCGAAAGGATCTGCCGATGATCTCTCCGTTCGTCATTTCTCTTCTACGCACTCAGACGACACTCGGAGCTAATTACAACCCCTTCGCGCGTGATTACAGAGAGACCCATTAGCGGTGAATTGATCGACGCGCGGCAGTAATAGACACGCGTGGCCGCTAAATCCTCGCGAAGTTCAGGATCGAGGCTTTCAGAAGCGCGCTGGAAGTCGGGGGAAAGGACAGCTTTCAGGATCGCATCCGCGCGTCGTTTCGTCTCCGGGGGACGAATCAAAACGGCGGTAGGGGGAGCAGGAGAGAGGGACGGTTTGCACACTCGGTTGACATCGAGATCCAGCGACGTGTCTAATTGGAGCCACTTTAACCGCGAGGGCGGGTAGGGTAGGATAAGCCGTGAGCCATCCACCACCGCTGGGAGATCACCCTCCAGGCTTATAACCGCCAGGGAGATCTCCTGCGAGCCTCTACCCTCGGTGGTTATACACACATACACACACACACACACACACAAAGTGTCTCCTCTCCCCTGGAACATCCCTGGCCGCTTCCCCGTTGTGTATCCTACAGCGAATCCGGCGTAAATAATGCCGATTATCCCCCCGGCAATTGTTTTATCGACCGGACTGTCCCGTTCGAGGAGAAATCTACGGGGAAAATTGGAGGCAGGGTTGAGGGAGTTGGTTGCCGCTTCTTTCCCCTCGAATGAGCCGTGGCACAGATTTACGAGTGATTCTAAACGAGGGCTGGCGAGGACTCGTAAAGTAAATTTCGCTTGTTTTCTCGTTGGTTCGAAAAAAGCTCGGGGAAAAGTGAGAAATCGAAGGCGTAGTAACTTCGTTTGAGAGCGGTAGCATTCAAAAAGGATCGAGGGATGCGCGAATTTTACAAGTTTATTATGGAGGAAGTGGAAAGTGGGAGTAAAAGAATGCACAATCGACAGCGCTTCTGAAACGTGGCGTGCATCGTTTAACGTATATTTACATAAAATTGAGAACGGAGCTGCTTTTAAATTGACGATAAATAAAATTATCATTATAGAAGTTTTTCTCAGGCAATCGCCTCGTGTATCGCATTTCTTTTTAGATAGTGAATGATTCTTTTTCATTATTTTTTTTTTTCAATATCTTCAATATTTCTTATTTTCTTTTATATTGCATAATAAGATAATTTTTTTCGATGTCGTTAAATTAGTAAAAATGAAAAAGGGGAAACCGTTCTCTTTTTTTTTAAGAAAAAAATGTAGTCTTTCAACTCATTTTGCTGATATTTTTACACGTCCAGTCAAAATGTCACACGTAACGATCGCATTATTAATTTTCGAGATTCTTCGGTCTTAATAGCCCCAGTCCAATCGAGGCTGGAGATCGCTTGATGGAATTCGCTGAGTCCCGCATGCTTTTTGCCTCTTGCTAATTATGAAATTACCCAAGAATACGTTCCGCACTACCGAGCTCCTCGCTCGTTCTCCTTTTCCATCTTCTGGAGCGATATTTGAGCGCGAATTATGCTTGATATTCTCTTCATCCTCCTCATTATTTCTCTCCTTGTCCTTCTTTCCTTGTCCTTCTCTCCTTGTCATCCTCAAGACCGACCTCATCCTTCGTGACCTTTCTCTCCTTGTCGTTGTGGCATCAAGAAACTTATCCGGTTAATGGCCCAGCCTTGTTCCGTAACATTCGTGAAATTCACAGGCTATTTTGGCTACCACCAGGCGAATTATGCTAATTGATTTGCAATTTAAGTCGTAAACAAATCACATTGGAAATAAATAATTAAATACTTAACTGAGATAATATTTTAATGGAGAAGTTTTAGAAAATCTGAGTTTAAGAGTAATTAATATTTGAAATAAAGTATTACCATCTCTCTCTCTCTCTCTCTCTCTCTCAGAGGTTATATATTAAATTAACATTTTGAATAGTAATAAAATATTATATTTTATTTCCATAAAATAAATTCAATATATTATATATATATATATATATATATATATATATATATATATATATATATATATACATATATATATCTGTTGATAAAATATTGAATACATTACTTTAGTCGCTCTCAAAAATAAATCAAATATAGAAAGTGATAAATCGAATGAAAAAAAATTTCAAAATATTTCAAAATTTTTATATTTGCAAGATGATGCGTTTTCAATTTTTATTTTCCAATTCACTTATATTTTTCATATTCTGTACATTCTGTACATGCGTGTATATATTTATATATTCTACTAGTTTATATGTCTCACTCAGAAACTCAATTTGATAATTACGCAACCGCAGGATATGTTCCTTGCCTCGATAAGCAACCATAACGATGCCACAATAATTACAGTAGAGTAGCGGGCAGCGAGGTATCGCGCGTAAAAAGAGAACGGCCGCTTATAAAAAGCAGATTGAGCGGCTGAAGGAAAATGACCGGAGGAAAAGTCGTTCGCGTCGACCTGCGCTCTCCTCCGTTCCCTTGCCTCACCCTTCAGACCTTAACGACTAAATAAGTCCCCTCAATTAAAAAACTAATTTCGATTAGAGTCCCCGGGCGGCCATTTGGCATCGTGTAACTACATCCCGCAGAATAGCAAAGGCGAAGGGTTGGAAGGGATGAAAGTCACTGAGCGCGATATACCCGGGGCGACGAAGGGAGGAAAATAATCGGTGCTATTTTTTTTACGCCGCTACTTCTATCCATCATTGTTGCGTTGTATGTCATTCACTGTGGTAGCGCGCATTAGTAGCATTCTGACAGTAGGGACATAATTTGGCATCTTGGAGAATATTTTACTGTATTATTCAAATGAAAAATAAAGACAATAGAATTTTATTCACCTTCAGGAGAATTTTGTTTTAATGTAAAAAAAATATATATATATATATATTTTCTTTTTTGTATAAAAAAGTATAAAACTCAAAATATCTATAAAGAAACAAAAATTAATTATAGAAGTTTTTGTAAAACTAATGTTATTTTTAAAATAACATAATTATTAGAATATATTATCAATTATAAAGTAAATTGTTAAATTTTTTAAACTTTTTTATCAAATAAAAAAATGTTATATACAATCATATTATTGAATGATCGAGGCCAAGATTATTCACGGTTCGAATTGTTATTTAGATGTTAAATAATACACAGGAGAGAACCTAATCCGTGTATCCAAGTTTACACGTTTCTAGTTATTTCTCTTCAATTCTTTTTCAGGAAAAAATTTTTGACTTAAGAACTTAATCCTCTGAACGCGAGACAATATTTCACAATTTTTCTCCATGGTTTTCTTTATATTGCATTCCCCTTAAGAATACTTTACGCAGAATTTTCTTCAGGCTTTATAAGCACGCACTTATTTATGTCAGTATTAGTATTTATGTTAGGTGCACACCTACGGCACCCCGCGGTTCTCAGGCGTAGACGCTTCAGCCACTATTTGTTATTCTAATGTCGCATTATATATTTGTTTGGGCGTGGGCGGGTGAAACCCGAAGTGTGAAACACGTTGTACAACGCCGATCCTCCTGGAATTCCATCCTCCCGTGAGGCTCACCCACGTGACTATGGGGCTTTGTGCCCATTGAAAAGATTTCCTTCGATTCGGTGGTATATCTATTCGTTCAGCGCGTGTTTCGCTTTTTCCTCCTCTTTCTATCTTTTCAATAAAGAAACGGATTTATCTTTGCTCCTACCATTCTCTGAAAATTATAACGCATTTATAATTTATTTTTTTTTAGTTCTAAATGTTTTCAAGCTGATGAATGTAATAATAAATTCTGTTTTAATATTCGTTTCTTCTTTCAGATTTCATGCATGTAAGTTAGTATTTTAATCTGCAATTTTTAAAATTTCTACGTACAAAGTGTTATTAGAGAGCATCAATATATATTCCATATAAAATACTTAATTATCATAATTGTATATCTTCTCTCTCTCTCTCTCTCTCTCTCTCTCTCTCTCTCTCTCTCTGTCTCATTAAATTGATTTTATAACATGAAGAAAATTTATTGTAGTCTTTTTTCATCATTTATAACTATTTCAACATATTATTTCTTCGCTCGATGACCATATATCGACTTTCGCGTCATCATCGTCGATTCTCATTAGTCCGCCCATCAGGTGTCGCAGAAATACCGTGAAAATGGACCAGCCTGCCGCAATGTGAGATTTTATTTTTGGCTCGCTCATAAATACGCACCGAGTGCAAAATTCAACGTCGCGATATTTTTGAGATCATTGTCATACAATTTTTGCCGGTTCGCTGCTAACTATTCGACAATGATGGAGATGATATGATAGTTACAGTATCATTTCCGACGTTGTCGTAAAACTTTAACTCGTTCTTATTGCGTATTCTTTGCAGCGATCGGTTTTTAGCTAGAAATGTGATAAGAATATCCTTTGGATAAAAATACATATTTTCCATATAATTAAGGACCTTATAGATAGTATCTCAATTGAACATTGATTAAACGTTATCGTTCTGTTAGTTTAATTATTACGCATTGAGTAATATAATTTGCAAAATAAGCTAATGCTATTTAACGTATTGTATCTTTTTAGCGTGTATTTTACTATAGGCACGTAATATCAAACCATCGATAACAGAATTATGCAATCAGCTGATAAAAGGCAATCGAATTAATGAAGCAATTAATTGCGCTATCTTTTCGAAAAAAATCCTATTACTCGTATATATTTATCCGTATATATTTACATGCGCGTGTGTTTGTGTGGTAGATTCGTACGAGTGTGACCCCGTGCAATGTCATTCGGCGTCCATCGTGTGCGGACTTACAATTAGATAAGCATCGCGCGACATTTAGTACCACAGCGATCACAGTGGCAGGTAGATGATTCGGAGCGGGCCCAAAACGATATACCTACCGGTGTGTCGCGTTTATGTATACCAGCAACACAACAGCAGGTAGGTCATAGTATACGACGCGGTCCACCGCAAATTTAAGCAGCTATTTAACCCTCCTTAAGTCCAGTGACTCCGTAAAGCTGCTGCATTTCCGAATTCCAAACGGAGGGGAAAAAGTCATAAAGTCGCAAAACATTTATTCAGCTCGAAATATTATAACACGTCTGAAAATATATTAAAATATAATTGCATAAAATCTATTTCTTTATTTAAATTTTCAATAGAATCTCAACGTTCGAAGTTTTATTGATTCACGACACGTCGGAAGGAATTCGCTCATACTTGGGGATCGATTCCGTCTTCACACGTGGCGAACCTTTCACCTACCTAGGCTAAGTTATGGGCGTACACCCCGATGATGTTCCCATCCGTATGGTTATATCTGTATCGGTGTCAGTGCGAGCAAATGCACACAGTGCCACCATTCCGATATGATTATGGTTGCGGCTATACATACGAAAGCGAGCGTGCTGCATAACCCCGCCATGGGTTATTCATGGGATATATAGCTCGGTACTTCCTACATGTGTTCTCATACGCCTTTCTGTCCTGTCCTTCTCTATCTTCTTGTCCTTTTCTACCTTTCCCGTCCCACTGTCCAAATGGTTTACTTTCTCCTTCTTCGTACTTTTGCTTCTCTTCTTGCTCGCTTCTCTTAAACGCACAACCATTTTTCCGCCCACACAGTACGATCTGCAAAGAAAGAGCAATCGAGAAGCACGTATTTTATATGTGCAGTTATCGACTCTTTCGATGTGAGAGAACACTTTCTCGCGATATACAGGCATACTCTATAAAAAATAAGAATATCGCTAATAAAAAAAAAACATATATTCAAGTAGATTCTTTTGTAAAATTTAATCCACTTAATTGACGCAGTATTTTTTTCGATTTGATTTAAATCAAATATTTTGACTCAAACTTTAAATCAAACTTTAGAAATATTGTATAAACAATGCGTCAATAAAAATTTCCTTAATAATATAAATTCAAGATGCGATTTAATTAGAATTTATATAAAAATAGAATTTAATTTTTTATTTTCGATCCAAAGAAATATTGTTGTGTTCCTGTTATAATAATATTTGTTTAGAAACTTTTTGAAGATTAAAATTTCAAGTTTTATTTCGAACCTCATGGTTTTCTCACGGGGGACGCATTTCCCAAGAAATATGTATACGAGTTCTCATTTTACATCAGCGTTATGTTTTACTTTCTGTAGGCTCTGAAAAGGGCTGGCGCCGCGACACTCTTGAGCAGAATTGAGTCCTCGATCTCTTGGCGGCCCTCGAGTCGTCGGAAGCCCGTGTCTTTCCACGAGTCGTCGATGTTGTCCCTTTACTACCTTCCCCGCACGCATCCTCGTCTCTTTCTCTCTTCTAACTAAAGTACTCGGTGTCTTTGCCCGACATCGTCTCCTCGTTATCGCCGCCACGAACGGCAATTTCGTCGTTATTATTAGGCCTGCTCGAAGCTGAGCGGGGGTGACCGTGGAAAGGAACCGTGTGTTTACCCTCTCCAGAAACCACTCTAGAACAGCCGAGAAGCTCGTGCCATGAGAGCTCGGAGTTTGTAACTCTGCTTGACTGGTTTCTAACGAGCGGTCCTTTCCTTTTCGAAGGAGAGGTTTTAATGCATGTAGGTAAATTAAATCACAAAAGCGAGTGTTAAAATAATGTCTCTTTATTGCTTAGTATACAGACAGTAAACTTCAATCTTAATTTTAATAGTAAAATTATTTTTAAGATACAGAAAAAAATAATCTTGCCTGATTTTTTTTTCTCATTGCGTATATTTTCAATATTAATTATACGATCGATTTCCTGTCACTTTATTAGCATTTTTACATTAGTCTCACTCATCAACTTCAGCGGCATAATTAATAGAGTTATGGTTATCCATCTTAAATTACATTTAAATTATATTTAGTATATTTTGAAATAATATATGTAAATTAAATAATACATCAGAAGCCTAACGCGTCGCGTAACATGCTAATCACTTGGCCACGGCGCCAGTACGTAGAAAGAGAGAGAGAGAAAGAGAGAAAGAGAGAGAGACCTGCGATAGAATCAGTCTCACTGGTGTCGGTATACTTGGCCTCAGAATCGCCACCGAAGGCGAACCCGATCGTTCCGCGTGGGTGGCCTTCCACCTCCTCCTTCTGAAGCCGGTGCCCTTCCACCACCATGGTCTGTGTGGTGGCGTGGTACGGTGGTGTGTTCGCGCAGGCCTCTCTTCTCCTCGGATGATGAATGACCCTCGCGTACCCCCCTCTCTTATGGTTCGCACCCTGTCGTGGCCCTACCGGCTCTCCGCGTCTACCTACGACCAACGCATTCGTCGGCCCTCTCTCCTCCCCTCTTTTCACTCCACTCCACCTTGATATTTCCTTCCCCTCCCGCATTTCCCTGGTCTTTCCCTCCCCTCCTTCGTCATCGAGCAGCCTCGCAACACGACGTGTTCGCTCTTCCTCTCCTTCCGCTAGCTCGCTCGTTTTATTTCTCGTTTATTTTTCCCACCCGCGAACCGTCGAGATGCAATTTGCATCCGAGCTGCTGCTGCTGTTGCCGCCGTCCCAGCCGGTTGCTGCGAGCAACAATCGGCGTAGAGGCCTGCGACTCACCAGGGAAAATTGTTGTCAGCGGGAAGAAAATTTTATTAATTTTGATCAAGGCTGCAAACAATTGATACGAATTGATCTTTTGTTATACCAAGCACAAGAAAAGGAATACTACGATATTCGCCATAAATTTTGCCGACAAACAGTCATTATTGCGATTGTAAATTCGCTATAATGATTTAAATCGATATTTATTATAAATGCGTTGTGCATTAATAGTTAATTTATTTCTTTGAGCAGTAGCATCTCTTTCTCTCTCTCTCTCTCCCTTTCAGATAGATTACAATATAGTAATGTCATTCGAATTTCAAGATGCATTCACGCAAGTTCTCTGACTAACGTGCAGGACATTGATATTCACGCGTGACAAAACTCGTTCACGCGTGATGATCGCCCTACGAAAGCATCCTCCCGAATCCACATTGCGGCCACACAGTCATAATATCCGTTTAACAGCGCGTTTTAAGTAGACCCAGACGACTTTGAAACGCGACCGCGCGCACGCAGTTAAGTGGATACAGTCGTAGTCCGTTAAATGGCAAACTTTACAGCGAGTAACGACTGTGAAAGGCGACGGTGACACGTCCCGGCAGCCGTCTTAAAAAGCACCAAGGGTAGTCGGCGCGAGACTGGAAGGGAGAGGAGAGAGCGAATTGTTCCGGGGAACCGGCTCTCGTTCCTGCGGTTCACGAGAGAAACGACTTGACGACTCGCGCGCGAGCTAGCTCCTCTTTCCAGCTACCTGAAGGCGATTCGAGAGATGAAAGGAGGAAAGGCGCGGAGAGAGAAAGACCGTCCGGGCTTCATATTTTATGTTTTAGGGAGCCTTTTATGCGCTCGACTACGGGAGCACCCAGCGTGTCGAATAGAATTTGGAAGGCTGGGTTACATACGATAGGTATTTTGACATGCCCGAGAAATTAGTATAATAAAGGGGGGCTAGAGAGAGGTAAAGCGCCCCTGAGTGCCTAAACACACGCCGTAAATCTTCTCCCCTCTCTCTCTCTCTCTCTCTCTCTCTCGCTTCTCCTATTTGCCCCCCGGTACTGTCACCGAGACATCCGCGCACGCACACGTCGTTCAGATCGAAATTGTCTCGTCGAGATCCACTTTGTGGCATTTGATCGATCGAGATGCGTTTCTCTCGGACGCTCTTTCTAACGGTCCTCGCGTGTTGCGAGTCTTTGTATGTTCTCTTTGGTGATTTTATTGCCGCTCGCCGTAACGTCTATTCACCTTTTCCTTCTTCCATACCGCATATCTCTCGTCGTTCGCTTTTGACGATAATGCTCGCGGAATTCGATTGCGTTTTACCGCTTTCCGTTTTACCGTGGCGAATATCCGCGATACGTGTCCAGAATGAAAATTCACTGCGAGATATGTACCTACCTACTGCAGCGGAGACATGAACTTCTGGAATGTTGATGAGACGCGGCAGAATGTCGACAATGTAGTTAGTAATATGACTATCAATCATATCTTTAGTAACAAGAAATATATAAATCCTACTGTGGTGAATATATAGAATTTTAGATAAAAGCTCAGGTGCAACGAAGAAAGTTTTAAGAAAATGGAAAGATATATCTATTTTCTATAAAATAAATTTGTCTAAAACATTTCTAGAATGCATATCTATTTCCTAGAGAACAAAAAGATTTTCATCTTTGCATATATAATTTCGTAAACAATATATCGTAGAAATTTATTATACAGTATGACAAGTATAACCACTTGCGGTAAGAAGGGTTAAATAGAGGAGAGAGTGAGTAGGTTTACACTGTGGAAGCAAAGAGACAAGTCATAACTTCTAGAAGATGGAAATCGCGATGAGGGGACTATCAATCATATCGCAAGTGATGGAAAGGTTGGCATAATCCTGGCGTAACGACGGAGCACGTGAGTCAGCGTCAAACGGAAACTCTATACGGAAGAGAGATATATATAATACATACAGTCTAACTTTAACATTGTTCCCGGAGATACAATCTTTTTCGCGTATAAATTGCAGTGTACAACTGGCATAAACGGATTATATAAACTGTCGACGATTGTTACCTTGTAACAGTCATCGATAGCGAATTCTCATGATTATTCCCAGCACAAGCGACCCTCGTTCGTCTCTTCGGTTTTCGGCTCGCGGAAGCGAGCTTTTAGCCACGTATTACGTGCCGGTGCATCTCACCACCGTCTCGAGACGTCTGTTAAATAAATTCTCCACGTGCTATCGTTGCCTCTTCTCCGGGAAAATCAACGTGGCGTAGAGTACAACCTTTCTTTGTCAGAGAATATAATCGTGTACACAATGTTGTTTGAAAGCTCGATTAGTTTTCCACAATTTCTCAATTTTCACGTTCGATCGAATAACTAGATGAAGCGCTTAAATTTGCATTGATAATAATGGATGCTTGATTGCATAATCATTAATTTAAACATTTGTTTGGTGTTTTTCTTACATAAGATAAATTGTTTGAAAATATTTGCATGTTTATGTATATACGGGATGAGAAGTTGCTGAAACTAATCAACTGTCATTTTTAAATGCATGTATTAGAGAGCCGGAAAAGTAAAATATATATAAATAGAGGATATTTGTGTGTGTGTGTAAGATAATTTTTATTTACATATAGATTAAAGATAACCGGAGATATTTTCATCATTTATTAAACGTTTATGAAAATGCCAAAATAATTTTTATGATATTGATTTAAAGCGCACTATCAAAATTGAAAACAGAAATCAAATCTCTTTTGAAAATGATAAAAAACTATATGTATAACATTTCTTTTATGACGCCATTCATTATTTTTCTCACAACTCTGGTTATTTCTCTTATTGTTTTGGACTGCTCAAAAATCTATATCATTAAGATTGTCGATAACATCTTTTAGCATCTTTAATTTATATGTAAATAAAACTGTCACACAATTATCCTGTATTAAGAAATATTTTATTTTTCTTGCTCCCTAAAAATGTGCATCTAAAAATGACAGCCGATTAGTTTCAACAACTTCCCATGGGACAGACACCCTGTATATAAGCCGAGAGCACAGAAGAATATTATCTTTTCGCATTAATCAATAATGAATGATATAATAATGATTTTGGTTACAGCTTGCAGTTTCATCCTACGCCACTGCGAGGGTACATACGTAGATACGTACGAACGCCGGCCATCCGGCGCGAGAGGTCGATCGATCTCTCTTTCGTCGTTTGCGCGGCCACCGTGTCGCTGCCACGCCACTTCACGATACCCACGTCGCCGTCGAGATATAGACTCCGGCGGTGGTGGGGAAAGCGACGGTGTCAGTCTACGATGGTGGTGTGGCGGCGACGGATGTGGCTGGTTCTCGGGGTGTGGCGTGCGAAGTGAGGGTCCTTTCTGCACGCGCCGCCTTCACCGCATGGATGTGGTGCGCTCACGCACATCACGTGACCCAGGTGTCTCGGCGGGGGCATAAAGAGAGACAGAGGCCCAAGCAGCTCGGTTCGAGCGGCACCGAAAAGCCCCGCCTAGACAGCCGGTCGATACTGCGCGCGCAAACATCAACCGCTTATTGTAAGCTGCATTCACGCTGCGCGATGCTACCGAGGCGCCTGCGTGGTACAGTAGTGGGGCAGTCGGTGCGCGTGGGAGGAAGAATGACGGTCCAGTGAAGTCCGGGTAGTCGAGGAGCGTAGACGCGTTGTGCGTTGCGCCGTTTCTCGTAATCTAATAACAGTAATAATTAGCGACGAGAGAGACAATTACGACGGCGACAATCTTTCAAACGTGGTGACGTTGGCGATCGCAGTCACCTGTGGCGTGGATAGTGAAATCGGTGGGAAAGTCTCGCGATAACAGAGGTAATTGCGCGTTCGCGACTGCTTGCGAAAAATCCCGGCGGGAGGTGAAGGCACCTCCTCTCTCCTCTCTCGTTGCAGCAAATCGTTATGTTGACATGACTGAACGCCTGATGATAGAAAGAGGGCGAAGTGGTGAGAAGAGGACAAGCGAAAGGGACTAGGAGTGCCGACGGAAGTCTGATATATGCCTTGTCGCGAGTGAAGGTGTTGATTTTCTCCACTTTTTCAAGAGGAGAGAAAAGGTGGACAATCTTGACGGTGAGGTAAACGGTGGCGAGGACCGTAAATAGGTCGAGAACGAGAAGAGACAAAACGAGTAAGAGTGTTGTCTGGCACGCGAGAAGGGATGCCTACGAAGGGGGAGAGGGGAAAAGCGACGGACTTCAGCATCGCGGCCATCATGGCGCCCGGGGGTCCATCCTTCGGGCATTACCACCTGCAGGGCCTCGGCAACGCTGCTGCCACCGCTGACACCAGCCTGGAATGCCCAAACAAGAGATTCGTGGATGATTCGACATTGGATCATCGTAAGTACATTTGTATGAATGAATAAGAAACGTCCTTTTTCGAAAATCGTCCTTTTCTAGTTTAACATGGGCGTCGACTATACATGTCAAATATACTTTCTGTAATATTTACGTGTCATTCATGGAAACAAAAACAGATTATAGATACATGAAAAATTAGGCATATGTGATATGATTTTTAATTGAATTATATGACACATGACACATATTGTTTTTTATCTTATATCACATGAAAAGATAAAACTATTTCAATAAAATAAATGTTTATGACAGGTAAAAATAATCTTTAAAAAACAAAAGTAATAATTATTTCGAAGCAACTTTGCATGTAGCGTTACTCTCCATTTGCTTATCGATAATAATTACCTAAATAATATTAGTATATTTTGATATTCCAATCTTAAAGAGTTGACAAACAAAAAGTCGTTAATTGTATTAGTATTAAAGGCATTTTGAAGATATTATATATTGTTTCAAATATCATTTCATCAGAAATTGAGGCGGTCCTTTGTCATTAATCAACATGGCTCGTATATATTTTTATAATTTGATTTTTAGCTCGAAAATGGAGTCGTAATATAAGAGAAGACAATAGCTTCCAAACTTTGAAACCAATTGTTTTCTTTTTTTCTTTGAGACGTAAAGCGATATTTATGTTTTGACATTTAACGCGAGAGACAAATGGAAGTATCGCAACAATGGAAAGAGCGAAAAAGATCGTAAATATAATGTGAATACAAAAAGAAATAAAGTTGAGCTAGAAATGTCAAATACACATTTAAGTAGATAAATGCGATACAACTTGTTTTGTGTATCACTACTGACAGTGATGGTCGTAACAATAAAAAACGCTTTACAAGATTATTATAAAAACAATTTGATCGTATCTGAAATCGGTCTTAATTTCATGCAATCGAAGATCGTGTTCAAGAAAATTTAATCTCTAATACCTTTTAACTACCGTCTCCTTCAGAATAAGAGATAATATTCTCTCTCATCTGTGTTTAATAGATTACATTTTAAAGACATTAATAATAATTTTATAAAAAAATCTTTTGCTTGAAAGTGTAAATATTTATTATCGTTAAAATCAAAGCTTTGAAATTTGAAGCTTTCGATTTTTTCTCGAATAACAAAAATATATAAAAGAAAATTGTGCTATTGACACTTGCAAATAAATTTTTGCTCGCATTAGAACATTATCATTCATGTTACCGAGACGAATAGTTTTACTCTATAGAAAATTAGCTTCTCATCATGCAATGTGCGTGCAATATGTTAACTTTTATATAATACAGCTTACATTTTTCTCTTCAAATATATTATTTTTTTTGGCGTAAATGATATAATGACAATCAGTTAAAAACCTATTATTTTCTTTTTATTATTGAAGTGTTTATCTTATCTTGAGATTCAACTGATCTGAGTTAAAACGTTTTCTAATAAATAAATCAGTGCGAATTATTTATGTAAACCCAAAAATTTATAAAATTTTCTTCTTGACTCTACTTTTTAAGAATTTGTCTAAAAGCTTTTATTACATTCTTACTACACGCCTCTTAATTCTAATTTTTTAGTTCTAATCATTATTTTATACTTTTGATATTTTGAGAAATGACTCATGTATCGTATATCGTTATATGTCATCACGGAAAATTTAATTTAGTGAATCAAATTACTAGCAGTAGTTAGCGCTGTAATAAAAGCCTGTTCGGGTTGCAAAAGGTTAAATTATGAGTTCATCTTAGGGGTAACTCGGTTTACGACTTAACGAGCTTATTTAGAGTTTGTTGCTGAAGAGTGTTTCTTCGGTCTGTCCACATGACGCGCTTTTCTATCCGACGGCTTGTGGTTCGTCCGAAGGAACTAGCTATTTGCATCTGTTAACTTCAACGTTTTAGTTATTAACCTAAATATTGAAATATTAGTAGTTTCTAGTGTACTGTAGTTAAATGAGCAAATATATTCAAATCTTTAATTGTGTTCATCTCCAATAATGTATCTGCCTTTACGTTTTTCAAAATGCAGTCGACATATTTTTAGTATCTTTGCTGATAATTAAAAAAACCAGGCAAATATTATTGGAAGCATCAACTTGTGTATATAATTCAAATTTTTAATATTAAATTTTTTATATTATTGATATCTTGAATAAAACAAATTTAAATATAAAAATGTATAATAAATATTAGCATTTTCGAAATCTTGGATCTTTGATTCTTTAAGCTTTCATTAGGTTTTTTTTTTAATTACTAAAAATGCTTTTAAACGTTTTCCGAAAAGCATCCATTATTAATTATTATTATTAATTAAACTTATCTTCAATCAAGTAACAGTTGGACAACAGTTAGAACTACATAAGCAGCACGAGCTATAAATGAAAATTAGAAAATTTTTTTTATAAGAGCGTATATTACAATAGTTTAAAATGCAAAATAGAAATTACTTCTTTACATACACATACATAGCCCTTTTTACTTTTCAAGTTTTTTTTCTAACTTAAATTACATCGTTAAATTAACTTTAGCGTAATTTTCGCGAGATGTAGAGATCTTGTCGAGCCTCACTCGTATAACAATAAGACTCTCATCCTACGTTAGAGCCCAATTTTATCCCGGTATACCGGTATATCGGTCTAGGACCAGAGTGCTGATCGCGCTGTCGCGTTAATTAGGAATGTGCGATTTATCAAACGAGCGCGTCGGAAAAAATGCATCGCTTGGCAAACCGAGCGATAATTAACGTCCGAAATAGCAATTCGTACTCATGCAGCAGGAACGCCGGGCCGCCACCGCTACCGGCGAATCGCTGCCAACAAATTGCACGTAAATTTTACCTGTTCGCACCAAAATTAACGAGCGTGTATTAGACGCTCGCTAAGTAGATGGTGATCTACAGAGATCAAATTCTCGAGTCTTCGCGCGAATCCGCAAATTTATGGCACTTTTCCGTGACGAAAAAAGCTCAGTGCAAATTGGATATTAGCCAAGAAATGTACATATGCAGAACTATAAAATTATGTAAGCAACGCTTTGTTATTCCTAATACACATAAAAATGGCAGAATTCAATGGAAGATTTTATCTCCAAATGAGTTGAGTCGGAGAATGGAGTTGTAGAATGGATTTATTATTTCTAAAGGGAAATGTTGGAGTTTTGAGTTAAAAAATGTGATTATTATTTATTTTTTATATAATTAATAGATATGTTTTTTATATAACATAGGGACATAGGAAAAAGGGGAGAGGAGAAAGCCAGAAGATATTTTAAAATGGAGATCATTATAAATAGAAGTAAATACAGAAATATAATAGTTTAAAATTTTTAAGTTTATTTTACAATAAAATATCGATAAATGTAAATATTATACCTTCTTCCCGCTTAAACACATACACAAATAGATTAAAAAGCAATTAGTCTTTTATGCGCGTTGCTTATTCAATTCCACGTAGTTACTAAATAAATGTGAAAAAAGGAATAGTTATATGTCATACATTGTAGATATGCAATTAATTTGTTTTGTTTCTTCGTGAACATTAAAATTCGGAAATCTTAATTAAATGTATTAAGTATATACATTAGAAAACTTACGCTCTAAAGATCATAAGCCATAAAGATCACGGTTGATGAAAACTGTGCATTTAATTATAAAAACCTCCGGATTACCGATTATAAGCTGTAGAAAATAATCGGTCGTCGATCGGAAGACGCGCGCACGCACGAATATGGAAATTGCCGACAGACGTAGCATGTGCTATCCGCCATTCCGAGACTGTCGTCGCATACGTATATTTTTCACCGTAGCTATTATATGTATATATATATATATATTAGCATTGCAAAATTATTATCGCGTGTGAAATTCCATCGTGGTCGTAGTAACGCGTACAATCAACGTGTGTGTATGTGTGTCGTGTAATTATATAAAACTACGCGCGATAAGGCAATTACAAAATTGCGAGATAACACGTGTTAATGTATTCGAATAAAGATCGCAACAATTGGTATACATGCATTTAATTTGTTTTTGCAGTGAAGATTTTTTTGTAAAAAAACATTTACAATTTAGCTTATGCAACACTTAAGAGAATTACATAAATATGATTTATATTAATTTGATACAAACACATTTCAAA
This sequence comes from Anoplolepis gracilipes, assembly GCF_047496725.1. Lineage (NCBI taxonomy): Eukaryota > Metazoa > Arthropoda > Insecta > Hymenoptera > Formicidae > Anoplolepis > Anoplolepis gracilipes. Next base: position 9,252,309 of record NC_132972.1, on the reverse strand, counting down.
AAAACTGCAAAGAGATATTATATATTCAAGAAGGCATTCAAAGATATGTAGATATATATTATTATTAACGAAATTTGCTGGTATTCAATTATTTTTAACGTGTTTCTTTTTTTATGTTGCCCGCGTGTTCGATAATAGCATCTCTACAAGTCGATAAGATCTTACGATAAGATCTCTTGCCCTACTCGCATCAGGAGAAGTATAATACCGCTGAAAAAAGCGTTAAAAAGCATGATAAAGAAAGCGAACCATAGAGAGAAAGGGAAAGAGAGAGAGAGAGAGAGAGAGAGAGAGAGAGAGAGAGAAAGAGAGAGAGAGATGAAAAAGATGCAAGCTGCATTTTTCCGTGTGACCTGCGCTCGCATAAATTTAATTGCCCGATGTGTTTTTGTCGTCGGGTAAAGATTCATTCGCCTTTCAGTCAGTAATAACATTAGCGCATTTAATGATGCCATTACGTTCGCCGAAGGATTCTTAAGCTCGCTGCGCACTCGGAAGCTCTTTTTTCTCGTAATTTCTCGAGAAGTGGTGGTGCATTAAATAACTAGCTGCACGCGATTAGAGATTTATGAGATCCGTATAATATGGAGAGAACGATCATGATCATTGTCTTTGGTGAATATACACACAGTAAAAGACGCGTAGTATTCGTTGATTGTCGGTTTAACCCAGATTTAAATTGATTTCGAGGCTCCTTGCTCCTTTTTTTTTTCTTACTCCTCTTTCTTGTTCTCTGCTTCTCGGACATCCTCGTGGATCGTGCTGTTTTTGCGTTATTTTCGAGATCGAGTACGCGTTTCCTGCGTGCGCGCGCGAGATGCAAAACCGGTTCGCGTTATACTCGATATCTTCTCGCGCGCTTCCTCATCTAATTTTCCAGCTAGCGAAATCGGATTCGCTCGTACGTCTCTCTCGCGTCTCTTGCATGCGCGAAATTAGTGGATCCGTTACAAAACCGGTTTAAACCCTCTCCCGCCTTGGAAGTATGTGTGGCCACGTATTTGAAGAAGAGTGTCGGATTAAGGAATTATGTAAAAATTCGTACGAATCTCCGATAAGACTGGCTTATTACCCAATTAAACAAAGTGTCGCGATATAACGTCGCCTTTCATATATACGAGAGACCAAACTATACTGTCATAATTTTAAGACAGAAGGCATAGTATGTAGATCAGATAAAAATTCAAGTTTTTTTTTTTTGTTCATCACGCTTATATTTAATTATCTGGAGAGAATTCACAAATTTGTTTTACAAATTTTTGTATTTGTTTTACAAGTTTAAATATCTACAGAATTTATGAAGTAGAAAAGAAGGGGGATTATTGAAACTTAGTTCCTCTCAAACTTTTTAAAATGCGGCAACTGTTTTTTTATATAAGATCTAGATTGGCGTAAAATACATTCTCAGTTAGTCGGAAATCGAATAAAGTTTGTGCGAAAATAACGTGACGCGAAAATAACTCATTGTCAGTCCCAAGAATAACTCGCACATAATTTAATCGTCGTGCGAAATCTCTTAAACTAATCTAATCTTGACAGAGGAGTGTCACATACTTGGTCTAAACTCCATCTCAATGCGGTGAAGTAATTAGCCGCGAGACGGAATTCTGTTTGCGTGATCGAGTAGCGGTGTGTTACGCGATCTAAAATGAAATGCGATTCATTCTTAACGCGCTCCTAATCCGTTGAGAATAATTGTAATGGCGTCATGTTGAGAAACGGGGTAACATCGATTTTATATCACGCTGCATTTTTTGTGACGCCTTTCCGTCGTCGACGCGTGTCGATTATTTCTCTCGAAGTATCTACCCTAATTAATAGCCATCATACTTTGCCATCGGATCATATCGGCATTAAACGCGCGAGTGCAAAATGATACGTTCGTACTGCGATCTGTCTCACTCTCTCGATTAAACTGTAATTATCATAGTAATTTTATATACTTTCCACAGTATAATCATAGCATCACACGTACACACACTTGGAAAATTATTTTTCCTTCAAATAGCGATAATCTATAAATAATTATGATAATTAGATTATTGCTCCAGTTACATAGATACAAATTTTCAGAAAGTTATGTAATAAAATTCACCATATATTTGAAAGCTATCAAAATTAGAGCAGATTGTAGCTCGCCTAAAGTAGCGGTGATGAAATCCACCTGTGATTCGCGGGAGGTATTCGATCTTGAATGAAACGATATCCCGGTATCCCTCCTCCTGTGAGGAATTAGAATTAGACTCTATACCTGCCGACGGCGCACGTTTCTTTTTCTTTTTTTTTTTTTTTTTCGACAGGATAAAACGGCGATTCCGGTAACGCGATCGTTATTCGGATTGCGCCTGAGTCGATCCTCTCGAGCGACGTCCTTCGAAAGCGGGGCCCGAGTGGTGACAGGATTCTGGGTGGTCGGCCGTCGGTCGCAGCAAAAGGAAGCTGACGTCAGTAGCTCTCGGTCATATTTCTTCTGGCCTTAAAAGATCACGTGGAACACGGGACCACCTTCTCCGCGCGCGCGAACGTATACACTCTGGGACCGCACTCTCTCTCTCTCTCTCTCTCTCTCTCTCTCTCTCTCTCTCTCTCTCTCTCTCTCTCTCTCTCTCTCTCTCTTTTTTTCTTTCTACCTCCTTCTGTGCCCGGAAAGCTTCCGGTGAAGCATTCAGCCTACACTGTTGTGTTGCTTTATAGGCACGTGTGCCTATATACGAAATCTAGGCTCTTTAAGTCACCACCAGACCCGTGCCCGTTTTCTATAGCTCATGCGACTTTGAAAATTGCGCCCGAAGTATTATTTGTCGTTTATTCTTGTTAACGCTGAAGAAATGACAAAGTCATTATGAGAAAAGAAGCAAGAAAGATCATTTCAACTACATTTAGAGACGCATATTATGCGACCACAAGACTGTTTATATATATATATATACATATATGGAGAGAAAGAGAACATATTTTTAAATAATTTAACAATAGAAAAAATTATCTTCTTAGGTAAAAAAACTGCATTCTCTTATAGCCTTTGTTTTAATTGATTACCACTAACCGCGTTGTTATATGATTCCACGTACTTTTTAAGTCGTACAGAGTCACACTTTGGAACGCAGAAGAGCGCGTCGTCGATGTAAGAGTTAGATTTTCAGCCGGGAAGTCGATTGTTCGCAAATTAACGAGCGATGCCAGGGCACGATGTACGCCCGTGTAATTTTGCCGTGCGTGACGTCGCGGAAGACCGACGAGGACGACGATGATGACGATGGCGCGTTTGCGACTCACGCGAGAAACGCGCGCGTCGAGGTGTTAATTTTAACACAACACACCGAGCTGGTTTTTTTTTTTTTTTTTTTTTTTTTTGCTTTCATCGAAGCTATACGGCTGTTCTCGCGCGCGTACTTTTTACCCTCGTCCTCGAATGGCGCGCGATGGCTCAATAAGGAAATTCGAGCGATTTCGCAACTTCGCGAAAGGGAAAAAATAAAATGAAAGATTGCCGCGCGCCTCTTCACATGTAACTCGCGAGAGCGACGTGACACGCGTGCCGCAACGCGAACTACGGACGTGGCCTCCGCGCTGTATTATTATTAGCCGGCCGCGTGTGTGCGTGGAGATGCGTGCACGCAGATGTGCGCGCACGCAACGCGCGAGCAGCACGCGATGCGCACGACTATGGTGCGCACCTTTTGGTGGTACCAGCGGTTCTTGTTGTTTTCGCAAAATTGGTGTCGACTCGCAAACCGGATATTCTGTTTGTTTAATTGTTTTTCTCTGTTTTTAAATCGGATTATCTACTTCCTGGAAATCTGAAATTTTTTTGTACCTGTAGAAAAATCAGAGAATTCTCGTAGAATGTTATTGCGGCTCAGAGTATTTTTTAAAAAAAGTCTTTGATAATTTTGCTCTTGTATTATAAACAATCGACAAGCCAAGTAAATGTGTTTAAAATATATTATAAATATACATATATATCATGTTTGTTTACATGTTTAATCTTAACAAAATATTGAATATGCAGTATATATTCTTTATTGTAATTTTTAATAATAAAAGAAAATAAAAATTTTATGCAAGTGAAAAATGCTTATCTTATAAAAGTTATTCAATTTTTTTCAGTATGTTTTTTTAGAAATCTAGCACTTGAAACTTAAGAAGCTCCATGTTTTTTCCTTCGTATGAATGAAAAATACTAGAAAACACATACAATAAACTTATTTTAGAAATTTACACTAACAATCTTTAAAATATTTCTTTTACTTGAAATTTTGAACAAAAATATTTCGAAGATGAGGAAATTTTTTTATAGTACAATAAACACACACACACACACGCACGCACACGCACACGCACACACACACACCTTATTTAAAATACTTTCTAAAATGTGATTAACTGTTGCTTTTATTAAACGTTTCTTAAGTTAAAGCACATTGAAATATTTTTCGTTTATGTTTATTTCAAGTTGAAAATATATATATATTCGTTCATTTGACTTTCAGAAGTCGTTCTAAAATTAATTCAGACTTTTTTAAACTCTAATATTTTTTAATTAAATTGATATAGAGATATTTTTTTATCAAAAAATATATGATTGACGGATTTTAAGTAACAAAGAAAGATATCGTTTCGAGGCGATTAAAAATCCCATAATCGCTTGTAAAAGGCCTCTCATTTCGCTGAAACGAAATGCAAATTGCTAAATGCGACATACACGAAATGGTGAAAGTAATCGTGTTACGCTTATCGTTACCCGTCGTCATAGAAAATTTAAAAAAACCGGTTTGAGCACGTGTAGTGTCCGAGTAGCGCGACGAGGCAGAAGGGGGAGAAACAACGAAGTCAATGTAGTAATCAGAAGCCAGAAAGAAAACGGGAAGCAGCATACACATCAAATTATGTAGTTCCTTCTCCCGCGATCAACGAACGATCGCCATGAAGGATAGTCGTAGCGACTGATGATCGCCAGTTTTCTGGCTCGGCGAGTCGTGTCTCGTATCCTCCTCCGGTCAGAAGGTGTTCGATCACCCGGTCAGAAACTCGCATCCCGTTTCAGCGAAGCGGAAAGAAGCGTGCGCGGTGACTTATCAAGTCGTTAGCGCACGACATTGTTTATCACGGAAATGAAAAGGATTCGCCTTTTTTATCGGAAGATCTAGAAGTATATGAAATATGCTTCTAGAAGTATATTTTACGAAATAATGCATACACTATGTATAAGGGGAATAATTAGTCCTTACAATTTTTGAAAAATATTTTACGTCACACTGAATGCTTTCTCAATACTAAATGAATAATAACTTATTGCTAGACTTGTGGTCTTGACGTACGTTTGGCGTAATAAATACTGTTGGATCTTCTTAACTTTTTACCAGATATTTGTATGTATTAATTTTCACATTAAGCGAATAAATTCTAGTAGCAGATAACCGTATCCGGTACTAGTGTGATACCTGTAGAGCGAAATGGAAATAAAAAAAGAATAACTCCGGTAACAGTGTTTTTCGTGCAGAGGGGCAGTTTGCTCGAAAGGAGAAAACTGCAGTTTGACGATACGTTTCTTGTCGACGACAACACGTCGATAAATTTTCCCGTGCGTATACCTACCTACTACGCACGTGCGTGAGTTCGCGAGCAACGCTGCCACGGATCCAATTTGAGATAAACGCGCACCGGAAGACGCATTGTTCGCGCGGAATAGTACAAATTAACAGATCGATATCGCGGAGCTGGCGCAATTAACATTGTGTACACACCGGCACGGCGGCGCGGATCGGCTTTCTTGAAAATCTGACGGTTTAATTAGGCGCCCGGGCCACCACCTTGTGGCAGATGCGGAGCCCGGTCGATTAATTAACAGGCGGCGGCCCCCGGTATCGTTCGGGCTCATCTCGCTCATTTAAATCGACGCGGTCCGCGATAATCGTGCGTTTGCGCCGGGGATTTCGTTTCCGCATCTTTACCATGGCCGGTCGTTTCGCGATAAATCTCGATCCAATAAGTGGCCCGATCGACGGGTCATAATCTTGCTGAAATCACCCGTGAAACAAAAATCTCAACCGGGAAGATAGAGGGCTCATTATTAATTATGATGGAACATGAAACTACTTATGATAATTATACTTTGATATGGATTAAGTAATTTTCTTAAATTAACGTTTATTTTATCGTCAAATGTACATTTTTTTTGTTATCAGGTTCGAAATGTGCATTGGAAATATGTCAGATATAGTAACTGAAGAATTGATTTTCTCAGGTGTTGGAGCATCGCCGGTAAACATTGTCGCGACGGCGACGGTTGTAACGGATGAAACTCTTCTCAACGACGAGGAGACCGAGAATTGCGAAAGCGAGTCCGCCAAGTCCGGAAACGAAGAGGATGAGGAGGTGGACGTCGACGTGGAAGAGTGCAGCAGCGTCGACGACGAGCCAGTCCATGGGGTGCTAGCTGACGATATTGTGAGCATCAAAAAGACATCTTCGCGAAAGTACAGCGCGGATGGCGCGGACGAGAAGAAGCAGCAGCGTCTGAGGACCAGCTGCAACTCTGACGAGCTACGTGAAGTCGAGTGTCGACTCGAGACCAAGGAGCTCTGGGACAAGTTCAACGACCTCGGTACAGAGATGATCATCACGAAGACCGGCCGGTAAGTGACGCGTGTCGATCAGGAGAGACGCGAGGATATCGGGGAAAGGTTTCGATATGCGGAACACTCGATGCCAAGAACGCGCTAAGTCACGCAGAGCAAATTCAATGACTGTTTGTTGGAAAGGCGTAACAAATCCTTTACAATATATCTAAAAATTTCTCAGGGAAATTATAATTTTTAAAAATATTTTCTTAATTTTTTCGCGAATAGAATTCTATAATTAAAAACATTCTAAAATTCTATAAACATTTTTTAACTCGCAGTATGTTTCACAGGAACTCGGAAATGTATATATAGCCACATATAATTTATTCTCCATAAAAATTCCTACTCTTTTAAACGTAAACAAATCTTAATTTTATTTATGCAAATATATAGCGATATTCTCTCAGCAATATAAAAATATGTAATTTTTCTTCTAACAATAACGCAATAAGTCTTGGAGAGAGACTGCTCTTTTAACGGCAGACATGACATTTTGTTTCCCTCTTTCAACATCGCCGACAAGGTGCTTGGCAATTATCTTTACGATATTGTAATATGACTGCGCGAGCATTCATGTTCACGCGCACGTTAAACGGTCGTATGTAAAGAGAGTGCGACACCGAGACGAGTGTCTTTAATTCACGAACAAATAGCCGGAAAAGCTCCCCGGTGGAAAGAACCCCTGACGCAAACGTTATCGGTAGCGACGTCGGCTTGAACTAATGGATTTCATTGACTGACGTTTTACGAGATATTTAAGGGACTTTTAGACGTAATTTATCGCGCGCGTTTACGCGCGAACGCGTGCATTTTTATAGGTATGCTAATAAAGTTTGGCCGGCCCCGCAGCTGCGAGTCGAGATGCGTGACCACGTCAGAATTATGAGATATATTCGTGTACGCATAGGGCTACTCGAGAACTACCATCGGTTATCTTAAATGCGCGTGTACGTGTATACAACCTTGAAGCGTTACCTCCGATGATCGATGCGCCCCATTATCGCTTGAAGTTCGCGATCGCGATCCGCGAAAGGCGGGACTTCATCTCTGGGAATTCTCGGAGATGCTGCAATCGAGATAAGCTTCCAGGCTAATTGCGAAATACCGCGTGCACCGAGTACAGTCGGAATGTATCTTTCGTCGGCCGTGAAGTGCTTGCGATTCAGATATATGTTTTGATATTATTAGTTGGAGATATATCAAGAAAAAGCAGAAATTTGTTTAATGCTAGTACGATAAATCAATCTTATACGTATAATCAAAGGATTGAGATTAAATATTAATTGAGAACATATTTTCAGTTACGACAAAATATATTATTAATGTAATAACTTTATGTAGAGAAGCATCGTTTATTAATTAAATAGGTTGAAAAGATTATTTTTAAATTAGTAAACAAATTTATTTTAAAAAATTACTTTTGCAAAATAAAATAAATTTTTTAAAATCATTTTTTATTATAACATTTTTAATGTTATATGTTCCTAGTATTTTTGTCTATGTCTAATTTTATTTGTTTTAATCTCGGGATAGTTATTACATATAATTGTAGATGAATTGAGACTACTGATAAAATTCTGCGCTAATTACAATGTTTCTGTAATTTAATTTCTCTCACAAAGCATTCCGTCGTAGGTAATTCACTTAAACCGTGCACCTTATTTGCAATCAAAGGCGTATTAATCACTCGCTCTGCTGGTTTTATTTTACTCAGTCAGCATTCTGCCCGCACGTAGCGCGTTTGTAAAACGATGTAAGCGCGGCGCTAGCATATTTTATGTGGTGCAGAAAGTAGATGATAATCCGATAAGCCACGCGATTGTAATTGTGAATGTGATTACGGATAAGCTACGCCATGGTTTAATTAAATGAAACCCGCTTCGAAAATTTTGGTATTTCCGATTTGAGTGTTTGTAATTAGACATCTACGTGTAATCTTATTTACGTTACATTATAGATCAGTGTTTCTCAAAATACATATTTGAGAAGGAGTTTTGTCAATGAGGTCAAATTCGTTTTCATTTTTTTCTATAAGTTCATATTTATTTGAATTATTAATCAAGCAACAAAAATTACAAAATTAAAAGCCCGAAGCTTTCACAGACTTAAGCGACTCCCAGAGATTGACGTATTATACGAGTTAATTCTTTCTGGATGTATGTATTTTCTTGCTCCTCCTCCGGCCAGGCTGCGGTTCGCCAGGCCTCGGGCTGTTTGTCGGTGGAAATGTAGCTGTTAGTATAAAGCGCAACCTTGAAGTGTTACCGTGGTGATCAATGTCGGGTACGCCATATGTGTTTGTCCAGCTCGCTTGGATATTAGATGTACTCCGGATAAGCTCCGCGACTCGGCCATTAACGCCCACGATTCCTCCTCGTATATGTGCAACAATGTGTGACATATGACACGCGGTGCTATTACGTTGCTATCTTGTTCGCTGAACGAGGAGAAAGTCACGTGTTAGATAAATCGTGCGCTGACTCGGTTGACTTCGTCATTTGCTCGGAGATTGTGATCTCGACGATAGTTCTGCGCCCAGAAACACTCGCGCGAGTACCAACAATTTACGATGTGTTTTGTTATCCGTGTAAGAAATTTCAACCTTTCACGAATCTCTGAATCCTATCACCGTTGAGAAGTAACGAATGATTCTTGAATGACAACTTAGAATAGGATAGATTGGAATGACGTGTCCCCCCTGCCCCTTGGAAGAGAAGCACACAATTTGAGTCAGAACGAAATAGAAGGAATAAAATTAAGGGCTTTTGCGCGCGTGATGTGAGATATAGAGAGATGATAATCGATAAGCCACGTAATCGAGAACGTGATTTCTGATAAGCCGGTAGGGCCTCTAATTACAGAATACTTAGCGGCTCTCTTGAGTAATTATCTACGAACGTAAGGTGTCGGAGGCCACCTTCCAGCAGGCAGGCTTAAGAACGCGATCAGTCCTGCTACACTATAGCGAAACGTACATGTGTGTTTACGCCACCACGCGGAAAGCAGATGATAATTGGATAAGCCATGTGCGTACGAACCGATTTCGGATAAGACGGACGGCGCGTAATTACAAAACGCCGCGAGAGAGCCACGAGTAGGCAGAAGAGCCGATGATCGTCTGAGAATAATCCATGCCGCAATCCGTGCAACCTTGAGACGTCGTCACGGAGAATGAACGGAAAGCGATATGAAAGTTGCAAACCATTCGCAACGTTGCACAGAATTAAAAGTATACGATTATATTTTATAATTGATAAGGAAAGAATGTCTGACAATACGTCTGAACAAGATTTTTAATCAGAATTGAGATGATGTAAGAGAAATCAGATTCTTGAATTAATTAACGTTACTTTTAAATGAGAGAGGTGTGTTTCTCCAAGAGTCCCTGGCGTGGCACAATGAGCTGCTAAGTGCATTTAAAAATTTTGAAATAATCCCAGCGTATATCGCTACTCGGTCGGGCAACGACGATCGATATATCAAGGAAACGACGCTGATGCACGAATAGCGTCGTTAGCAACAACTTGGCACGAAATCCCAGCTGAGCGTGCTCTAAACATCAGTCTACAGAGTGACAATACGAATTCGGACCAATCAGGTGGAATTGTCTGGCCCTACGGGGTGCCAAGACCGTAAACTCCTCCGGTTCCTCCTCGAACGTTCTGGAGTTCCTTTTCCCACGTTGGCACTCGCCACTTTTCAAAATCTCTCTCTCTCTCTCTCTCTCTCTCTCTCTCTCTCTCTCTCTCTCTTTCTCTTTCTCTTTCTCATTTTTTCTTTCTTTGTCGTTTCCTTTATAGTGTCAGTGATTCACGGATAAGAAAGGAAATTTTTAAAAACCGTATAAACTTTACTTATTGTGGTAAACATTATGGCGAGATCGTTGACAAAAAAAGGAAAAAACCTTCTGACCAAAGAAAATACTTGTAACGGATATTACAAATTTAAACAACCACAGGTGAGAACGGAAAAAAGGACTAGATTATAGATTGTTGAATTTTTAGTTGAATGTGGTTGAAGTGTAGTTGAAGTACTATTAAAATATAATAAAATATAAATAAATAAAATATAATATAATATAATAAAGTAAAATGTAATAAAAATATAAATAAAAGCAACAATTTTGCTGCCTACATTGTAAGAAATTGTCTAAGAATTCGGACACATTTTTCTTTGACTTTTCACGGATATTAGAAAGTAATTCCTATCTTAATCATCAGAGTCATTTTTTCTTAATTTAGAAAAATTTCTAAAAATGTATTCTTTTGAAAATTCTGTCTGAAAATTCGAATAGCGTATTTATGAAAAAATTTGAGACACAATATAAACAATGCATTTTTACAGTATAGTCTCTTAAACATTTAATTTTATTTCGGCAGAGAGATAATGCTTTTAATTAATATTTAACGTTTGTTTGTTAGAACCATTTTTGTTAGCCTTTGCGAAGAATTTATCAGTAAGTCTTCCAGAGAACTGCGCGATGGAAAGCAAAATGGTCGCCGAGCTTGCTCTCCGAGAAGAACGCTATCGCCGTCGCCGTCGTTGTCGTTGCGGCTGGTGCGTTTTTTTCAGCGTTTAAGTGGGTAACCGTGGACTGCGAGCCTCGCACGGAATAGGAGGTGCGGACGAGCAGGTCAGGAGAGAGACAGGATACTGGCGGATAGAGGGTACTCGTCACGCGAACCCTTCATCAAGGTGCCAGCAACCTACATTATACACTCACACGCGACCCTGGGACGATCGTGTGCACGTTACATCGCGGAGAACATGCACAGAGAACAACGTGTCGAGAAAAGAGAGAATGGACGTAAGAGAAAGAGAAAGAGAGAAAGAGAGAGAGAGATCGAAAGAAGGTGGAGATAGGGGTAGGGGTAGATAGACATCTCTTCATTTTAGACCCCATTTTCGCGCGGTTATACGAACTGCACATAATAAATACACAGGGTAATAGTCTTAGAAGGCCTCCGAGTGAACTAAATATATTAATGAATAAATACGAGGTAAAACGTAATGCGAGACAGATGAGAGATAAAGAGGAACTTGCGGATTAAAGATGGACTTTACGTCTCGCATTATCAAAGTAACGGTGAAAAATGTTGATGAATGATATATTTAACATGGCTCATTGAAACATAATTGATAAGCACGATCTTTACAGATTTATTGTTAGTATTATATTATTATTAAAGCACATTAATTATATTTTGCGTCAAAATTATATTTAAGATAATTGTAGAAAATTGATATATAAGAGTATGTATAAGAGAGCGAATTAACAAAAGATCATCAATTCAGTAACATCCTTCGATTCTATATTTTAGATACTTTTAAAATTTGTATCTATATATAAAAATTTTGTATGTATAAAATGTGCAAATTATAATATTTTACTTGTACTATCTCCAACTGAAAAAAGACACGTTTCGACACTCTTGTACTGGCTGTTTAAACAGTGCATTATATCGTCGCGCTTTCTCTTTATTATTTTTTTCCACGCAGGGGTAGAAATATCCTGCCGGACGGTGTCACAATCGCCGGGACATGAAATGCGCGACAGCCGCAGTATAATTACAATAGCGGCGATCTCTCCCACCTGGCGTAGCCTGGCGGAGTCGTTAGCTCGGCAAACATTTTAGGCTTAACTCAGGCGGTCGGATCGGTGGTATAATATCCAGCCCGCTTCCGTAATCCATTTGTACGAACTCCACCGGTGCGCGGCGCGACGGGTCCTTCCTCGGGGGCAGTCGGGCCCTCCGTTACGTCCCCCTCGCGAAGTGAGAAAGATATACGAGTGGTTCAAGGCAATTCTCGGGGTTACTCGGGGGTCGAGGTATTTTTGCGATTACGGCCTCGTTAGCCACGGGCCATCGAGGACTGCTTGTTTGTTTCCGCCTAATTTGACGGGGAAACGCGTCGTAATGTCGGACGCGACGAATTAGGAGCGATCCGTTGGAATTGGAATTGGAGGTAAATTAGCCGCAGGTGAAATTAGGAAGTTTGTTATCGCGATCGTAGGGTGATGGTGAAAAACGTTTGGGTCGGGATTAGCCGCGATAATTCTTTTTTAGGAGCAATTAAGTCACATAGAGTCATGTGGTAAGCGAAGTTATTCTGTTAATTATGCAAGTTTTTTATAATAATAATTAAGAGGGAGACGGAGAAAGAGAGTCTACACAAGATGACATTTGTTAATTGATTGTCGGAAGAATTTATGTAGAAGAACAAATTGTGAAAAGAATGAATATATTTTCACCAAATTAAACATTGTGAATTAATTGTAAAGTTATTTTGGAAAAATTATTTTGAGAATATATTAAAAATTGACAGGGAGAATGAATTAAGATTCCGGTCGATCTGTAAAACTTTATTGCACCACAATTCTGAATAAAGTTCACATTGAGACATTTTAATATAATTTCAATATATTTCATAATTTAATATTATTTTGTAAACGTGACTAAATGTGCTACTTGTACAAAACCTTGTTTTGCGAAGATATGAAAGAAAATAAAGCTACTCGGATACAGTCGACAATTTTGATAGCGATACGCGTATCGTGTTCAAAAGTGGCACACGTCACACAAATTGACTCGTTCGCCGCGCGATCCTCGTAAAAACATGAGTCACTGAACACGGGATTCATAGGGTACAAGTGTAATGCGCGATAGAGATCGCAAGGGTGGCGGATCTCGAGGGAGAGCGTCGATAGCTTCGCCATCGATACTTAAATAGTCGGCGCGCTTATCCGGGAGGGCGATCGAACCCCACCGTGGTAATTTTCCGGATGATTTATCGCATCGCGCGCCTAATGTTTACGAAAGTTGACACCCGCCCGCCTATGTATGTATGTGTGCCCGTCTAATATACAATGCTAAAAATACCGATGAAAACGCGCGTGCGCGAACGCGAAATTTATTCTTAGCATAATGTACGCGCATAACAGCAGGTGAAAGTCGGGCACCACCAAGTTCTTCGGAAGAAACGTCGTCATCCACGTCAAGGCTAGCCTCGGGCGATAAGCGAGTATAGCTGCAGCTGCCTCGGGGTGCTGTGGACTAAAAGAGGTGTAAACGACCCTGATAATTTTATAGAATGTCAATCCGAAACACTTGAGATACTAGCGTAATTTTTTTTCGATGAAATTAGTATTCGTATTAGAAATTCATGTGTGAAGCAAACATGTAATTACTATACATTTCATAATAATTTTATGCAGAAGTACACAAAGCCTCAAATATATATGAAATATATAAACATGTAATATCTGACGCGGTAGTGACATTTATTTTGTTATTCTCTAAAATTGACTCTAATAATCTTTAACTCTCTAGTAATTCGCATATTACAATTTTAAATATTGCATATATATATATATATATATATATATATATATAGTTAAGGAATTAATATTTGTAGAATTATAATAATTCACATGGTTATAGAATTAATATTTCATATATGAAGAAATTAAACTTTACGAGAACCTTATCAATTAATAACGATAACAATTTAGAGGTTTATCAAATATATTGCCGTCGAGACGTGAAATCGAAACGAGCATCCAAATCTCGAGTACGACGCTGCTTCTGGAATCGAATTACAAGCCTGGCGAAAAACGCGGCGAGCAGTCGCGAATAAAGACCTCGGTTGCGTCTCGTGCTTGCAAAATACGCGTGCGAATTTCGAATGCACCGTACGGTTAAAACTCCTCGCTCGAGGACCGACAATCGTGTCGTTAAGGCGCGCCGGGCCCCGGGGCGACGTAACGACGATACTATTCAACGTGGTTGGACAATGCCCTTGTTAAAAACCGCACGAACCTAACCGAACGCGTACGTGCCGAGGGAGAAGGAGGATCGTTTTCGAGGAGCTCGAAACCGCAAAACCACTCCGAGGTGGTGAGGTTTGCGTCGCGGGGGACCGACCCCATCCTCTTCGCGGGCTCCGTCTTCTCGGGGGCTTTGCGAATAGACGACGGCACTCGCAGGCCACTCGCGTGACACCCTTCTCTTATCTGCATTCGTTTAAAACCCTCTCCTCTTCCCCGGCCTTGTTTCATTCAACTCCTTGTGAACGAGTCCTGTGGCTTCGGGCTTCGCTCCCGCGAAGGAAAAGGATCCCTGTCATCGGATAAATAGATCTAGAAAACCGCGACGATTACCCTTGCGGTCCTGTGAAAAAAAGTGACAGGGACGATGGAAGCTTTCGCGCGAAACAAGGATCCGAAGGAAAAAAAGCACGCGCGCATATATTTGTATGTGTGTGTGTGTGTGTGTGTGTGTGTGTGTGTGTGTGTGTGCCCTCAACTCTTTAGCATAAAAGTAATAATAAATATTTAGATGAAAATGGACATAAACACAATTGCAATTTTTTTTGATAAAGATATATATATATATATATATATATATATATATATATATATGCTTGAGATTTCAATATATAAACATTTATTTTACATCATTCAAAAACAGTGATATATTAATTTTTCAAAATATATACGTATACATGTATACATATTTAAAAAAAAAATTTGCATATACATATTTATGCGTATATTCCAGCACTCATCGAGCTTTTTGGACGTAGATACTAAATAATAAATTATAAAAATAGCATTATTTTAGTAGCGGTTATTTTAGTAGTAAAAGATCATTAATGATCATCCAACATTATAAATCGAGACAAGTTAAAAATTGATCTCCGGTTTTTTAAGTGTTAGCGTCTGTATAATTTTTGGAATCTTTAATATTCATCACTCTTTTTAAATTGTAGGACTCATAAATTTTGTAGCGATCATCGATTAATCAATGCTCGCTTCAACAAACATGGTGTAAAGGTGTTGTCTCTATATATATATAATTGTGATAAATCAGTATAAAACAATTTCGAGATTCGTTTTACAACGCATTATCTCATAATATCTTCTCGTGCGCGATTCGAAGTAGCTCTTGTCAGATTAATATCGTACCGGTTATTCTCCACATAAGAAACGCGAGAATCCCACAAATTTGACTGGACGCGAAAAATTGATAAACAGATGTTTGCCACGTGGTTACGGCCAATAACACGTGAATTCCTACATAAATTATGAAAATCATCAGATACGTAAAAACAGAGGCTACTGTTTTCTGTGTTAATCCGTTTAGTCTCTTCGTAACTATACATTTCACGTCCCCCAGATTCCTCGGTGCTTGATAGGTCGCTGCTATTCTCACAATCGAATCCTTCGGATGGGATATCGTTCTCGTCGGAACTGTCGTATCGATTTTTTTCAAAGGCGGCGATTTGCTCGTTGACGGTTCTTCGAACATTTCTACATTTCTCTGCGACAAGACTTTTTGCACGATTGCGGGAATGTCAGTCTCTTTGGGCCGAGGAATTTTCGGGCCGGACGAAACTTTGATCAGAGCGATCCTGGCGAAAGATGATGTTCTGGAAATCGTTTCGTCATCCGTCGAGATTGCACGTGTAACGGGAGCATCCGGGTTTAAAGCTTTTAATAGTATCGGGGTAAACTCATCCGGTAAAAAGGGCATATTTTTTCTTGACGTGATAACGCTAGTCACGTCGTGCTTCTGACGATGATGACGATGATGATGATGATGGTGGTGTTGATGAGCCCTTAGCGGATTGCATGATCCTGGGCATACCATTGATCGTCCTCGACAGGTATGTCGCGGTGAATCCGTCATCTTCGATTTTTTTGTTGTATCTATTAAACATCTGGAATAGAAATAATTAAATTAGAACTCTTACATGAAAATATTCAGAAATGTAATTTTGACGTAACGTATTCTTTAATATATAAGCAAATTTTCTATTTATCAGATATATCCGTTGTATTTCACACAGTTTGCAATTATGCAATAAATATTACGGAGCGAAATGGCGCGATTGCGTTTTAAAATAGGTATTCCCTGTTACGTCCGTCCCCTCGCGCAGCCGTTTTTCACGATAAATTAACTGGAACCCAGTTTTTCACCGTGAAAAAATCGCTATTGACGTATCTGCCATCTGACCGTAGAATTCCGCCCGACGTTCTTTCTCGCGGCGCGTAAATCACGTGCGCGCGAGTCTATCGCATGCGATCGCACGAGAACGTACATTGCGGGAGCCGGGTAAAAGCTCTCCCCGACCGGGTACCCGGGGACGAAGGAAGGTCAGGCTTTCCGTGTCGCTACGCCAGCGGGATATATCCAGCGGTGCTCTTGCATCGACGTTGTCGCGCGACGAAGGCGCGTCCGGGCGGCGCGTGCGCCCTGACGTATTTTCTCTCGAGGTGTTGAAAAGTCGACTCATACACGGCCGGGATTCAAGACTAGGTCCCGGTTTTTAGCGAAACCCGAGGATCGAACGGGCGTTTCTTTCGATCAAATCTATTTGATAAATTCAGCAAGATGAATGAATTTGAAATTTTATTGAAACGAAAATAGAGAGATATATATATGATGAAAATGACAAGTCTGACAAAAAATATAAAATCTTTTAATTTTTTATGAGTGATCTTGTAGAACTGTAGGGGGAACATTATTATTTAGAAAAAACGGAATAAGATTACAATACTCCGAAAATAATATAATATAATATAAATATGTGCGTTTAATTTATATTAGTAATATATATATATATATATATATATATCTAAAAATTGAAAAACTTTGGATTATCAATAAGGAATTATATACATGTTAAGATGTTTACGTTGCTGAGAGAATATTCTTGTAAATATTGTTCTATAATTAACAAATTCTATCGTTTGCGATTATAATCATCGCAAAAGTAGAATATAAGCCAGAAAGTACAAATATTTACCTTTATTTTGTTAAGTCATTTTATATTTACTAGAAGAGGTTACATTCACTTCATTACGAGAAAAATCGAAATTTGTTTTTGTCTATTTTCATGTTTATAATGCGATCGTGCAATTGTTTGACAAAATAATATATATAATTAAGTAATTGCAATTTCATGTGACCGTCCTCGACAGGTATATTGCACAATAATTTTTAATTATTTAATTTTTATTTTTAGTGATTTAAGATTTTTTTTAACAAATTAGAGTTTAAGATTAATTATAAAGATTAATTATAAAAATGTTCATCTCGCAAATATATAACTCTGGTTTCTTTTTTTTTTTTTGGAAAATAATTTTCATCAGTTATTCACATACTTAAGTAATATCATGATTATTGATTGTTTATTGTATATATTAATATATTGATTATGTGTCTTTTCGCAGACGAATGTTTCCAACTTGCCGAGTAGCCTTCCGTGGATTGAAACCTGAAGGTCGTTACGCAGTGTTGATGGATATCGTGCCAGTTGACAATAAGAGATATCGATACGCCTATCATCGTAGTTGCTGGCTAGAGGCTGGCAAAGCAGATCCGCCGGCGCCTGCGAGACTTTATGTTCATCCTGATTCTGCTTTCACCGGCGATCAGTTGCTGAAGCAGATCGTTTCTTTCGAGAAAGTGAAGCTTACCAATAATGACATGGACAAACATGGTCAGGTAAGAGAACCGTTACATGTGCTTGCAGAAAATTTAATGTAAAAATTAATAGGTATCCTTGGAGGGATTTAATTCGATAAAAATTAATTGCAAAAAAATCGGATTTTTATTTATATTCATTCCTGCAATGTGTATGTGTATCATAGGCCAGGACTAAGATTTTATCAAGGAATAACACATTACGATGTAACTGTATTAAAAAAATTAGTTATCTTATTCTACGATTATTTAATGATTGACTTTCAAATCTCTCTATCGCACTCATGCAATTAGAGAGTTTAATTCGGCATTAAAATGGTTAAACGTTTACGCGTCGCGGGAGAAACATGTAAGTCGCGACCACTGATCTCCGTATAATCTCCGTTCTGGAGGATAATTTCGCGCGTACAGGATTTTCCTCCTCGGGCGACCCGCGCGCAGAAATTGTCGACGATAAGGCGCTCCATGCACCCCGGCCATTACGTCGTTCTGTAATTTGCGCCTGCCTTTCAGCGGATGCGTAATTCCTGGGCCGTGCGGCGTATCTCCCCCTTTATTTCGGAGTTTAGCGCACAATAGCCGCAGGACGCGAAATGTCGAGCCCGTTGGACATGCTACCGCTATTACGTGGCGCGAGAGAACCTTCTTCCCTCTTCGCGTTCGATTATGCCCCGAAGATATAATCCCTGTGGTAGATATAACTCTCTCTCGGTGATTATATTCGGATTTTGCAGAAATTTCTGGTTTCAAAAATGAAGGGAGATTCCAGATTCGATATTTGCTTAAAGAAATTATTAAATACTACTTTTTCAATATTTTTGGATCAGTTTTAAATACCTTGGATTATTAGAAGTCTTATATTTAGAATATTAAAAAATAATTATAATATTTTTAATAATGTATAAAAATTATGTATATATAATTTATAATATTTATATTATACATATATATATATATATATATATATATATATATATAGTATATAAATATTTTTAATATATTAAAAATAATACATGAAATATATTAAAATAATATAGTAAAAAATAAAAATTTATTGATGTAAAAACTCTCGAAAAAGAAAACTTTGTAAATTCGACCACTGAATAAGCGATACACGGGTCAGTTTAACGAACGGCTAGTGCCAACGACGTTGGCGATGCTCACATTGTCGTTTTTCACGCCCTCATATCAATTCCTTCGGTCTCCTCTCGTTCTCGCTCGCGTGATCGTTGACGAGTTCTCGAGCGATCGCGCGCGCCGAAAATGGCCTCGTAAAACGAATGCGACGGGACATCACCCCATCAGGGTGGAAGCGTGGGCCTGGTTATCATCGGCGCGAGTCGTTAATCGTGGGCGTTCATGTTGCCAGGAATGTAATATTCCGTTCTCGCCATTGTCGTCGTCGTCGTCGCCGTCGTTGCTGGCCGATCGATGATAAACCGGTCTCTCGCCGTCCGCGAAAACATGTCCCTCCCGCGTCACGAAGGTGACGGCAATGTTTGAGAAAATTTTATCTTTACAATTAATTTTAGTGATGCATCTTCTTGCTTATTAACGTGAGAAGTCAAAATCGCCGAGAATAATCGCGTAAATTTACGGTGCAAGTTTCACCTTTATCGCGAGATTGGCAGTAAACCGTGCGAAACTTAATATTCCGCTATCTCTGACATTCCGTTGTAAACGCTCGACAAAAGTTAATTCTCGGTCTCTGAAATATCTCTTTTAGTCCTTAATTGGAAGCACGCGCGTCCCGTATGGCAAGGTATGAATAAGGATTAATTAAAAGATTATTTTAACTTACTTATAGAAGATGTTGATTTTTTCGAAAACAATAAAGATATTTAAGGTGAATATAATGCTAATAAAATGACAAAATATTATTTAAGAGATAGGCATGTAAATTTTTATGATTTAAAGACCGTCACTAAAGAGTCGATGGAAAATTTGTTAAATATAAGTATAACTTATTTATATATTAAAATTTAAATTTTTTAATTATTTTTGCGCATACATTAGACGGTATCAATATGGTATATGTGCTTTGATAATTGATTCATTTTTAATCGCTTATAACTTGACAATTACTTTAATATTTTAATTTTATTAAAAAAAGAATTCTTTTTTTAACGAGATATGTCAAACTACCTTGGATACTACACATATAGTACATATATCGTATTAAGGGGTTTAATCCTTGAATACATCGCGATGATCTCCCACCCCCGGGGACCAGAAAATATCACGGGAAATCGTAAAAATTGGGACTCTATTGGGGAGAACGAACACTTCGGAAGGGTGGAGCGGATCCATTGGAAAGAGGGAGAGGGGGAGGAAGAGGGCTGCTAGCTTGGGAACATGCTCATAATGTTGCGGACATTATAGGCGGTCTGTAAGCGGTGTCGTAGGTGGTGTATAGTAGGTAGTGCGAGAAGACGGCGTTGCCTATAAGCTAATAAATTGAACGGATGTTTGCCCCGAGCTTTTGTCATGATGATCACGGGTAGCCTGCGCCTGGATCCCGTCGAGCACCTTTTGAATCTCTTTCTCTCTCTCTTAAGACGACTCGCTCTTCCTACCTCACCTCAGCATGTTTCTCCCGCCGTACCGCCGCGACGACGACGACGATGAGAGAACGCGTGTAAACGCACGCACGCATGCGTGAATACTTTTCGGGGCTTTATCCGAGAGGAGGATAAATCGTAGAAATGATAATCGTGATGGGTGAGTTCCCGTCTCATCGTTGTAAATGTTTTCGTTTATCTCCTTTTACGCCGATTGACTTGGATGAATGGTAATCGTTTCGATCACGGTACTTCAGTACTATCGTGAAATAAGTGTTGGCGAGAGCACTTGTACTAATGTATTTGATGCTGTGTAATCTTTTATTAACTTTGCAAAAGTTTTTGAAACATCTAGTACTTTTCATAAATATATATGTAGAAATGTAAAGAAAAAAAAAAACGTTTTAACATTCTCAATAGATTTTCTCTGCTATAGCTTTATAGTTCTTCACGCACACATAATCTTTATAATATTATATTCTTATTACGGTATTCAAGTTATTTCCTATGAAAGAAATAAATGTTACAAAAAAAGGATACTTTATAAACATATGAAAATTTTTGAAACATATATTATTCGCCGGAAGTGTTGAAAAATGTCCGAATTATTAACGACAGTGAATTTTTAGTCGACAATATTAATAGTTTTTGCCTGGATATTGCGATCTCATTTTAATACTTTACACATGCATTATCTTTAATGGCAATATTCCTGTCAGTATTCCTGATGTTTATTGCAATATTCGCCCATTGATACTGCTCATAAAAGTGGTTATGATACATGTGTCAGTGTATGAATTCTCTATATACCTCGAGTAGGCGGATACGCAAATATAAACTGTTAATAAGCATAAAATAACAAGTAGATCCGAGCGTTAAGAAACCGACGAGTATCACTTCCGACGACCGATGTTCTTCAAAATGTTTGAGCTCTGGTCCTTCTTTCGTAACAAAATTATTCTTTTTCCTTTTATAACTTTTGATTCCCCGTCACGGTCGATTTGTGTTAACCTGCGATCGGAAATAATTCATAAGTCGGTTTCGATGAGGGAGAAAAAAAAAAAAAGAAGAAGGAAGGAAAAAAGATTGCTCCTGGGGGATCGAGTCGGGTTTCGTGACGAGGAACTCTTATTCCTTTCCGGCTGTACCGGCAATTGCCAAACACCCTGTACACGCGCAGAGAGAAACACTGGCGAGGAACGCGCGCGAACAGACACACCGGTTGAAAGCGGTCGGTCGAGCCGGGCGAACCACGCAATGCCAGTCAACTTAACTCGACGACTCGAGTGGTAGGGAACATTCCTTCGCTACGGCCACTATTTCATCGTTTCGTATGACGCGATATTATAAGACCCCCGCCTGCGACTCCGGCTACTACACGGTGGTCCAAAAGCGGCCATCTCCACCTGCGCGCGAGTTCTCTCGCGCCGAGCGTTCCTTCCGATCTTTTTCTCCACGTCGGAATTCGTAATCGGCGAGCCCGCATATAAAGTCTGCTTATGAAATATATTTTTCTTACCACTGGTTATATTTCAACTTTCCATCGTTTACTCTATTAGAATTACCTCTACTATTTATCACTGCCATTATATTCTTTCATCTAGAAATTTATTTGTACGACTGTGACTTTGACACGTGTTTTTGTATATCTTGTAAGTATATGAATATTAATTCTCGGCCTCCGGTCATCGTTGCTTCTCGATTACGCGCGTGATGTTCGTAATATTACACGCATGTTTTATAACGGGAAAAATAAATAAAGATCAGAATGTATATTTCTTTATACAGATATACAAAGAGAAATAAATATATTTTATTATATAGCATACTTTTTTGATATTACTTATATATGAAAAAAAAAAAAAAAACAAAATTTAAAGTATATTTATTAGAATATTGCTTTCAGGTAAAAAAATGTGAAAAAGGATGCATTCTAATTCTTCCTGGTGTTTGCACCAACATTGCGATAAGACGCGATGACGAGCATCATATGTATGTGCGTATGTTTAATGATTTCGAAAAAAGACAATACTATTAACAAGATATATAAATCTTATTAATTACACGTGAAAGGCGTTGGAAGTTTTATCGATAATGATTATTTAATTTTGAAGTGAACGGTACTTGTTCGAGCACGGAAAAAAAAGTTACCGCGGGAAAGATGTAAAGTTAATCTCCTTGAAATATCGCGGACGAGAAGGATTTGCCATAATTACCGGTTGCTTGGTAAACACGCGGATAAGGTGCAACGCTGATCGACAGGTGGGAAAAAGTATCAGCACGATTGTCCTATACTTGTGTGTTTCTCGACACACGCACACATTCGCGTTACTAGGTATCTCTCTGCTTTTGTCTTCTTTTTTCCCTTCTTTTCCCCCCTTTCCCGCCTTTTTTTCGCGCTCCTTTTTGCAGTACGTAAGTTTTGCCACGGAGAGAAAGTCATTTCCGTGCGATGGAATTTTTACGATCCAGCTGTGGAGAGCGAGCATGATACGCGCGTATTTAAATCCGCAGTACATAAATAACAACCAATAAATAAGTATCAACGATATGTACTTATCATGTTATACATATTTGGATAGTTGGCTACTGCAGAGAAAATTGATTTGGTAATGACGAATCAATGAATCAATATCTACATATTTATCAGATTTAAAATATTTATGACTCCGCGCGACTTTAAGATTTTATATTAAATTATATTAATTTTTTTTTATCTTTATATTATAATTATTTTATATCATTTTATATTATTTTAATATATGCAGAATTGTATATTTTTGCAACGTCTATATGTTTAGTCTTATAGATTGATAAATGATAAGTATATAGATCAATATATGGAATAATTTATAATTTTATAATTCAGTGCATTTATTTATGGAATGACAAATGCAGTTACTTATTCTCCATATAGTGAACTAATTTATTGCGAATATAATCGCCAATATAAAATTTTCAATGAACATCGTATAATTTGTTAATATAAGATAATTGTTTTACATTTTTTTTCTCTTATCTGAGTTACAGAACTGATGAAATCTAATCATTATTAATGTAGCAATAAAGTAAAAAAAAACATAGTAGAAATGCATCAATTGATTTCTTGCTCGACTCGAAGAAAAACGTGATCGACTTGGTCGGTATTCTAGCCCGAGGAAAACGTTCTCACGATCTCGCGACGCGAATATGTCCTCTCGCTTAAGGCGAAGTATTAGGTTTCGTGTCTCGGCTTCCCGCGGCAGAATTCCTGAGCAAACGGCGGGGTTGATAAATTAAACGAAAAGTTATATGAATGCACATCGCGCGTTCTAACATGTGTCTCGCTACTCGTACGCGTCTACACACGCGGCCCACGCATACGTATACGTGCGTGACACATATACATGTGTGCATTGTATAGCAACAGAGAGAGAGAGCAGTGAGGATTGTAGTTCTGACAGGTTGCAGCGGGTTGTCCCGCATACGCAGCAGCGCGCGAAAGAGAACGAATAGGAACACCCGGGGATCCCACAACGAGGCGATCGCCTCGCCTCGCCATAAAGCTGCTACCTTGGAAACGACTTCTCGGCATCCTCGCTGGAAGCCAGTTGCACGCGTGCGCGCGCGCGGTAGTGGAATTAAATTCGGATCTTAATTCGCCGGAAACATTATTCCATCCAACGCCTTGCGATGCGAACGATATTCGCGAACGATACACGTCGTTTCTCTCAGGCTTCATTACGCTCGCCCGCATTATTCGTTCGTCTTTTTTTTCTTCTTATCATCGTTTATCTAACAACATCCGGAAAGACTGCCGAGAGTTTCTTCCGTTGATCTCTCTGATTAGATTTTTTTTTAAGTTTTAATTAATGTAGCTTCTTTCAAATTTTACATGTATGCAAAGAGGAAATGTCTCTTTGCGTGATATTCTTACAATTAATGTTTTAGCTTAAATCTTAAATAAAAAAAGAAGTATTGCGTTGCACATTGTTGCACATACATATGGCAAAGAGAAAATCATCGATGGAGAATTCTGAAACGCGCGATAGGTTGCGATTTGCGAAATCGCGCGAATTTAACGTGCGTTATAATCAATGAAGTGGCACCGGACACCTCTCAGGCTCCGCTCAATTACGCCCCTGGGTCGTTTAATTAATACGCCTATAATTCGCGGCCTTTGCGTAATTATATACGCTCACATTGTAAATACCTGCGTAGATCCGGATAATCCGTGGTCTGCTCCGGATGCTCGTCGCGTTCGAAAAAGGACGAGGGAGCGGGCGAGAAAACGCGAGAAAGAGAGAGAAAGAGAAAGAGACGAAAAAGAAAAATAAAAGATTTCCGACATAACTGAACTCGCTTTTGCGAACATTCAGAACATGAATGTGTGTGGATATTCCTTCCAAACATATCGCGATGTGACGTTTGTTTTTCGGCCGCGAGATTGCTGGCGATATTTTTGAAACTGGTTTAATACTCGCGACAGAAAGAGAGAAAGAGAGAGAAAAAAAAGAAAGAAAGAGAGAAATATAAGAGCGCGAGTTTGTTTCTCTCTACCGGAGTATCCGCGATTGGGTGATTTGCACGATTGTGATATTAAATGCAAAATTACCGATAAAGTAAGTACTCTTGGAAGAGATTCCAAGCGTATTAAATATAAAACGCGCATTTGTGGGACTTCGTCCCTCATTTATTCCGTACGAAATGATCGAAAATTTTCGTCTCCAACCGTAACACTTTTCGGCGCTTTGAATTTTTCGTGATAATCCGGATTATAATTAAATATGTGTAACCGTAATCGTAGAATCATTTTCGAAATCGAATTTCTGACATTAAATTCCACGCTTCTAGAATTTCCAGTGAGTGTCTTTACAAATTTATATGTCAAGTACTTGGATTTTAAATACTCTTGGTCTTTGGATGCTTTTCGCGTACATATTTGAATCGTCAAAATCTCAATTTGTCAGATCTTCGGACTTTTCATTATCTTTGATTTTTATTGGAGATATCCTGTGGTATTTATAGTTTTCTTTAAATCATCGAATCCCCGCTGTGAGTAATCTCTTCTTTTTTATCTGTAAGAATATTTAAATTTCGACTTTCGCTACAAAAGTCTCGCTGTCAGATATTTCGTTATCTATCATATCTATACCATATCTAGTAGAAACATGTTTGTGTTAATTGAGACTCGGATTAATATTCGACTTGGCATTCCACTTTGATTGCTATCTACTGAGCGTAGCAAAAAAAATACCAATAAATTGTGCGTGTAATGCCGCTATCAACATGTATTACTTGGATGACGCAATGTTTGATAAATCGTCACATGCAAATCACGTCCGAGAGTAGATCGGTTTCTCGGTAGCCTTTCGCAGCTAATTATTACAAATGGACTCTAATCGATTGAACGGAAAAAAGTGTTTACGTTGTATGATGCACGCAAAGAGCAATATCTTTTTTTTTCTGGGAAACGTTTTTATGTAAAATTCGTGAAGCGAAAAACTAGAACTTTCCTTGTTGAGTAACATTCCTTCTTGATGGAATATTATATTAAGTTCAGTTAGACATCTAAGATTCACATTATATCTTTTATATTTTTAATATTAAATAAATATCTTGTGTATCTCTTTAATCTTTTTATTTTTTAACAATATATAGTCTTTCAGAATTTGTAGATTTAGTCTAGAATTTTTTTAAACAAAACCGACATTTTTTGAAAAATGTGAATCGCACTATTTTGAATATATTTTTAATTTTGGAATCTAATCTTAACTTTTTTTTAAGCTTACTATATTCTATTGCATTTCTGCATCCTCGATGCTCAAACGTCGCTTTGCGGAAACGAAATTCCGTCCTTTAGCTCGTAAAATACTTTAAAATATAGCATAATTATCGTTATATACGTTCCAGGTGTGTTTCTCACTTCTTTATGGGAAAATTAACTTTAATCGGTGGAAAGACACTTTTATCCAGCTGTGTATCGGTTACGCATCGTAAATCATCTCCCGTGTTTGATGCCAGTTCAATGTAATCGTGGCTGTTTATGCATTTGTATCTCGAGCGCGGATGATCGCGGTGAGGACATGCCCCATCAACAAGGCACATATACGATCCTTACGATCGTAATCTACAATGTGCCATAAACTCCTTGAACACAATTTACTGGAATAAAATGTGTGCCCGCATGGGACGTCATTCTTCCCGCATTCTCCTACGATGGACGAAATAAATACATGGAAGGCACAACGTGTTATAATAAAAACATAATAAAACTTAATAATCGATCGTAGATTATATAAGATTGCAAGTGTAAAAGGATGATAAAGTCAAACACGGAATCAGTTGGCTTTCTTTTTAGTATAATTCGTCGACAACAGGAAATCACAAATCGCAAATAAAATCAACATTTTTTTCATTACTCGTTGACATAACGATATTTCATATGAAAAGTCATCGTTCGCACGCATATCGCGCCGGAAAATCAAGATAATTGAGTGTTTTCAAGTTGGCCGCTCATTGAACTAAGTTATCCAATCGGATGTATGCATGACAAATTTATCAGACGGTCGTGTCATGGAGATATATTTGTACGCGTGTGTATACATGTGTATGAATATAAACGCAGTCAATCGTATAAACATTCGTATATGCGTGTAGCGGCAAAGCCAGTCACGGGAACGGGACTTAAAAGTCAGGTCTCTGACGGAGAAGGGCCCCGAAATGCCCAAAGACTTCTCCTCTCTCGGGCCACCTGCAACCGTTAAGTCTCAACAGTTGCGCCGCGCGCAGCCGCCTCTATATTTCATATTAGCGATAATATATAAGTCCGGCTACCGCGTCACATTCCCTTTATTTCTCTCTCGCTCTCGCGTCGTCTCTTCGCGAAGCTTCACGCATTTCATTCTAGGATCATTCCCGGCGTATGCTAACGAGCCTGTCCGACCGTTCTGTCTGATTTCAGTAATCAGTAGTCCAGTCTTTATCATCTTTGATGGTCCATTAAGTATGCATCTGCTTCATGTGCATAAGAGTGTAAATAAAAGAATACCATTTTCTAATTTTTTATGAATTATACTTTTATCTTAAGAATATTTCACTTATCTTTATAATATCTTCCCCTAAAATAAGCGCTAAAAGGATCCTTTTGGTTTAAGCAACAAGTCCTCTAAAAAGTAAAGTAAATACGTTATACGTGTATGTTGTACTGAATGAGATATTTTCTTATCATTACATTATTTAATATTTAGGATTATTTATTTAATTTATAAATAATAAGATATTTCAAAAAATATCACATAAAGAAAAAAATATTCATTAAGAATATCTATTAAGAGAAGGCTTATAAAGTATACATTTTGAGAATACAATTTTTTTTTTTTTTGTAGATATTGTAGATTTATTTTATAATCTAATTTTGATATTATATTCTTCGTGAGACGTGAGTATTGCGTTTTATCGTCAATGCTCGATTATTCTCTCTTACGGAATTAATTCTAATCCGAAATTCTATCTCCCGATCTTGATCACCCTGTACGTCTTGTCGCGCAGATTGCCTCCGAAGACGGCAAGGTTGAGAGAATGGGAGCCGGCATGGGATGCGCGCGCGGCTGCTCGCGCGTTACATGATGATACCGTCGCGGGGAATTTGTTTCGTCGCGGCACATTGTTTCGGACAGGAAATCGATACGCGGGACTTCGCCCCGGTCGAGGGACGAGAGGGGGGGGGGGGGTTGCCGGCCCTCGCGCCCCGCGCTATCCGCAGTATCTACCTGCGACAGAGGGCTTCTCTCTGCAAAAGTGGGATTCCCGCTTGAAACTTTAACCCGCCCATCTACGCGACTTCCGAGCGATACATAGTTTTATATATATATATATATATATATATATATATATATATATATAGGTATATATAGTATCCTGGAAAAACCTGTGCAACGTGAGGTCGATCTCGCTTCTGTCACAAATGTTGAATCTCTCTCTCTGGAATTTATTTGCAAATTTTTTAATACTAAAAATCGAGGAATTTCGAATGAAGTTTCACGAGGAAATTGAGTTCTCTTCGTTTAATTTTAAGCTGATCTTTTCTTCAGTGCTATCAGAATCTGATTTAAAATAAATTTTTATCAAGGATAAGATTCGATAGAGATTGCTATATCGTTATAGCATTTCACTCGGCTTTTATATTTATTATCTCTCATATACTCGAAAAATTATACACTGTGGACCATTGTGGACTCATTCGTAAAAACATAAAAGTCAAGAAAATAAGGTAGCAGTGAGCTACTTTGTTGATAATCTGCCTGCAATAACTGAAGCCAGTATCCAATCTCGGAAACGAAATATGTTAACTCGCAATTAGATACAGAGAC
Source organism: Anoplolepis gracilipes (assembly GCF_047496725.1). NCBI lineage: Eukaryota > Metazoa > Arthropoda > Insecta > Hymenoptera > Formicidae > Anoplolepis > Anoplolepis gracilipes. The sequence goes on along the minus strand of NC_132972.1, from coordinate 9,223,279 downwards.
ACATGCGCTAAATAATCGCGCGATAACTTGCGATAATCGGCGACTTAAGGCGCGCGTTTCGCGCGAAACATCGTCGCCGATCGGGACGATAATCATACTTTATTATTATTAGGCGCGCGACTATACATATGCGCGGAATTCATTAGGCAGAGCGGAATCACTTTTTCGCGTTTAATTTCTCACTCGTGAAATAATCGAGCGGTGAATCTCGCGTTGTTGCAGATCGTGCTCAACTCGATGCACAGGTATCAGCCGAGGATACACTTGGTCCGCTGTCGACACACCGACGACAGCAGCCTGCACATCAGCGACCTCCAGAAGGAGGAGCACAAGACGTTTATCTTCCCGGAGGCCATTTTCACCGCCGTCACGGCGTATCAGAATCAGCTGGTGAGTGCGGAATAATAGTCGATTTATATATAACGTTAATTCAAGACGGTAAACGAATCTTGCGGAATTGAAACCATAATATCCTGAAGATTCAGAAGTCTTGAAAAACTTTGAATTTTTTATTTCCTCTCGCGAAAGAAAGATTTTCAATTCGTCGGGTTGAATGAATGAATATCTTTCATCTTTTAATTAATTTTAGCATAAAATAACGTTGTGCAACATCGAGTTTTATTTTAATTTAACTTTCTTTTCTTTTTTAATTTCATTCTTTTCACGCAGACCCGCGTTTATATTATTACAAGAATTTGAGAAGAATGTTGGATTTTATATGACTTTAACATGTGTCTGTTAAATTTGCAGATAACGAGACTGAAGATCGATAGTAATCCGTTCGCCAAGGGATTTAGGGATTCGTCGAGACTCACCGACTTTGAACGGTATGTATAGATACTCTCGATACTCAATTTTTCTAAGAAACACGACAATATTTTCTAGGATATCTAGATTTAAATCGCGGCTGAAAGGGAATTGGATTATAAGTATTTCCGACTTCGAGACTCGTAATTATTCGCGTCGACACCGTATCGGTAGCCGATCGAATAATAACTTACAAAACTTGATTAAAATATGTTCTTCAGCTAGTAAGCTAATCTGTCTGCGCTGTTCTCCTTTTCTCTTTCATTCACAAGTATTTCGAACCGTCCAATCCCTGGCAAACGCTTTTCTGCATAGTGGTGTAACGAGCAATCATAGCGCCCATTTATAACGCCCGGACGTTGATCGAGCGGCCGCTAAATTAAAACCTATATTTTCGAATGAAATATCTATAACTCCCGTGTCGGCACGGCGTCGACGTCCTTACTGGAAGGGGTTAATTAAAACGCGATTAGAGTGTCAGCGCATACGTCATCCGGACCGACCATTTCCTCGATTTTTTCCTTGCGCGAATTATCCCAGATCTCTAATTGCTCTCGAAAACACTGAACGAAATTGCGAGATTGAACGGAAAAAGGTCTGACACGCGATAAAGGCTAATTATTGACCGCTGTTCAAATTGCTGTTTAATTATAAGGAAGAGCTCACTTTTTATATTTCTTATTGAAACTACATATATATATATATATATATATATATATATATATATATATATATATAGAGAGAGAGAGAGAGAGAGAGAGAATACTAGTAAAAAATACGCAGTGAATTCTTCTTTATAATTAAACAACACTTTCAACAGCGATCGATATGTATACGTAGCGTATTTGGACTGTTATTTTGACATTTGCGTGACAGGTTTTTATTCGGCCTTCTAGCTCGCTTTTTTGTCTCGCGTCTTGCGAAAGTTTGACCTATCGACACGCGACTCTTCTCAATTTTAGAGTCACGGACGGTTATTACATCTCATTAGAACGTCGGCACCTTAATCGCGCTGACTGAATTATCGCTTAGATCTCTTTCGTTTGGGGCGGAAATTTACAATAATGTTAAACGTCAAATGTTGGAGATCGAGCGCTTATTTGACGTCAAAATGACCGCGCGCACGCGGCTGATTTCGAGTTATCCTCGATCATCTATCTGCATGAATGACGATGCACCTGCCCTAGTCATGCATTCAGTCTCTCTTTCTCTCTTTTCTCTCCGCGTTTATGGTTGAGGCGGATGCACGCGTGACAGAAAAATATATTTATGTATATATATGCGTATATATTCTTTTCGTTCACAATGTTGCCGTCATCCCGGGATCAACGTTAATGCCCGGCGATATCATGATATTAACCGGTGGCTGCGATTAATCGATTATCTTTGCTTGTCTCTCGTCATCGAGCTACTTTGCATAAAAAAAGTACATTTTTTCCACCTGGTATCGTTTGTTGGTATAATATCCAGTAGAATATCCAGACTTTTGAATCTTAGAATCTTTCTTTAAACGGATGTAGAAAATTATTTATAATTCTTGAAGAGTATAATCAACTTAGAGTCTTACACTTAATGCAAAAAATTTTGAAACTATAGCCATTATAGTTGTATAATAGTGCCTATATAATAGTTAATAAATTGTAATCGTTTAAAGCAGAGCGAAAATCTTAGAAAATTTTTTTAGGGTAAAAAAACTTTAAAATATAAACATATATTATAGAAATACATATAAAAATGTAAAAATATAATAATATAATAATAAAAATTAACATTGGACACTCGATTAATTTTACGTTAACAACTCGACAAGTTGCAAAGAATACTACAAAGATAAGACACATCTCCTCGTACTGTTATAAACTACGTCACCATATCAAGATCGAAAGTTTTACGTTCGACTTCCAGCCGCAGCTTTACGTTTAAAAATTGATTAGCTCGCTCTCTAAGAGAAGGGTAGAGACTGCGGTCTGTGCGCGCGGGGGTCTTGGAGATTCGGTACCATATTTTACGAAAAACCGTCTGGTGCTCTCGCACCGCCCACCGATCCTCAGAAATATATTAAAAGAACACGGGCGCGCGTTAAGCGAGGCAGGACTCTCGTCACGCCTCTTCCAATTTGCACGTGATCGCAGCTGTGGGCCAGCGTGGATGCCACTTTCACGAAAACTCCCGGTCGCGGAGCGATACCTCCGTCTCGCCCTCGGGATCGTTCGCGATTAATTAGCTCATATTTCAGAACATCGCCGCTCGTAACTCGCGCAATTAAAGCTACGCGTATTTTTCTGTTTTTTTTTTTCTTTTTTATGTGGATTCCGAAAAATCCGCGACTCGAAATTCGTCGGACACGACCGGGTTATGGTATCGCTAACCGCGATACTTTAATGGCCCATTTAAGTGTCACGATTACTGCCTCATTACGATCGGATAAATTATTTAATTGCACTTCTCGCGAAGCAGGTGTCTCACGACAGGTACGCCGATGGTCTCGCGATCGGCCACGCTAAAGCGACGAGAAGAGCAAACAGAAAAAAAATGAAAGCAATCGAGAAAGGAAGGATAAAGAAGGTAAAAGAGATGGAGAAAGATGTAATTTATTAACACCTAAGACCCACAACTTAATTCTTCGAAGAACACGCACAATATATTTCAGATAACATCGATGATTTAAATAGAATAATTTCGAATGGAAAAATTTGTCCATACATAAAATCTTAATTCTCAGTTATTAATTCTCAAGAATTAATTTCTCCTCTGCGTACTCTGAAAAACTTGAATACTAAATCTTGAACGCTTAATTCCGAATCGTAAATTATAAACATTGAAATTCGAATTTATGCAACTTTCAGGTCCAAACTTTTATCTCTTGTTATGAATAACGTACTCCAAATGCGCAATAATTCCCCCAAAATGTTGCGCAATAAAGAGATGAAGAAAAAAAAAAAAAAAAATAGAAAGCTCAGAAAAGAAGAGGAAAAGAATAAAGATGGGGTCTGTGAAACGCGGCAAGGAATGAAGAGTTGGCATTAGGGAGGGACGACGACTTTATTGAGTGCCCGTTATCGATTCGCGAACACAGCGTGTACACGGATCGATTTGCATAAAACCTTGAATCGCGATCCCGAGAGATCGCCGCGAGTCGTCGCCGTTAACAATTTAATGGGCGTACTCGCGCCTGGCTACCGGTGTGTCGTTCTTACTTATTAAATGAGGCCGAGAACGGCGCGATAACCGTCTCGTCCCTCGACGAGGAGAAGTCAAGTCCGGCGGCGGCGACGAGAGAAGTTGGACCCGGCACCCGGCTGGCGTCGGCCGTGAAAAACCATCGTCGCCGAGAGACGACGATAAAGGCGGCTTTTAATTACGGGCTGATTTCCAGTGCAATCCCGCTGCGCCCGCGCCCTTGTCCTGGTGCCGATGTTATTGAAGCGACTCTCGGTGGCCGCGTTTATTGTCAAGTATGCGCATATCGGATTATCGCCTCGGATTCGCGCGTCCTTTTTGCTCGCCCGTGTTTCTCCGACTCTCCCTTCCTCCCTCTTTTAGTTTCTTTGCAAGACCAGTTGTTAAAAAATTAAATCTCGGGAGAGCGGCAAAAACACGCGAACTTCTCGTTTATGATTATTAATAGCCGAAGCGCGCCATCTCCTCTCCCACTCGCGAATACGCTCGAACGATCGCGCATGGCGCAGAAGAAGGCAGTTCTGTGATGGATCGAGCCGCTCGCGCGATATTTTCATGTACGAGCGCTATCGCTCTGGACATATATCAGAGTGAATTTATGCTACTTGTCTATTAAAAGGAGACGTGCGTAAGTAATCTAGCGACGGAAAACGCGGCTCCGAGCATCGTAGGATGTAAATACTGAATGCGATGAATTTATCTGTTTTCAAGACTCTTGAGCGTTTGAATATTAATGCTCATATTTTAACGTCTCTGTATATCTTAACTTTCCAGCTGAAAGAATATGTATTCTTTTATGTGGTATCCTTCAATTTTTGGATTGTAAGATTTGTGGCTACTCGTGGCTATTGTAATATTTATTCTTGGATTCGAAATTCAACAATTTATTATTTAAGAAAATAGTAATAATTAGGTAAGAAATTTCTTTCATCCATATATATGATCACGAATTCTTCAACAATTACGCAATTTCGTCATGATTCGCAATCGACATGTTTGCACATGCATTTAGCTTTGTTTCAACAGAGCAATTTCATGGCTAGTCAAACGATAACACGAAGTGTGCATATGTGTGCGTGCATTTTAATGACTTTGCATTTCGGATTGCGCGAGCGTGATCTCACCCCGGAATCACTGCCACACCAAGATCCTCCCCAAATCAGCACCTGCCTAACAGGCAGGCTGCCTAAAATCTCGCAACGTCATTCTAAGACTCGTCCGCTATCTCGTGCTCTTGGAAAGTCGATCGGTTCGGCTTTGCATTCCGATGTCGTGTAAAGAAAGAAAGAAAGAACATCGCGTCGCATTATGGAGTTTCTTCATCACTATCGATACCTTCCCATCGAGAACGCCCCCCTCGTTTTCCGAAATTGCTACACGTGAAAACGTCCCCGTAAAGCTCGTTCAAGATAGACTACCGCATGAGACTGTCGATAAAATCTCCCAGGGTCAGTAACACTTTGGCGATAAGGCTGTCGCTCTTGGCGCTTGGGAGTGCCCGCTTGGGATCCTAACTTTGTTAGTTCAACTATGCTCGTATAGCTCTGATCAGAAATTATCGATAGACGAAGATCACTTCAAAACGCAGTCGTGTTATCGTGGAACTAATTTGGAACCGGTCCTTTATCAGTTTCCCGCACTGCATCCAGTTGTGTTTGCCCACGCTTGTTGGTAAACATTCACATTTTCACGAAGATACAGAAATTTGCAACCATCTAGCCAATTACTGTTTTAGATAAATGTCCAACAACTATGTTAAAACAATTATTTTTATACGCATCGTTTCAGCAATTTTTAGATAAAAAATAATTGAGATTCAAGTTATAAATTTATGGGCAGTCAGCGTATACATTAATTATCTATCTAAGAATCTATGATTTAATTGAAATATTGTTTATAAATATACACATATATATAGCAGATGTATCAATTTTATATAAAGCAATCAATAATTCAAGTTTACATTTCTCAATACATCTTTGAATCTAGCAACTCAGATTATTCGCTGTCATTTTACGTATCTGTTGTTAAACTTCATCATCTACAAGACAACATATATATTTGATAGAAAATAATTTTAACTAGCCGACGATATCATAAGAAGAGAAAAAGGTAGGAAGATGTCTGGCTGAATTGAACCGGGGATCTCGCGCACGCACGTTCTCCATCAGCCGATGACACCGGTCGTTGCCGCGCTCGCTCTAGATAAGCACGTACGGCCGCGAAAGGACGATAAGCTCGTCGTCTCTCGTGGTCGGACGAGGAACGAGGAACGCCGGCAGTCGCCTCCACGTTGGCCGCGCACGGATGCTCCGCTCCGGCGGCGTCCGGAGTTAATGAGAGAGCGGCCGTACGGAGCAATACAGCGCATGCACCCGCCCACTTCACGCCGGCGCTGATAGATAGATGCCCCTCCGGCCCTCTTTCTCTTCCTTTCTTTCCTTCTCTCTCGGTACGGCCCTCCTCGCGTACGTGTTCGCGAGGAGAACCGCCGTCAACGTCGCGAAAACATCAACCGGGCATCAGCATGAGAGAATCGCGAAACCCGGCGCGATGGCGGCTGAGAGGATTGTACACGCTGTTTCGCGATGTACAGATTGATGGTTTAGGTGAAGTCGTTAAGACCTATGGCGAAATTGTGGGATGTTGTACATGTTATACTTGCGCACGAATCGTATTTAAACTGTTATTGGACATTAATAGGATTCTTTTCAACTTTCAATTCCTCAAGATCTCATTCTATCAAGAATAAAATATTGCAAAATATTCTATTGCGAAATTCGTGATTTATTGAACGGGGAATATTGTGGAATCTCTGAGATTAAACGTATGAAAAGCGATTCTTAATGTAAACGTAGACAAGCTGTGATATCTTTAATGTTCAACTGCTTGTTACATCTTACTCGCTGCATTTTAGAGATGTATGTACAGGCAAACATCTACATTCCTTACATATTCTCGTCGCTATTCGCGTTCGGTTTCGGCCTGCGATCGTTCGAGCCTCTCACGTGGAAGCACTTCTCGCAGAAAGAAACGGGTGGTAACGGCGGAGAAAGAGAGCGATTCCACGTTCCCCGGTTCCGGAGGGCAAGGAGGGCAGGGCATTCATCTATATTAGCTTCGAGAGCGGACGGCCTGTCATTACCGCTGCCGCTCTGGCCCTCTTTCTCCTCCTCTTCTACTCCATCCCTCGCAAAGTCTCTCTATTCCATCTCGCTCAGTCTTCTCTTCACAGCATGCTCCTTCTGTCTGCTTCTCTCTTTCTCTCTCCCCTTCTTCTCGACACAACTACCAGCATCAACGCAGACACCTCCGACCGATACCGCCAGTCCTCCTCTTGCCAGTCCATTAGCGGGCCGCATTATCAAAGTGCCAGAGGGAGATGAAGCTTGGCGACGGACAAGGATGAAGAAGACTCCATAGAAGAAGAAGAAGAAGAAGAGAAAAGAGCTGGAGGGGAGGAGACACGAGAAGTGGAGAGGCAGCATCAGTGGCCGTGGCTGCTACGGAGCTAATAACCGCCGTTTAAAACGCAAAAACAAAGGTCTCGCCGTGCATCATCGGGACTTTTAGGCCTGGCCGGGGGTTCGCGCGGAGAGGATACCCGCGGGAAGAAGAAAGAGCAGAGTGAGAGCGGGGAGAAGAAGGCCCCGACACATATACACACATACGTATACGCACACACATCTCTCTATGTATCGGTCGACTATCCGAGGCGTCAGGGTCATTACCGGATCATTACCTACCATACCTACCGTGCGACGACGATGATGGCTCGACTTGCAAGCATCACAGGCTCTCTCTTTCTTCGTATACACACACACACACACACACACACATACGCATTTCGCGCGTGTATAATAATACGCTCGCACTTCTACTTATATCTAGAGCTCCGTTTCTCGGCGTTAACGTCTCGTGCCTTTGTGTGAGTACACACTCTCGTATGCGTATGTGTTGTGTACACGCGTATGTTCGTGTATATTACACACTAAGCCGAAGCTAGCGGCGGCGATCGCGCGTCGGTCGGCCCGCTCGGCGGCAGCCGGGTAAATTACAGGCTCGACCGTATTTTGTGTTGTCTTGTTGTTTTTCAACGCGCCGAAAGGAAATGAGCGAGCAAACGCGTCACGCCACCCCGAACCTGCTAATTTCTATTCATATTTTATGGCTATTAATTTCTTCGCTGTTACACTCCCTGTCCTCCCCCCCCTCTCTCGCTCCTCCCCCTCTTTCCCTGCCAGCGCCCTTCCTCGCCGCTCCTCATCACCCTTCGTCTCGCTCTCTACCGTTGTATCTCTCTCGCTTAACTTCTTCTCTCTTCCCCCCCCCCCCCACCCCCTACTCGTTCTCCTTTTCTGCGATTCTTTTCTTTTCCGCTCGCCCCGATTCACGCCATCCCTCTCTCTATCCTTTTAGCGTCTTTTTCTCTCGACTTTTGCTCCTTTCTCTCTTTTTCATCTATCGTCTAATATCTTTCCTTAACAGCATTCCACGTCGAAGGAAGAATCCGCGGAACTTTTTAGCCTCGAATTTCTTTCTCTCTCTTCCGTCGCGTCGTTCCTTTTGTGTTGAAATTTTCACGCGATATACCTCTTTGAAAGACAGTCGGTGTGCCCAGAAGCTGTCTTTCTTTTTTCTTCGTGAATTTCAAAACTTTCTCTCCCTCTTTCTCTCTCTGTCTTGCTCTTTTCTCGTTCCACCATCACGAAATCTCATTTCGAGATTCGTAGAGCGACGACAGCTCGCTCGTTGTTGAAGAGAAAAGGGAGGTACCGTTGTTAGTCGTAAATCTTTCAATGATTTTAAAGTAGTTTCCTTTTATTCTGGATTAATTCGATTTTTTCTGTATATATATCTTTTACACGTAGGAAATTATCTTTGAAAATTCCTTTATCATACCTAATAGGCTTTATCTTGATGATTTCACATTTTTTCTTTAAGAGAAATACGTATACTTAAATTAATTTTATTATTGAGAAATTAAAAATTAAATTAACTTTTTCAAATTCTCTTATAAAATATAAATTTAATCATTATTATATTAATTGTAAGTTGAGAGAATAGCGCTTTTAAAAAATACTCCCTTTTTTAGCAGATTTCACTAATATTATTAAATTTCCGCAATTGTCAAATTAAAATGAACGTTATCTATTTGATTCGTTGTTTTTTAGAATCATATTAGTATAGTATCGCTAAGGCATTCCCCGAGAGTTTGATAATTCCCGTGGGATGCGTGCAAGATGAATCGAGAGATGAGCAAAACCGCAGCATTCGATGAACTACCTTGGGCCATCAGCGGAGAGTGTAACCTATTATTATCTACCACTTACCTAATGCCCTGTGTCAGCCCCAGGGTAAACGCAGAGAATAACAGGCTCTCTCCATTCGACGGAATTCCCTCGCGCTTTAATATCGCGAGTTGTCTTGCGTCGCCCAATCGCGTTGCAAGATTCTTAGAAGTTTATCGATTAGGTGTCAAAAAAATGTTTAATTAAGAGAAAATGTAGAGGATATATGGAAACATACGAAACCATGTATAAGTTAATTATTATGCTGCATTAAATTAAGCTCAGATGTCCAATATGACAATTACATTCATATTTTCGTATTTTTCGTATACGTTTTTAATACTTTATATATTTGCCACAATATATTATTGCGTTATGATAAGACGAACGTTTGACGATGAGATATATCGATTTAGCTTGTCTGTGCGAAACAGAATGCATCTATTATATAGGCAGCATCAAGAATTAAATTTTATTGCACTCACATACACACGAGTATGTCCGTCAGTATCCGTTGAAAATCGAGATCACGTTTTAGCTCCGAAGCTTCCACCTGCGTAACTAACCGAGGATAATCTTTGTGTGCGATAATTAGCGGTAGCAATTCCTGGCAATTAACATCGGCTCGGCGGCGAACGCTAGCGTGTACAAGTAATTGCATTCTTTACCGAGCGGGTGTAATTTTATTACTTGTACGCTTACGCGGTGCAGGTGTGCGGACATTATGTGTGAATTATTCGCGTAAATATGCATGATTCTCGCGGTCGAGGTGCGGTCCGCGTGTAATTGTATCACTAATTAAATTACGTTGGGACTATCACGCGATAGAGCGAGTTGAAGACAAAAAGAGAGAAAGGGAGCAAGGGCGGCTTCGTCTTCGCAAGAGACGCCGTCCTTCGCGACGATTAGGGACTAAGGAGGCTCGCGTGAGAAAGAACGGCGGATTTCGTTTCCCGAAAAAGGCCCCGCACACATAGCACCTGACTGGCACTCTCGGACGGTGCCGAGAAAAGAACCCCCGAGAAATTACGAGACATTAAGCCATGCGAGAATACCATATTTCCTTGTCAGAGCGGCTTCGAGGAACGAGGAACAGATACGTTTGAAAATTACGGGACGCGGCCATTAACCGCTAAAAGCCGTCACGATGCCGTCAGTTTTGCTCCAATTAACCCTCCACGGATCAATTCTTTCCTTTTCTCTAAAAGCGCATGCAACGTATGCGCGATCACGCATAAAAAGTGCTCCTTGTTGCTGCGAGGCGCTACGTCCAGGAAATATGTTTTTTTTTCTTTCTCGATGATAGGTGTCGGGTGACTTATTTTATTTCGAGCGCGTTTAATGCGACTTTACGAGTCAATTAAAAATGGAAATATATTAGACATATTAACTTATGAATACATAATTTGAAGTCTACATATTCGAGAGGGAGAATTTTATACTTTTCAAAGTAAAGTTATTTAAGAATGTATGTATATGTGGATGTATATGTGTGTGTGTGTGTGTGTGTATGTGTGTCTAACTCATCTCTAACAGAATTTATTTGGTAGCAAGCTGCGAAGGTGGTCGTATAAAGTTATTAAATTATTACGACGAATAAGAATTTTATGTCTTTCAAGCCAAGCGATTACGAACATCTATCTCGGCGCGTTTCCCAAGGAATAATTCGAGATTCGTTTAACGCTCGTTCTGTCATCGACTTGACGGCGCCTCTCGAGCGAGTCGACGAGCTCTCGCGGCAGCTCGTGCGCGATCACTCTTTTAATAGATTTAATTTGTTCCAACACGAACCGAGCTAACGGACTGGGCAAAAATTCGAATCGACCGTGCGTCGGCTGTTTCTTTCTTATTTATAGACTAGTCTCTTTCTCTCTCTCTCTCTTTTCTTTCTTCTGGACGGCGGTACTCGAGAGGTGTAGCCGCGAGAGCGTCATGGACATTTTAATGGGGTAACGGCGGTGGTCTCTAATTAGAACGTTTCGACCGTAACCGCGCCATTACGGTGGAAAACGCAGACTCGTCAGATCGATGAGGAATATTTATCGCGGTGTAACAATTACGGCGAGCTACGGCATAGCGCGAATAGTAATAGGGCAACCGGCCCCCGAGAGGCGGCTGCTCTCTCTCTCTCTCTCTCGCCCGGCGAATGACTGTAATTAGGGCTTTTATTGTCTGTACATAAAGAAGCTTTATGAAAACATTAAGGATATAATTCAAGGCCGGCGGAGGGTTACGCGCGCCGTGAATTGCAGCCGGGGCCTTAATGCACAGGAGATCCTTGCGTCGCTGGCACGCTGCGTCATTTCCGTTTTGCGCGTACACACGCACATATATAACGATAGCGTGAGCCCATCCCCTCTGTGCGACGGAACTGCCTACCTGTTCTCCTCGGCGAACCAACGGTGTGTAATTTGATTTCTGGATTTTTCAGTGAGCCACGTGATTAAGCTATTTTCGAGACAGAGAGAAGGAGAAAGAGAGAGAGAGAGAGAGAGGGAGAGAGAGAGATAGCACGCTACCAGCAGACGGTAGCGCGAATGTAACATCTTCCGCATCTTGTATTTACATTCCTATCTTCATTGATTTTTGAGAAATAACGCAAATTAGCTTCATTATTCTGATGAAACGCAGATATGTGTAATTTTTTTTATTATCGCAGGTATTGTGCGATATTACATAGCAATGAATGGATACTCAGAATGTAACTCTGAAATGAATAAACTTATGCATTTTACTAGGAAGTATAAAAAAAATAATTAAATATAATTATATAATATAATATAAATATAATAAATTATAACACAATACAATACTATATATAAATTATAATATAAAATAATATAATTTTATTATTATATTTAAATTACAGCAAGAATGCAAAGATTGTTTCATAGACTCTGCTCCAAACTTTTCTACACTTTTCAAATTGCGCTCGTGTAATCGCGATCAAGATTTACGTCGGAGATCCGCCTAAAAACACCGGTTCACTCGCTCTGCCCGTTTCCTCTCCTACGAGAGATCGTCCTATCCGCGAGATCTCGAATCACGATCGATGCGGACGAATCGATACCAGGGCATTCGCGCAACTCGGCTAATAGAGTTCGGGCCCTTGACAGCGATATTTCACGAGAACGAGAAGAGAAATGAACGCGGACGGACGCGCTGGTGTGTGGTCCAGCACGTCTAAGTGGACGGCGATTAGCCCCAGGCCCCCTAATCCCTCCCGCCCTTTCTTCCCCGTCGCTGGTTTCACCCTCCGGCCTGTTTCCCGGCCTCTCTTCCTCTTTCCCACTTCAAGCTCGCTCTCTCACACATCCGTGTTACCCTGCGTACGTGTGTACGTGGTGCTCGTGCGCCTCCTCGGGTGTCGTGTTACGTGCTAAGCGGTACGGCCGAGCGGTAACCGAGACGCGCAAACTGTACACCGGACCCATTGTTCCTGGGCCTCCCTCACTCGTGCTTCTACAGCCACCGTCTTCTCTTTCATCCTCCCCCGCTCCGCTTCTTGGGACTTATTCGCGACTGATCGTGAGTCACTCGATGCGAGTCGATATGCCTTCACCGTCTTTCGATTCGATTGGGTATCAATATCTCACTCGATATGTAACATCACAAAATGTTACATCAGATACGAACATATATGAATACCTTGTATCTATTTTACAGAAAATACGACGATTTTAAATTAAGTTTTTATGGCGTTAAAATAGAAGCATTTTTGCATTAGTTCTGTTAGTTATCACATCTAATGTCGTCAAAAAATTCCGTTTGAAATTTTATTTTATTTTCCTATATAACTTTTTGCTTATATATATCTCAGAATCCCAGTGTAAGATAATCGAAGATTTTGTTGGAAATCAAGCGCGATTGAAAATCTTTCGTGAATCAGATCTCGCAGCTCTCTTATTTTTTGTGCGCAGTCACGGTGATTTTGTCTCGCCCTTCGCACCATGATTTTACGACTTTACGAGTCAGGGCTTTCGTCGTCGACGTGCCAGCTCGCAACTACCGAGCGAAAGGCTGACCCTTCTCTCCTTGGCTTGGTGTCGCCTGTCCCGGTGACCCCAAGGGTAACTAGACCCGCGAGAGTCAGTCCCCCGACTTCGGTCCGCGGGGACAGAATCATTACGAGCCTGGTCGAGATTGAATTGTACGGGCCCGATGACATTGGTCGCGCGAGATGATGAAGCGCTTTATTCTCGCGCTGAATGTCCCATAAACGAAGATTGCCCTATACAAGCTAATTAACTTTAATCATTTTCTATTCTCTTAAATAGAATCAGTATATTATTACTGAAAAGCAGTACTGAATAGTCACTGATAGTTAATTATAAGTATATCACTACAAATTAGTAAAATCTTACCGAAAGTATTAATAGCAATAATAATTTAATTAGTGATAATAGTTGTTTTAATTAGAAATAATTTCAAATACATCTTTTACATATAAGATAAATTTATAACAAATACTTTTTAAAGAAATATCTGAGTTTCTGACTAATTGTAAGAGTCTTGTTCTTTTTTTGTAAGTTTATCACACCTTAAAAGTAAAAAAGTGTAATATTTATATAATTCTAAATTTTGAAATAATTCGCATTTAAATAGCTATATTTTCTTCTTTCTTTCTTCATGTGTGTATATATAAGGATTTTTCCCAAAAAATAACAATGCAAAATAAATAGAAAAAACTTCAAAACCACATCTTCTCAATATGTACGATTATTACTAATTTGACAGATTTTTATTAATCTGTCACAATTACTGGAACATAAAATAGAAACAAGTGTGAGAATTTTCACTGAAATATTCACTAATTTTCTTATAAAATCCTATGTTGCTGCTATAATCAGTGACGTTTTCACAGATTTAGTTAATTAATTTTTAAGATAAATATATTATAATATACATACATTAATGTTTAAAATAAATACTCCCTAAAATTTTGTGTGGAAGACATACATGCAAAGACATATAAGCATTCACAATCCGAAAGTCCTTGCCGAGTATCATAAATATTGCAACATAACGTCAATCTTACCGATTTAATTAAATGATAAATGTTATGATCGATATTACATATAAGAACACAATCTGTTTAATTGCTAACGAGTATGATACATTATGCAGTCCGCTTAGAGAATGAAAGCAGTTCTGTCACTTGTCAATCGTACATGATGCGCAAAGTTGCGATTATTCTCGAATTCTCTAATTTTGATTATTCGATTGAGACAGCAAGCAAAGATTCTTAATATATGTATATTAATGTATAATAATTAATCCGCGCGGAGAGATCAATCGATGATTAATAATCATAATTGTTCTATTTTCGCGATTCAATCGAAAAATTGGAGATTGTGAATGTTTCATAATTTATTTTGTGACAGCTCTCCGAATTTTCTGAATTAAATAATGGATTCATTGATTGATAGTCAATAATAGTTCAATTCTTATAGTTCAATAGAAAATCATTAAAAGGGTCATTACACCGCGTCACACGTCTCACGGTCTATCGATGACATTCGAATTTTCAGACTTAATGCTCGGAGTCATCGAGAGATATTTCGATAACCGTAGTCACTCGATTCTTGAGCCAATAGAAAAATTTTGATCGACTCTCGAAACATTTCGCGTCTTATTAACGTTCTGGACTTTCTTCGTGTGCATTCGTCTTGCCTTATTTTATCTCTAACTCCTAAAAAGGCACGTTCGAGCGAGCATTGCCCGAATTCGGTTATATTCGGAATACGCAAATAAAAACTAAAATAAAATGTATTGGTACTCTTTTTTCACAACTTTTAATTGTTAGGTGTCACACCGAAAGTGTAAAATAACTTGTTTATCATCGACTTTCTTATCGCGTACAAGTGATTTATATCTTAATGAGAAGTTGTTCGATATTATACAAGATCATTTTAAATATTCTTCGTTTTAGCATTTTTATTTATTAATAAATTAAACTGTATATCGAATAAACCTTTTATTATTATTATTAGATTACAAAATTTTAAACATTTATTACTCGTATAAGAATCTATTTCGAATGAAAGACATGATCTGAAATGTGGGTGGGAACAGATATATCCGGAATCTTTTTATTATGTACGCCCCTAAATTATTTCATGCACGAAATGCTGAGTTATTGAACGGCGGTTGCGAAAGGCGTCTTCGGATATCACGATGCTGGTTCGCGGAACTGGATGATCGATAGGAGGTATCATTCGTGGGCGGCCCATGCTCAAATTATCCGGTTAGGATACTAGTGTATCAAGTTATCTCTCACAACCACTTGGCTTCCGAGAAGCGCGAAGAACTGGCAGTCATCTATCGATGCTGCCTTCGTCTTAAGATTTAAAACGAAACAGACAACGAGGCTTACAATACATAAAAACTTTCAAACCTGGAACGATGCCTAAAGATAAGTACGTAAATTTTTTTTTGCTGCACAGTTTTAATTTTAAATAGACGAGAGAACGATATGTTTTTCTATATCTTCTAAATCTTTCATAAATTGAACGTCTATTTTGTCAGATAATATAAGATTTTGTTATAAATTGCTTTAAAATTATTACCATAATTATTCTAAGTTATTACATTCACAGAATTTGTTTAGATTCTTTTATAAAATATGTATGTTATCAAGATGTATTATTGAATTATTTTCTATTCATCACACATACACACACATTGTTCAATATTTTATTATATTTATTATATTTTATATTTATAATATTATCTTTTTATTACAAACATTAAAGATTGCTTTCATTTCTTTTAATATATACTTTTATTTTATATAATATTTTTATATTTATAGAACCATATATAATTTTTATTAAAAAAATTGTTTTAAAGTAAAATGGTATTTTCTCTCGTATAATGTACAAGCAATATATCAGCACAATGCACTGTCATGCATATATCGATTGAAAAAACTTAATTTCAAACCAAAGCGCATATCATTGCTTTAATCTCTTGAATCTCAAGTCAGGTTTCGTGCGAGTAATGATGCCAGTGTTCAACGGAATACGATGTCAGTTGATTTCTAATGTGACTATTAAAATTATGATTATTGAACCGTGCAGGTTTCAAAATATAATATTTCTGTTTCTGCTATCTCAACCAAAATATATGCTTTTGAGATGTGAAATTCCCATAATGCCCATAAATGTAGAATCTTCGATCTTCCTAACGTTAAAATGATTTGACTCTCGTTGACTTTAAATGGCGGAAAATGATCTCTTCAGGCCGGGTCAAGAGTCCATCAAGCATTCTGTTTCGCTTGTTCGGTCTCGCTTTGCGCAATCGGCCTTACCTCGGCAAGCTTGAAATCGAAAGTAATTAAGAAGTCTCTATCTCGTCACGGGTTCGCGATATCGTAATGAAGTCTTAATAATTGAGATAGACCGGCCGATAATTCGCGTATCCTTAAACGCCGCTCCCGCGCGTAATCACGAAAGTAGGAAGTGACTCGTCGTGAATCTGCGCGCGCAATGAGACTTCGTCGTTAATTATCATCGGCGTGAAAAAGGAGATAAACGCAGAATGATCCTCTCGTCATTCGCGACGCGTTTTCATTCGCGATCGGCCAATAATCCGCTCGTTAGCGTCTCCGCCGCGATAGTAACGAAGCAACGAAGGCGCGTCCGCGCACAATCGCCCGTAATTAACCCTAATTAAGCCCGTGCCTAACGCACGAAATCATCCATCACGTTTGTTGTTAGAGAGGGAGAGGGAGAGGGAGAGAAGAAGAAGGTTCTTGCGATCATCATCTCCCCCCCCCCTCCCTCCCTCCCGCTTTATTCGTACGTCTCTATGAGAGAAAAGCCCGTCTTAATTATCCGCCATTCTCTCTTTGTCTATCGCGACTCTGTTCGTAAAGGAATCTCATTGATTTACTCCCTTTTAAGTGCTATTAATGCCGATAACGTCGATCGATTAATCAGCCGACCGGCGAGAGCCGCCTCTCTCGCCTTAAGGATGGACGGACGATTTTATCTCGCTGTCTCGCTGTTCCCGCGGCTTTAGAGGATTTATTTGCTCGCCCCGTGCGATCTCGCGTAGAATTGCGACCTCTCGACACAATAGCGTGACGCTCGTTCGATTCCTCGTCTAATCCTCGTGCCGAGCGAGCACTGATTCTCAGAAGATTTGTACTTTCCCCTCCCCAGATTCTAAATAAATAAGTGTACTGCAATTTATAATACATTTTTAAAAGAAAAAATATTTTCATAGAGAAAGCGAGAAAGCAGAGTGTATATATCATAAATACAGTGAATCTCATCTGTATACTTAAGCAACAAATCTTTCCCTTGCAATATATAAAATACTTAGCATTTATGTACGTGTCATAAAAATTGAGACTGAGGGAGATTTGTACAGACAAATTTCTCATCCGCTTTAATCTATCTGCACGAGTATAACGATCTCCTTTCTCTTGACTATTCCAGAGACCCTATGGAACTGATGGAACAGCAGTTAGTGAGATGCGGTGTAGCCCCGATGAGACTCTACGAGCACCTGGCCATGTCGTCGTCACCGGCGGCGGTGGTCGCAGCGCTTGGTGTCCAACAGCCACAGCAGCAGCAGTCGCAACATCAGCCGTCCGCGCAGCAGCAGCAACAGCAGCAACAATTAAACGAGAACGCGTTATCGCCCTGGCTGTCGCCGTCGGCGGCGCTTTTATACGGCGCCAGGGGTGCCGCCGGCTCACCCTCGCCCTATTCCACCGCCGCCGTCGCCGCCGGCTTCCCGTACCCGGCGGGGCTGCCGTGGCCCTGGCAACCACCCCCAGTCGCGATGATCTCACGACGATCCTCTCCCACCGCTCACGCAACAATCAGGTACGCGCCCTATCCGACGGCCAGTACACCCCCGCCGCTGCGGACCTCCCCCAATTAGCGATTCCCGCCGACTCGTCGGCATCGTTCCTCCTCCATTTGTCTGTGATCGTGGAACCGGAAACTATTTCATCGAGCGCGCGTTTGATCGTTGTAAACGATTCGGATAACGCGATGTGGAAGTAAAGTGACACTTTGTTGAATGACACCTCTTTAACACACAGGTGTTAGATGCTTATACCAGTAGTGGAAGTTGAGGATTAAAATGATGACATCAATATTTTAAACGCGATTAAACTATATATAATACAATTATATATGATAACTTGAAAACACAATATAATTGTGTTATCGAGAAACGCGATAGTATGTCTTGTATCAAGTCACACGCAGCTAAAAAGTCACGCACATATAATAACATAATATAATTTTGTTATATAACAACACTATATAATTTTATTATATACAGTAACACAATATAATTGTTATAAAATTGTATTATATACAGTTTTTAGTCGAGAGTCTTCTTAAAATATTGATATCGTCATTTTAATATAATATGTAAGATATAACACAATTAAAAATAACACTAAATTTTGTGCAGCGAATATTAAATAAAGTATTATGAATTAATTATAATACATAATTTTAATATTCTTCTCTCTTTTCTTTCATCCTTATTAGATAAATTGAACTTATTAGTTGCTTAGTAATAATTACACATAAAAAAATCTTTCAAATATTATATTTTATTTCCTCCAGGACATGATTTTTAATCTTAATGATTATATAACATACATATAAATGATCCTTTAATTTGACCGGTGCTGGATCTAGTGATGGTAAGTTAATGAAGCAAATGCTTCAGATTCCCTTTGATTTATATGTTAATTATTTTGTTATATAATAATTATGTTAACTTAAAGAGAAAATTATTTTATCTTTTATACTTATATTTTTTATATCTTTTTTAATACACTCGTATTATATAGACAATCTCTATTTCTAAAGTACAATGTTTGGAATATATAAATACCTTTTATACATTCTGTTAATAATTATTAATCATTTATATAGATGTGTATATTCTATTATATATATACATATATAATATAATATTGATTATATATATAATATTGATATATAATATTATGTATACAATCTATTATATATATTATATAGTAGAATAAAAATATTATTTAATATATGTAACTAATTTTTTGTTATAATCATACAGGTTTTTTAATGTAGAAGAAAATTGTAACAGATTTTTTTCAACAGATATTACTTTACATTGCAATCGGTTTATTGTCATATTTTTTCAAATTTTATTCATTCCTTTTATTTTGCATTTTTACGTTTCAAACTATCCTTCTTATGTATATTTAGACATGTCATCTATTCGTTTTATTTATTATACATAATCTAATTGCTATGATTTAAATATTTTGTTTTATCGATAATTATTATTTATTTTAGGCTAATTTTAAGATAACCAATCTGTTGTATATGTTTTTACAAATCAAATTTTTGTAAAGTGCCAGAAATATTTTATTTGTTATATCTTTAAGTTCGTGATGAGTGTCATTTAGTTCTATATCGCGAAATATGCGCAAAGGAGAGTGACGCGTCGCAATGTGTTTGCGACGGTGAGTAAAGTGTGTCTAGCGTTCTTAAAAAGGAATTATACGGATCATTATCTATATCAAAAGTTAATATTTAATATCACATTTAATATATTTCGAAATTCATGAATTTGATATTGCGCAAAGTATTTTTAGTCTTTTAAAGTATAAAATTAATAATTAATTTGCGAGTTAAAGATTTTCCCTAAGATTAAAATTTTTATGTATAATCACAAAATCATAAAATTTCGTGGTATAGTCCTTATGAAAAAGTTAATTTCATATAATATTTACGATTTTGAGGTTAAAT
Source organism: Anoplolepis gracilipes (assembly GCF_047496725.1). Taxonomy (NCBI): domain Eukaryota; kingdom Metazoa; phylum Arthropoda; class Insecta; order Hymenoptera; family Formicidae; genus Anoplolepis; species Anoplolepis gracilipes. The sequence goes on along the minus strand of NC_132972.1, from coordinate 9,203,229 downwards.
TGTATTCTACATGGCAAATCTTTACTTTATCTTAAATTATTTATTTTATATTTTAAAAAACTAAAAGCTTTTTATGCAATATCAAATTCATGAATCTTAAAATGTATTAGATATATTAACTTTGCTGATCCGTTCTACCTTAATGTTCGTATTTTCCCTTAACATTCAGACGCAACCAAAGAACTATCCCTAGCACTCAGCATTAATGGAGAGAGGATCGTGTATAACATATTGGATATTTATGACATATATATATATAAATGTAATTTTCTGTGTACACACATGTCGTTTTATTAATATTACGTGCAGGGCGAACGTATGTGTATCTCGGCGATAAGAGATTTTGAAAACCTGTAAAACGCCATTCAAAATTATGTATGTAAGATTTGCAAGAGATTTTAAGATTCTTGCAAATTGTAAATATATCGAGAATTGAAGTAGAATAATCCAAAGATCTAGAGAATACAGAATGTGAAAATTCGAGTAGCCGACGATGCGAAGAAGGGATTTATCCGCGTGCTGTCAATATTATAAAAATTTTGTTCTCCCGCCGTAAATACATAGTTTAGCGGCAGGATGTGTGTGTTCCATACAGTATGGTCGCGTAATATCATTCGTAGAGATTGTTTGTGAGTATCAAAGGAAAGAGGAACTGCGAGTACGCGAATCTTTCTATTCCGATCTCGGTCAATTTGTAAATAATAATTCTATTAGAACGAACAAGAATCTGTGTCGTGACGTGACAATTCCGAATGTATGTGTATATGTTGTAAATGTGAGCATGAGAGTGTGGTGGAAAGATTCGACATATTTGTATCATATACCGTGATAGTATTAATACGTCTTTACCAAGACGATGTATATAAGAAACCTTTTAATGGTAGTGAGTAGTTGAACGCCGTATTTCTCGATGTAGCACGATGAAAAAAAAAAAATGAATTTTCAAACGGCTCCGAGATCACTCATCTGCGTTTCTTCTATCTTCGCGTCCTATCATTTCCGCAATCTACTTCATATTATTTATATATTCTTTGTATCTCATAAATAAATTATTTGTCGTTATCGAGGAATTGTTTAATTGAGAGTATAATTCTAGATGTAAACCCCAATGAATATTATTTTGAAGAATTATTATAAAAAAAATTGATATAAAGAATATTTATCATGATACAACTTGTGTGTTTAAATTTATTAATATTTATATCAATGTATACATAATATATAGACTATGTCTGCAATAAACTATAATTTTATACGCATGCAGAATCTAAATAATTACAGACTATAATCGATATAAATATCAATGAAAATAATTGTAATTAGATAAACATAATTAATAGAAGTTTTTTTTTTTAAATTAATACAAGCAAAATTTAATAATGCATGCCAATGTAATGTGAGAAAGATTTTTTATAAGTTTATTTGAAGAGCAAACATGTTGAAATTGAAAAATTATTAATAGCAAGACTTTTCCTTTTGGCGATCACCGGAAGAAGGCACGCGAATATTCTCAGTATCGTCTTTTATGCGATCGAAAATGCAAGTTTGAAGAGTTCCGTACCTTTTACATCTGTTTCGCGGGCGACTCTTCGTAGTCCAACAATCGCGCGCCCACTCTCATCACCCCTTTTCTTAACCCGATACACGCCACCCAGGCTTCATCGCACCTCCAACTGCCGTGTAATTCTGTTATACCTCTATCTGAAATTAAATAAATTCATTTCACGGCCTGTCAGCGAGCAATTATTCTCAGATGCGGCCACTTTAAAACCTTGGTTCATTCCATGACTAACACTTTCGCTCTCTCTTTCTCTCTTTTTTCTTTCTCTTTTGATCCAACAGGAGCAGCATGTTGCTATTGCCATACTCTGCTCTGTTGCCGGTCCTTTTCATCATCGCGATGGCTGCTTCGCATCGTTAGACTCACTGTACCAGGTCACTTGCATTGCAACTGTTGCGCGCGATCGAGCGCAACAACCGCGACAACACGCGACGCCCTTTAGTCCTTTGAGTAAAACGAGATATAAAGCTTCAAACCAATACACACGAAAGTACGGAATGTTTCATAATGCATGACATTTGATCACAATAGATAAAATCAATAACATGTTTAATAAATTTATTATCCACAAAAAAGACTTTTCTCAAACCTTTTAAATTTGAGATGAAGAATAATTTTCGACATATTTTTCTTAGAATTTGTTAAATGAATAATTTTTGTTTTATTTTCCAAAATATCTAATTGTAAGTTATCTTGCTTATCGATTATACTAAAGACATTCAGCGATTACTCGAGAGTTTAAGAACTTGTTGAATCCGCGACAAAGATCGCGGCGGCAGCGATGACCAGGAATCCACGGTTAGAAGAAACACGAAAGAAGCAGAAGACGACGGAGAAGAAGAAGAAGAAGACGACGACGACGAAGAAGCCCGTTTCACCGGGGCGCGAAAGCGATCGTGTGTTACGTCGTGATGGGTGGAGCGAGGTGAGAGAAACAGAGAGGCGGCTCCCGAGCTTGTAATTATGTTGATACGAATGATCTGCGGCTCGCCGCAGACCGACGAAGAGCAACAGGAGGAAGAGAAGAAGAAGAAGAAGAGTACGAGCAGAAGGAGGAGGAGGAGGAGAGAGTGAAGCCTCTAGCGATGCTCACCGGCTGCTCTATACGTGCTTCTCACATTTCTTTTCTCTCCTTCTCTCTCTCCTTTTGCCTTTCTTCCTCATCGATACTTTTCTCCCCTCGTTTTGTCCTCTCCTCTTCCGTCCTCTCCCGCGTATACGTTCTTTTCGTGCATCCATCCGTGCGTATTGCTCATCTCCTCGCGATGAGCAAGAGGAAGAGAAAGAAAAAGAAAGAAAAAGAGAGAGAGAGAGAGAGAGAGAGAGAGAGAGAGAGAGAGAGAGAGAGATACAGCGGATCGAGCTTTAGGACCGTGGCGAAACCAGTTTAAGTGGTTAAGTGTAGATGTAATTGATTTCCATTTTACGAGGCTCTCGGGGAAGACGTTCCTCCACCCGCCACGCTGCATCCACCCCCACCCTCGAGCGGTTGCAGTCTGTCCTGCATCCGCACCTCTTCCTCCTTCTCTCTCTATGTATCTCTATCTCTCTATATCTCCTACCTTTCGGCTGTATCTCCGTTCCTCTCGCTCCATGTATTTTTTTTTTCTCTTTTTTCACACCAGCCGCACACGCGTGCGACGCATACGTGCGCGCGCGCATCGAACGCATAAATACGCATTATAATGTATCGGCGGGTGCCCTCGACAAGAGAGCGGCCTTGCCGGGCCTAATCGTTTTCTCACGCCTCGTTCCGCGATGATTTCGGCGGGAACGATGGTGGTGAGGTATTAACCCTTGCCCACCTCGCCGTCTCGGATGTACTTTGCGCGGGAGAGATGCGTTTTCATCCTCCCGCGCAATGCAAGTACGGAAGGGTTAATCGTCGAGATTGCCGGTGATTAACTGCGATAAAATCGCGATCAAGTCGGTGCAGCCGACAAAAGTTAACAGCCGCTAATAGAAATATTCCTTGATTCTTATTTACGCTAGTAGAAGTTTTATTAATTAAAAAAAATATATATACAAGTATTAAACATTGTAAGCATTTATAGCGCTAAATATTATTCAGATTTTATATATTTCTTATCAAATTAAATATGAAATAGAATAATCTTTTATGTAGATATTAGAAGAAAAAATGAGTTTTAGTTTGATGAAAGTTAGGATCACACCCCAACGCAAAATAAAAGCGCATGCGTTAACGCGAAAAAGATTACAAGCCACGAGGTTGATCGATGAACATTGAAAGCGTTCAGGGTCGTAACGAAGGTACAACGGAACGACGTGCAATTACAAGCGCAGTGATAAAAGTTGGTAACGAATTAGCGGTTTGTAAAAATGACTCTCGCCGCTTCTGACAGCTTCGAGACGGAGAAAGTGCGATGGGGGCGAGTTCTTACGAGTTCTTGCTCGTTTCACGTCGCTACAAGTTGTACTTTGGGGGCGGACGAATTTACGATCGATACCTTAATTGCAATCGAATGAGCTATTTCGAGGGCTGGCAAAGGTTAATGTACCATTAAGAAACGCGTTACAAAAGACGACGGTGTCCATGATTATTGTTTTCTATCCCTCCAAATGTGCTTTCAAGTTCTTTCTCACACAATCGTTCGATTGTTTTGCGGTAAATCTTGCTATTCATCACTTCCGCTAATTAATTGAAATTGAGATTTAGACAAATGCATTTTGATAAATTGCCAAGGAAAAGGAAGAGAGTCGAGATAACGAAAACTCCGAGATAAGATATTCCTCCGTCTTATTCGCTCGAGCTTCGACAACATTTCAGCCCGTTCTTTATCTTGTAAACCAGTCCTTTATTTCACGCGAAATAGCTCGGTAGCTGTGTCGCGTGGGCAGAAAAAGGAGAAAATTCAAGGAGAGAGTCATAAGAAAACGATGCACGTAGAGAGAGAGAGAGAGAGAGAGAGAGAGAGAGAGGAGAAGACGGGAGGAATGGCACTCGCAGAGAGAAAGAGAGAGAGAGAGAGAGGAAAAATGACAGTAAAGAGAGAGAAAGAAAGGGAGAGCGGAGCATTCGGTGGAGAATATGTAAATTAGAAACTCCGTGTGAATGCGGAGATTTATGGCGGTCCATACACATTTCTGGACGCAATAAATATCAGTAAGTAGCGACGCACGGGACCGCGTCCGGATCGGGTCCTCGACGTTCCTCTGTATGGATGCATGCACATACGTATCACTGATACCAGCGCATCGCTAATGCCGCCACCAACCGCGGTTCACCCGGTGTATGCACAATATCACAGGAGAAATGTCGAAAAAAATGATTACGGTCGATCACGAGATCTCGCGTTGGAGACACTCGGAATGGAATTCCTAAAATTATACTTCAACCGCCTGTCCTTCTCGCTTGAATGCATTCTTAAGAGACAACAATTATTAATCTTTCCGGCATAATTTAAGGCGTACAAATATTTAATGTTGAAAAGCAAGTGACATGCGATTAAAATTTGAAGAGGGTTCGCCTGTGTTTGTATCTTTATAATATAAATCGGATAAAAAACTTTGTCTAACCCAATTTGACACTTGCAAACAAATTAAGTAAGCAATAAATTAAGTTATATCTCTGTAATAAACCAGCAATTAAAAAGACGTTAGTGGATAAAACTTTTGACGTATTGAAAGCAGCTTTGACAACTGTTGCGTTTAATCGCTTTAGTTCGACTAACCGTCGACCACTGGTGAAATAAAGATAAGGAATGAATGACAAAAAACACGCAAGAGCAGAGATGAAACACGAAAACGGAACGGTAGGACACAAGGATAAGGACCGCCTTAGTCTCCGTGGGTGGCTGCTGTGATGCTGTGTGAAATCTCTCATTTCTTTTCCCTTCCTTCCTTTCGTACGCACGCATGCACGCACATATGCACACACACATTCGCTCGGCGGTCGGCGACGTTTCTCTTAACGTATCCTGTTACTACGGTAGGTGACGCTCCTGCACCTCGATATTTCTGTACTTTTTTTTGTTTCTTTTATTTTTTTTTTTTAAATACGAACCAAATGCAGCTGCGACAGGAACGAGGCGAACACGGATGAACATTATTGTGATACAACGCAAAGTATGCATATACATACATTTTTATTAAATCTATATTTTATCTATTATTGTACATTATGTATATTCTATCCGCAATAAAAATTTAATTTGTAATAAAGGAATGATATGATAAAATAACAGTTCGTGTTATTTTAGTTTTTATGAGTCTTGATTGGTTAAATGTCTTTCTAAAAGTGTTCTATTTATTATAAAAATGTTCCATCTTTCCTAATGATTCTCTTTTACAGCATAATTACGTCGTAGAAAGAGAATTTTCTGCAATTTTTTGCAATACGCAATGCTTAAGAATTGTTATTGGGGAGGCGCGAATTCAACGCCGCAATCATAAATATAAACTAGCGACGTTTCAAAAAGACTTTATTACTTCTGTATTATTATACGTTTTACGAGCCACGATACCGGATTTATTCTCATCGTCATCGTCAGGTGGTTACGATGCATTCTTTCACACTATAAAAGTGACCGTGAAATACGATCAATTACAAGCTGGTCATGCTCTAGCCGCAGAAACTCATCGCGATCGTCGATCGCGATTACGCGAAATCGATATAAATTCGAGTGCCTGATTTATGTAAGATTTATGTAAGATCGCCAAAAACATTATGACATATATGACAGAATATAATTTGATTTTTGTAATAGAAAATAATTCAATTTTAAACCTCTTTGGAGTGGAACATAATAATTTCATACAAAATTATTAAAGAGACAAAATTTTGGAGAGAATGTACGTGCGATTTGATAAAGTTTGCTGGCGAATTATTAATTATATCCGAGCTTGCTTAAAAGGTTGAACCCGATGGGCAACTTTGGAGGACCGATGGAAGATGTAGACGAGAGAATAACGAGAGCGACGATTAACCTCGTCGTCAGCTGGGTCGTTCTTCGCACCTGTTCATACGAGACGGAGAAGAATTAACTATCCTCCAAGTCAACCGATTATGATCACAAGAGCGAATATAAAGTGTTATTCTGGTTAAATAATTGCATCTTAATTGATGTTTACTATAAATCCAATTTTACAGATTTACCGAGCGACACAATATATCGTAAAAAATTAATTTTCAATAAAAGAATATTATAGCAATGGCTATAATAATTTTTGTCAATAGCAATAGATGATCGTACGCCTATTTTTAATAAGATTTTGAAAAATCGATCCGCAAAAGTATGTATGCGTATATGCAATATTACACAAACTCGAAAGCAAGCGAAAAATAAATATTTTGTTAAGTTTTACAAAACAGATAATCTTGTTTTTTTTTCTATTGTTTATTTACTAATAAATATAATAATTAAATAAATTTATTTAATTAATTAAATAATCGTATACACATATATTGTATATAAGTTTTTTCTTAGATATATAAATACGAAAAATATTTCTCTTTTCATGGAGTTTGATGAAATTTTCATATATAAGTGTAAAGAGTGAATACCTGTTCGCGCTAGTCACTGAAAAACAGAGTGCTAAGTAGACGCACTAAAATATATCTAATGGTCAATTACGAATACTCCATCTAGATTTGCATTAGTTATATGGTTAACGATAAGAATGTGTCTCTCTCTCTCTCTCTCTCTCTCTCTCTCTCTCTCTCTCTCTCTCCCTCTCTCTTTTTCTTTCGCTCTTCGACGACCATCTGTCAGGATCAACGAGCTGCTGCAGACCGTGCCGTAAACGCAGATTTTCTATGATGCAACTATGTGACAATAATGCGCTTAGCGGGACCAGATTTATGGCCGCTTATGGGATTTAAACTCAACAGATCCGGGCGGTTTTGAGTGCGCTCGCGCATCCCACTTCCGTTCGATACTTCCTCGGCAAATTCGCACGTTTATACTTGGTATGGAAACGCATAATTGCATATTTAGATAACAAATTATTTTCGTTAACTTTCTAAGAGAAGATAAAAAACATGTCAAATATATGTATACGAAATAAAAATTAAAAAAAAAATTAAAACATACTAACAAGACAAAATTAAAATTAAAACGAAAGTCCGACAATCAATAAGAAAACAAAAAGGAATATCGATAAAGTTTCAAAAGCTTTATAAATAATTACAAACTTATTGGGATATTTAACTTCCCTTTTAGAAGGAATCTTTCAGCTATTGAATTTTCCTACCAATGTTAAGCTGTACTTGAAAGGGTTTCGTCGGAAAATCCGACGATGCACACAAATACAAATATGCTCCAAAATGCACAAATACCCGCCAAATTGTCTCACCGCTATACAAATTATACCTTTTAATTACAAAATATAAATTATAAATATATATTATATATATTTTTTATAAAATCTTTTAATTGTAGAGTTAATTAATCGTACAAATGTTTGTAAAAAATAATTATATTTCGCACGAAAAATGGCACACAAAACGGATTGCTATTACCTTGCTTTTTACCTGCTGAGATCCGTCGCGTCAATACTACAGCATGTGTATGCAGAGAAGAAACAACGCCAGATCATATTATCGTGCAAAAATTTTACATTTGCCAAATATTTAATGCTTTAAGTACGCCTTGAATTATATGGTCAATCACTTTTTATGTACTTGATGTCAAGATGCTATCGCATTGCTCGATAATAATTCTAGCGCTTGATTTCAAGATGGAAATGAATTGACTTAAAATTGCATTTAAATTAAAGAATAAGTAAACTTAATGTAATGCGTAATGTCTTTCGCGTAAATTCAAATAATAAATTATTTGCTTAAAAAAAGATTTTTCTTTATAAAATTCACTATTATATTTTAGAAAATTAAAAGACACGAGATATCGAAAAAAAATTTCTCTGTAACGTTCTGTTCTTGACAGATTACCATGAGTCTTTTAAAAATTATCTTTGCATGAACATCGAAATTATCCCTCTGGTTACCAACTGTTTTTTTTTGTTGTATAAAAGAAATTGAAGCGTAAAAGAAATCGAAGCGTAAAAATAAGGATTTTTAAAAAATAGACAGTAAGTTACAAAAAATACGAAATACTGTTAGACATATATGTAAAAAACGGGAAACTTTTTAAAAGAGTTTCTTAGGTTTTTGTCCATGTTGTTTCATATTTTTTTATTTTACTAAAAAATTGAAATCTACGAGAATTCGCATATACTAAAAATTCGTGACTTTGTAACAATACACACAGCGGTCTAAAGAGTATAAAAACGAAAAGAAATAACTGGTTGAAAGGAACGACTAGTTTTGTAGATCAGAGCAGGCGCAAAGGGATGTGACGAGGGAAGTTAGGGGTTTATTATTTACAACAGTCCGTGTGGCGAGTCACAAAAGCATTGCGGGTTCCTCTTGAAAGTCCAACAATGTGTACAGGATTTACGGCAGAAACTTTCAACGCGGAACGTCAATGTAAACCCATACACATTCCCACCTACACGCCCGGTTTACCCACGCCATGAATGCACGCGCGCGCGCACACAAATATTTTCACCATAAATCCCGCTTTTTATCTGAGGCTGGTTTCTGGATTTTATTTACAATCTCTTTGACCTAATCCGTCCCCAACAAGCGGCAAATCCTAATCATTATACCTTCTCTACCTGCCTAAACCTGCCCCCCATATCCATATATCTCGTTTCTTAACTTTTGTTTCTACTACCGTTTCTAACATGTCTTCTTCTCGCCCTGGAAAGCGGAAATTGCAAAACAATGTAACGCGACTGTTGAAAACTTGAAGATAATTGCCCTTTAGCTGAAATGGCGATAATTACAAATTTTTTATATTTGTAAATACAGTTGTTAATTAAACTTGCAATAGTAATAAAGAGAATAAAGTTATATTCAAATATAAGAGAGATATGAAATTCAACATCTTTTAATTTTTTAGCTTCACATTAAAATAAGACCAGATAAGAATAAAGAAAACAAAAGATTCTATTCTTTCATTAAAAACGCCAAACCGAGAATTAGTATTTGTTGGCCGATTTTGCCCTACAATTTGGAAAGTGGCTAATTAGGAATTAGCAAAGGCTATCTCTTTTTCCAAAGATAATCACACTCTCTTCGCGAACGATCCAGCAAACAGTGACACTTAACCACCGTCCCGATGGCGGTCGAATAATTCGGGACGATCGTTAGTATTTGCGATTAACTCGCTTCGGCGAACCGGAAGAAGCGATTCTCCTTTACGTGGGATTTTGCGCCTAATCTCAGTCGGATCGACGGACCGAAGCAAAAGCCTCGTCGATTTCCGGCCAGGATCGCGGAGGTTGCGCAACGTAATTTAGATCGATGTTTTAGATTCGCGTTCACGATCGGTATCTTTTCGCGGCTCTCTTTCGCGCGGCGCTCTCTTCCGTCATTCGGTGGGAAAGATAGATATCAGCGAGATAGATACCAGACGCTCGATTGCAGCACGTTTTGTTTTCTCTGTATCTCGTTCTCGATGCTCTTTCTATTCTCTATTTAAAAGAACCCATAAAAGACAAGTGTCAGAAAAATGATTTGAAACCGTACTCTATTGTCGCATTTGTCAATCATTTATCTTTAAAATGGTGATGATGACTGTTTACAATGCTTCTGAATATTTACCGCTAAAAAAACTTGGAGGCAGTCATATTTTTTAGTTGAACAAAAAGTCTTTTATTAATATGTTCAATAATAATAAATATATTGAACCGTCTATAATAAAAGTTTATTATATATTTTGACTACTTTGTAAAAAATAGTATTTTTTAAATCATATTTCTAATAATTGTAATTAATATTTAACAATTCCCAACTGTTTCCAAACTTTTGAATGATATATGATAACTGTCATGTCAAAAGAATGTAGAATAAAACATTTAAAACTTATCTCATACTTCAAAAGACATATGCGGCAAAAGTCTCATGCGATATATTTTTTCCGTTTTTTTTTACTCTACATTCAGGTCTGTCAATCATTAATCTTCCATGCATCAATAGAATATTTTACATTTTGAACAATAAGGTTAAGTGGTCAGACGATACATAGCTGGAAGCTGGAAGCTAAATACTAACAAAAGAAAATGAAATAAACGTTTAAAATTTTAACTCCTATATGTCTTTGATGGTACATGGCAATATAGTTTCTTTTGGCAAATTGATAAATGATGTGTTAACTTTTAAGTAGTACAGTGGTTAGGTTTTATGTTCAAAATATTTATTGTTGTGCTACTGTGCTATACACAATTATTATACTCTACTATAGAGGCGAAAACAAAAGATTGACATAAAAGTTAAAAAAAAAAAGAGCTATATTGTTCGTTCTTATAAAGGATCCTTGAAAGAACAATGACAAGGCAGAGTTGGTGTCTTATGTCGATGCTAACGTTTTTACCTATTGGAAAATTTCTATTTCTCGATTTAATTCTGGATATTTTATTGCACTACACATTAAAGTTTAGAATGTTTCTCGTATATTTAAAGTTTTAGAGAAACGGAGGTTCAGTCTCTTATTGTAGTCTCTAAGACTTTTTTTCTTAAAACTTTAAAGCACATTCGAAGCATTTTATCTTTACACGAAATTTTCTTTAACTTAAACTTTCAGATTTTAGAAACTGCGATATATGAAAATAAAAAAAATATATAAAAATATAAGTAAATATAAGCTATATAAAAATAAAAGCAAAATAAAGTTAATTTTTCTTGAAAAGTACTTACGTACATACAGAGGTGTGTATTATTTGAAATAAATGCATTTAAAATGGAAATGTAAAATGTAAAATGTCTATTTTGTATTTTGCATTTAAAATATATGTTTTCAAAAGCCATTTTACATTTCCATTTCAATAGTTTTCATTATCCATTTTCTATTTCAAATAAATTTGTTTTGCAAATTAAAAAATTAATCGAGATATTAATAATATTAGTTCTTAATATCAATAAATGGATATTTATGTAACATTGCATTGCTCTTGTTTATTGTAAAATAAATCCTAGATTAAATATTTAATAATTTAGTCATTGTGTGTATAATCAAGCTATTATCACCCATTCATACAATCGTATATTATGCAGTGATGTTAGAATACAGATCTATTTTCACGTAAAAAATAAGAACGTGGTATAAGATCTGATCTAATCTAATAAATAGTTAATAAGAATAAGAATAAGAATAAGAATTTAAATATAAATAAATATAAGAATATAAATATGTAGCTCAGTGATAAGAGCAGTCGCCCGGCAAGCGAAACTCGGGTTCAATTCCCGATTCAGCGACTTCGCCCCGATATTTTTTCTAGCCTACATCTCTTTAGAGGTGTAAAGAGAGGTTATAGAATTCTCAAAAATGAGAATCTATTTCTTGGTAAGTACACCAAGTAAAAATATGTGCCTTGTGCACGTTTCAATTTAGAATTAATTTCTGAAAAAGAAATTTACGCATTAACATCCGCGTATGGCTCTTATTACCTAACTTGATAGTTACTTGTATATAAACATTAAAGAGCCTTATATATATATATATATATATATATATATATATTCGAAATGATAAATATTTAAAAAAAGTCATTTTTATTTTAAAAAACCATTTTAAAAATGTCTATTTTTCATTTCCTACTTTAAATGAATGTTTAAAAATAATTTTGTATTTTGCATTTTTAAATGGAAATGTTGCGACTATTTTGCATTTTCTATTTCAAATAAATTTGGACACCTATTTTGCACATCTCTGCGTACATAAAATATAAGGCTGGTCAACAGTACGAGTTTAGCACTAACGGTCGTAATATCACCAAGCATAAACAGTAGTACGTTTCAAATTTTACTCGATCAAGTTTACTTATTCAAAAAAACTGTATATGTGACTGATATATAAATATCACTTATATATATATATATATATATATATATATATATATATATATGTGAGTGGGTGGGTGTCATATTTATTTAATTAACTTTCAGTTCCTAGACTGAATCTGACAGATCCGGCGCCTTTTTTCTCCTACCTGTAACTCTGTACTAAGAGGGATGGGGGGCGGGTAGGGGCTAAGGGGGGAAAAAACTTTGGCATACCCTATACCACTCTGACTCAAGCCGACTCGGTCCATCCCCAGCTGTTGAGCAGTGTGTATAGAAAAAAGAGTTACGGGTCCCATGGACCCAGTCTAGGAAGAACGTTGCAAAAAGTGTAGTGTGCCGAAAATTAAAATGCAAGTATCTATTGCTTGAAATGATTATTTTGTTCATTAAAATGTTTCACTCTGTAATAAATAATATATATATATATATATATATAAAAAGTCAATATAAAATTGGCCATATATAGATTTTGTCAATATCTGAGCATATCTTGCCAAATATAGTTATATATGATAATATGATAATTAAATAAAATCATATATGATATCATATAGAATATATCTATAGATTCCTATAGGAACTGAGGGTTAACTAATATGTTAAGTGATTATTACAGAACTAAAAATGTATAAAATATAAATGAAAAATTAAGTAATTTGACTTTAAAATATAAGTTGCCAATATTGATCTACTACACATAATTATTTTTCTCCGTCTTTATTTGTGGATAATTTACATATAATATTATGTAAGAAAAATATCCATAAAAATAATTATAAAAGTAAACATAAAATAAGAAAGAAATTTAAATCAAGTTTCATAGAATGAGATCCAAAAACTTCTTGAAATCCGTCTGATATATGGGAGGACATTGCGGCGGCTATAGTTATAGTAAGTGTAAATTTACGTGACAATGCTCAAACTTTGGCGGTGTGTTGACGTCCCTGACCAAGTATTTTTAGATTTGGAGGCCACCTTTTTATTCACATTTAAAGCGCAAAATTGTTGTCCATAAACAATCTTGTTAAGGGTCGCATCTAATGGTTGTTGCATGGCGGAATCTTTATTCAAGGATCTAGACACTAAAAATAATTTGTCATGCCTATCTTCGCAAATATTTTACGTCAACAACACAGGTCCTCGTTTGCTTGTCATTGTTATAACGGAAAAAACTGTTCTTTGCTTTTCTCGATATACATGCACAATTGATTTAAACCTATAAATGGAGAATATTCGAAAATTCGTTCGACTAAGGTTTTTGTTCGACTTCCTTTTATTTTAAACTTTCATTAAGAGACCGTTATTTGTTAAAGAATTTTATTTACATAAAATATTTTATTAATAAAATCTTAAATTAAACTTTTGACCAAACAAAATCGAATTAAAATTAATTACTAAATGATATTTAATAACATTACATTTTATCAATGTAATTTATTAAATAATTAATTCAATATTTAAAATTAAAAGAATATTCTATGACTTTGAAACACTCTGTATAGTTATAAAATACGCAGATGTGTAGCTGTAAAATAGGCAGAATTGTAAATTATTAAGAAATAATATTTTGTGCAAATGTGTGTATAAGTAGTGTGACGGATGACATGAGAAAGAATCTGTTTGGGCTTAAGTAGGTCTCTCGAAAAATTTAATTGCAAAATTTTGCGCAATTTTACCCGAAGAGCAATATTATTGGAGAAATTCATGAGCATGAGTCTGTCGAGAACTCCTATGTATTTTTCGAAAGGTTCTTTTCTTTCCTTTGTGACATTCGTTGCACGAAGAATATAACATCTAGGCAATGCAAAAGGCACGGTTGGACTTTTCGCGATTTTATCCCTCGAGGGAAGTCCCAACTCTATAAATGCATAACCTACCAACTCTATAAATTCATGGCCCACAACTCCGAATTCAATCGTCATTGTAAAGCCAAAAGAATGAAGCTGTATGTCAAGCGGATGATTCTTTTCGATAAACTGGTTGGAAACTTTGTGATCGATACTTTGCAAACTTTCATTCAAATCATTGCATCGAGATTTTATCCTCGTGCTTCCTGAATATAATATTCAGGAAATATAAAACATAAAATACATCTATAATAGATATGCGAGAATAGTAGCTATATAAACAAAAGCTTCTGTCAACAAACGTTATAAAATTTTTTAAAAATTAGTCTTAATAATGTATTCTATTAAATATAATAAAACTAACGTTAATTAAATTTGTTCTCTCTCTCTCTCTCTCTCTCTCTCTCTCTCTCTCTCTCTCTCTCTCTCTCTCTCTCTGTCTTCATGAATTAAATTTTGAAAAATTAGCTTTTGTAAAAAATTTTCCAAATATAAATATAATTAATTTTATTACGCTCATTTTAGATAAGTTACGATTTGCGACAAAATTCAGGGCGGAATTCTATTTATAATTTTATGTATCGTGTAATACAAAAAATATTGGAAGAAATAATTACATTTACAAAATGTATATCAGAATACACACACACATGTATGTCCTGATATGCATTTTGTGAACGTATTTTATTTCTTCAGATATTTAATATATATTTCACATATACACACACATATATATTTATATATATATTGTAAATAAATTTTAAATAATTATAAATAACATTTTATCCTAATTTTTGCTAATGACAAATTGTTTAGCAGATTCAAGGTTAATACAATTATAATTTAAAATATTATTGAATATTATATATATGTATATTAAATCTTTTTTGGACTAGATTGTGTTATCTTCGAAACAAAAAACTTTGAAAAAATACTAGAAAAATAACAAAAGAATCTTTGAAAAAACGATATATTTTAGTCTTTTAAAGGCGGAAAAAATTCACGGAACATATTATATTAATAATCAAGCTGAGTGTATGCTAAGTAACTTTTCAAAATTTTAAAATAGCGTGTCAAGTTAAATTCATACTAGCTACAATGTGAAAACTGGCTATAGTCATTCATAACATTTGAAATTTGAGTACTGAGTACTGAATGAGAAAATCTTTCTTGAAAGATTTCTGAAAGAAGTTACACCAAGGAAACCTAATAATATTAGTATGTCGGTAATTATTATCATTTATGTGTTCTTAATTTTTATCTTAATTACTTTATTCTATAGAAGTCTTTCCGATATTTTTTATTAATCTTTAAATTATAAAATAATGTTAATTAATTCTTAGTTTTCATAATTTTCAGATTTCGAATAAATTATATATATTATATATATTATATATATATATATATATATATATATTATAACATTCACAATGTATATAAATAAATTATATGCATCTAAATTTTATTCATAGTATATTAATTTTATTTTATTATATTTTACTCGAATATCTTACTTTAATGTTTTCAACATTATTTGTTAATATCAGGCAAAGAACCGAGAAATTTGCCACAAACGTAACTCTAATAGAATAGAATAAAAACGAAGCAAAGAGAGAAAGAGTGAAAGAGAGAAAGAGAGAGAGAGAGAGAGAGAAGAAGAAGAAAGAAAGAGAGGAAGAGATAGAGAGAAAAGTTTATTTTGCCTGGAAATAACGCCCGCGCGTTGCGAGCTACCGTTGAGAATTCGAGATTACCCTGTCGTCCTTCGAAAGCCGTCCAATTTCGTGCAAGCAAGGATTCAAGAAAAGGCGCGGGGGCGGAGATCTCCCCGCGTTCGAGGAATCGTCATAAGGGTAGATCGTAGGAAACTCGTTCTTTTGTATTCGCCGGTACCACAACTACGTCGGGCGTATATTTTCCGGAACACACATATCGCGTACACCTATATAAGTATATATCTCGATTCCGTTTATTTATAAATGTATAAAATTCCATCTGAGAAAGACGCACATCGTGAGAAAACTCTACGCGAGTAATAGAACGGCTCTCTAACTTTCGCTGTGAATTTGGGACGAAGCTTATCCACCGTTTCGTCTCGGCGAAGCTAGCCAATTTCGCGAAACGGGACTTTGCGAAAGGATAGGATCCCTGTACGTGAAGATAAGCGCGCGTTCGTGAAGGGGAAACTGCGAATTTGTCGGTGTGAAAACTTTGATCGTCCATTTGAGAAATCGATTTGAAGAGGAGTCTATAGCAGCTCTATCGTTGGAATATCATTTTCCGAAAGAACACAAACAGTGGTTATTCTTATCGTCTTTGTTGAAAGATATTTTGCCGATGATAATTTTTCTTCATAGCCAAAAAAGTAGCTGCTATGCGTATACAAAGATGTAAAATTCTTAATTTTTTGACTTGTGAGCTTTGACATAATAATAACATCTCGTGTATATTTCTTGTATAATAATAAACAATATTATCAAATATCTTTTAATTACCCTTTGAACTTTAATGTTTTTTTATTTATATTTAAGTCCAATACGTTATTTATAGTTTTGCCATTCTTGAGAAAAATGAGGCACATTTTATCAGAGATCTTGTCTAAAAGTCGAAAGACAATAAGGATACTTCACATTTTTTACTCAATCGACATAAATTGACAATTTGTGTCGCATTTTCCTTTTCATGACAACGATTTATGTAACATATTAAACAATAGTTCAAATTATTATTGTTTTACCTCAAAACTGAAATGTAACGATTTGATGAACTGAAGATGGCCAAAACCAATGTGTCAAAAACCTATGTTTATTTCTATATAGCTGTAATATATTATATGTATTAATATATTATCTTTAATCCATTATTTTTTCTTTCTTTAGTATATTTTCTTTTTTGCATCAAATATATCCTACTAGAAAACACCATGAATTGAAATTTTTAGAGCTAGAACTTAAATTCTCGTCGACAGTAATGCTGATTCGACTATCATCACACATAACTTTACAGAAATCCAACAACGTCCATGGAACTTGGTGACAACTATCCCGAGCCGGTTTTACAATCCTTCGACGCTCGCTTACGTCTCCTTGCGGGGTATTTTGAAGAAAAGTTTGCGCCCAATTATTTGCAAACTTCTGCGTGCTCAAGCAACAGATAAAGAACTCCTGCGGGAGAATTGCATGATACGTCCGCGAATTATTCTAAGCGACGCGATAGTAAAAGACACGGGAGTTGTGTGTGTGTGTGTGTGTGTGTCGTTGTTGAGAAGCGCGGCGTGGAGCCAAAGGACGATGCTGCAGCAGCAGCAGCAGCAGCAGCAGCAGGATGAGAAGAAGCGTGGGGGAAAGAAAGGGGGAAGGAGCAGGAGCGTTGCTGGCGTCGTTGCCTCGCGGTGGCGAGAACGCGCGCAAGAAGTGTAGTAATGTCCGCCGGCGGGCAGGCGGCAGACTATTACCACTGCATGAATATGAATGAGACGAGGAGGAGGACGCGAGGTTGAGAAGGACGATGGTGGCGGAGGAGAAAGAGGACCGCGAGCGGAGGCGGCGGAAGGACGTTCGCATGAGAGCGCAACTGACATGAGCCCGACAGAGAACATTGCTGGTGGCAGAGAGGGCGAATCCGAGAGAAAGACTGTGCGACAGAGGGGTGGGACGGCGAAGAACGGGGAGGAAGAAGAAAGAGAGAGAGAGAGAGAGAGAGAGAAGTTATCGGGGGCAAGGGAGAAGAGGGAGAGGGAGCGGAGAGAGCGCGAAAGGAGCGGCATTCAATTAGTCTCCTAGTAATTAGCCGGGAAATCTTCGGCTTTGTCGGCAAGATCCTCTTCTGACCGATACCCGAGACCCGCCTGGCCGGTAAGAACTCCTGCATACACATACAAATGCACGTGTATACACACACACGTACACGCACACACATATCGCGCGCGCGATAAATATATATATATATATATGTATATATATAAATATACACTTATATATGTGTGTGTGCGCAAGCGAATGTAATAATAATAATATACGATCCGCTGTGTATACGTACGATACATACATTCGGATGTGTGTGCGTGCGACTGCGTACGTGCGTATGTGCCGTAGGGCCCATTCGCACACGAGACTCGCGGGAGGCGCGCGCGCGCGCGCTTTTTATGCGGAACTCGAACGGCCCGCCATGGAATTAGTCGTGTACCCGTGTATTACGCTCGTAAATTGATTTCCGCGCGGCAAAAGGTGAGGAGGCGTCCCTTTAAGGCTTGCGCGCATTCGGGCCTCTTAAAAGACACTGGCAGTCATCTTGCGCATCTTAACGTCGCTCCCTAGACAATTTCGTCGCGCGCACGTTAATATTTATTCAAAGAATATAATACGCGATAATTTTTTTTTAATTGCAACTAAATTTCTTTTGACGAATCTTACACAGAAGTTTGTTCAGAAATTGAGCGTGTCGAAAATAATGATCTTTATTGTCGCCTTGCGTGCACGTGAAAACCACTTTTTAAAATATCAATTCACACAACGACTCGTCTAATAAACGACTATATATATATATATATATATATATATATATATATATATATAACCAAACACGTTTATTGTAATGCAAAATATACGTTACGAAAGACATTAAATACCTTACAGTGACCTTACGAAGTCTTCTATGAAGACAAAGGGGCCTTTCCAAGCCCCCCCTCCGACCGATTTCTCAAAGCGCCCTGCGGTTATTTCTTAAAACTCAAAGGATGGTAGCCACAAAAGCTCGTTCTGAACCAGTTTGAACAACATACGCATCCTCAATCGAGGGTCCTCTCGTATAGTACTCTGTCAAAGCAGGGAATAAAATAATCATTAATGCGAGGTTGCAGATAGGCGCGCTAGTATGGCTAAGGGTGGTCTACCCTCGACTAGCCACGGGTGGCCCCTTTCGAGCCATGTATCACGACGATGAGCCTAAATAGGTACATGCAGCCCCAGCCACACACGCACCCACACGCATCTCTCTCTCTCTCTCCGTCTCTTTTCTACCCTTCAAAGTGTGGGCTGCTACACGCTTGTCTGCGACAAGCCCTGCTAACATAACTTCACCCCGAGGCGCGCCAGCCAGTAAATCACTGCTAAGGGCTGCTAAATAGCAGCACGCTCTCGAAAACCGAGGCGTGTCCACGCCTGTGTGTGTGGCCTTGCCCGCCATGCCTCCTGGATAACTCCGATCGGAATTGTGTCCGTGCGCGTCTTGTCATTCGACCAGCGCCAGGTCAAAAGTGCACGCTTTCGGGGGATGAAGTACCGCCGTTAAGAGAAACGGCTGTATTAAACTCATCGAACGGTTTGTCGGTCGGTTCCGTTCGGCCGTCCCGTTTCCTGCTCTCACCGTGAAACGAGAATTAAATCGCGTAGGAACCATGCGGAGAAATGAGACCTCCAAAATTGACGCGATTGACGGCACATTCGAAGGCTTCGCCTTCCTCTCCTTCCTGCTTTTCACTATGAAGGAGACTTTCGACGTGCATTGGGTTTCCATTGTCGTCACATAATGTTCTCTGATCCTGGAAATTTCTATGAAAAATCTTAGTTAAGAGAATCTTAATTTAACTAAGACCTTTGCACTTTTATAACGGAGAATTTTATTGTAAATATACTAACAATAAGTCTGTATTAATTATAATAAAATGTTAATTTGCAAGGAAAATTTGATATAACATTTAGACAAATATTGCAATTAGTTACACAAATAAATATTATCTAATGGAATATATTAATCTCAATTTAGTTTCTTAAATTGATATGGTTCTTCCTCGACTAAAGAAAATTAGTTAAAGAATATAAAAACGAGAAGAAACTTTGTATAACACAATGTGAAAACAAAGCTGTTCTCACAACCGTCAAGATCCAATATAAATGAACTTCTTAATGAATTTATCATCAGTCATTACTGGTGGAAAAAATCATAGCACTTCATATTATATCAGGAACGCATCTGGAGACGCGATCGACAAAGAAACTTCTCATGAAAGGGAATATAGTCATATAGAATGCTCGTCGATGGAACGAGCCAGTCGGTTTACGTTAACGACCGAAACGAGCTACAGATGCGTGGTAATTTACAATGATTATCGGCCCGGTCCTGATCCCGGGGGGTGGTTTCTCTCCCTTGAGGGGGAGAGGGTGGATACGAGGGTGGGACGACTCGACGCGACCGGTGTTGCGTTCCCATGGCTTTGGATTACGTCGCCTGAGCCGCATCGAACCGAGTTTCCCGATTTGTGTGGAACCTGATACCCCTGCGAAGGGTCGTGAAATCAAGATATATTGCACGGCAGAAACGGAAAGGGTGGGGGCGAGCCACCCCCTCGACGCGTCGTACTCGTCGACGTCGACGTCGATTCTCGTACGCTGTCGCCATCAATCGAACGTACGTCACTTTTTCCACCTTTCAGTTATATTGGATCGGCTGCGGTTATGGCGCAATCGATAGTGTGTATGCCACGCGCGATGCGATTATCGGGGTAGATTTTTCGGGACGTGGTACTTTTTGAGGATGGCTTTCTGCCTTGATGAAAAAATTTCCGTGTAGTTCAACAGTCTTTTATAAAATCACATTATGCAAAAGAAGGTTATCTAATCTTTAAAACCTTATTCATATAACTTTACATTAATATTTCTTTGAAAAATTCCCTAAAAATTATATTAGAGAGTTTGATATTTTTTTCTAAAATGTTTACTACACATGTATAAATTTACTCTCTTTACCAAAGAACTTGTTACAATGATGATAAAATCTTAATCAAACGATTAGAAGGCATCACTTGATTTTAATACTTTTAACATACCACCACATGTTTTGTGTGTGAGCAATAGCGTAGGATATTTTCGCGTATCAAACCTATCGCCATCGACAGATACGGCGAATTCCGAATTAGGGTGCCATCAAATTTGTTAGTGCCCCTCGTTAAATTCGCATTCATCCCTCGGCCCGCCACTTCCACCCGCTCCACCCTCTCAGAGTATAGCTAGACGGCTAATAAATATCAGTCGGGATACACTTGCCCCCGAGTTTCTCACTCCGCGGACGACATCGACACGTGCATCGCGTCCCGTCCCAGATGACACCGTTTTTATTGGTGGCGATGCTCGCCCTGCGTTTGTAGCAATCATGACCCGTAGATAACGACGCCGTGTTACCGCGATTAGTTACCCGTCTTCGAGAATATTGGTCAAATTTCGGGTATCACATGGAATCCGTTGAATCAAGGAAATGTCACTTTGTGATCTGTATTGTTCCAGAACCCGAGATCTTCGGCTGAGATTCAGATTCTGTGATAAATTAATATGCGAGGTAATGACGATAATAATTTTCTAATTAATGATTTTTTTCACAATGTTAAATGTTTGCCAGATTAATTACTTACAAGAGATATAAAATACGTTTATTCTACAAATTATTAAAATTACATAGTAATTTGTATGACCGTACTATTAATGGAAAAAAAAACGATTGAAAATCGGTGCGTTAGTTTAGATATTTACATGCATTTAAAGATAATCTTTCTCATTCGATGTTTTGAGTTCAAGAGTGACAGCGGTCGGTTTATAAAAAATTAATCTAACGCGCCACACGTGACGGTGCAATATGTGCAATCCCACAAACTGAATTACTGACCGGATACGTCAGTGTGACGTCCACAATGGAACGTGATGTGTTCTCCTTGGTTTTCCTGGACGGAGGACAACGATAGAAATTATTTATTAGCTGTGAGCGCGAGAGTGCGAGTGCCTATAAGTGACTATAAGCCACCCATAAATAATATACGACACAAATTATAAATTGCGTTACCATCTGCTAATTAGTTACTTATTTTTAATGCCAATTTAATGCATATATGGTCGTCATCATTGTGAGCTAATTCTCTAATCAGTAATATGCTTCTAGTAAATTGAATATGCTTATTTCAAAATTTACATGTTTTACAATTAATAATAAATTTACTTTTTAATTATAAATTTATTTTCAATTATATCTAGAGACTTTCTTTTTCTTCCTCTTTGAAATATATTGCATATAAATATTAATATTTAGTTACAATTCATATAATATACGCATGGCTTACCTATGCATAATATTATACATTTACAATGTAAAATAATAATTTAGTATAATGTAAGCTTCAATATACTTAAATTATTTGTATTGCGCTTAAAATAATATATTAGTAAATCAATATCATATTAACAAATAAATGTATTTATTCATTCCAGAATCTATAAAAGCTGCATAGCATATCGTTTATATAAAGATCATCCGCATTTAAAGCATTTATCCGTTTCCGCTTCAATGTCTTTAATTACTTGGCGCAGCAACGATCCGCAAAAGGATAATGCAAAGTGTCTGGTGCCGCATCTTAATTCGGCGCTGAGCAAATCGGCGATAATCGCCTATCCTCCATGTCCTCTTTGAATCGGCGGCACGTAAATAACGATTTTACATGCCGTCACGAGCCACGGCAGGTGCGATCAGAGCGCGTAATCGTCGCCATCGAGAGGCGGATCGATCGCCGCTTTTGTCCGCGCGCGGGCGCGCAACTAATTCGAATTTAGCACGGGCTTTATGTACGGCAGTCACGGGGCAACGGAAAGGGGAACAAGGGCGGAAAGGAGGCGAAGGTGACAATAAGTTGCTGGCTCTTTGCCCTGAAACGATGATCGCCGTGTACTATAAGAGAAACTAAAATTGAACCCCGCGATCATTTACTTGTCACAACTTTAACGCGTGCGAGACAGCGGAAATGGCTCTCACACCGTTTGCAAACTTGCACGCGCACATTGTATTGAAAGTAAATGTATCTTTTATTGTCCCGCTTGTAACTTCTCTACAAGTCGCTTTGGAAACACCCAGACGATATGTAAGCGTGTGTTTAGCGACTTTAGCGTCCAACCTTTTGTCATTGTTACTCTACTCTACATTATAAGTTTATAATCATCCTACTTTTCAACTTTTTACACTACATCTTAAGACAATAAAGATTCTATTACATTCTAAATAAATATATAAATTATAATCGAGAATTGTAAATAATTCTCGAATTCATCGAACTGCTTGGAAAAAAATTTAAATTTAAACCATAAAAAATATATATAAAATAAAATTAAAAAATTTATTGTTGTTTTGTAAAGGATTTAGGATCGTGTTGAGAGTTATCAATCGACATAATAAAGACAATTAAAACTGATATTTCTAAATTCAACAGCAACTATATGTATAATTTCTCTGCTATAATGAATTCTCGCTTCCATTATCAAACTTTGCTGATCGATGACTTCAACCTTATACACTTGTAATCTAGGATTGAAACACACGTGGCAGAAAATTGACAATTGTCAATGGCACGAGTCAGGCCAATGAAACGAGGGTGACAACGCAGATCCGTTGACATTTGACTCCACTTGGCCGGAATCGTATCCCGGAAAATGCTCCGATCTAAGTGATTAACCGCACTCGAGTCACGTGAGTCCGTTCTCGGATTACATAGGGTGTTTCATGCAACCGATAAAAATTAAGCTGCTCCATCTGTAATTTTTATTTTATAGAATAGCCGTGTAATTTACGTGATGATGGCTAAATTTTATATTAATTAAAATTTTTTTAATATTTATAATGTAGCAATAACATTTTTATTGCTTATATGCCTTAAAGTTCAAGCTAAATGAAAAGTCTAGTGAAAAATAAATTTCTAGCTGTGACATAATATAATAATAAACTGGTATTCCTGCATTATCTCTTATAAAACATTTAATACTAAAAATAGTTAAAATTCTACTTGGAAAAAAAGCTATTTTTTTCTAAACAATAAATGCGTGGAAGCAAGTTTCTGAAGAATTCAACGAATATGTATACCACATTTTTGATACTTTATCGCGACGACGACGACGATGCGGTCGCGTGAAGACAGGCGTGGAAAAGTGTACATCGTGCAAAGTGAAGCGAACGTTACGAAATGCGCATCTGTCGATGTGCCCGGTCGATTCTGTACACACTCGCAAGCGATGATTTCCTGTCAGAGGACAGGAATATCCCACGTAAATCCACTTATACGCGGTCGCGGCCTCGCCGAGCGCGCTGCAACTGTCGTGACAGGAAGAGAGGGTTGCGCGTCTCGCTCACTGACATTTATCGTGACACGAAAATGAGGTCGTGTACGGCCAGAAGTCAAGAGCTCTCTCGCGAAGCGGAATATTTGACGCGGAGCTTCTCTCTATCACGACCGTGTGTCGCGATCAGGATGCATGCAACCTGAGCGTCCGATCGTGTAATTGCATCGTGTCGCGTTCCCTGGGTGTTCGTTAACGTAATCGTGATTACGCGCAGTACATATGTATGTTGCTTTGACGATACGTCCTCGACATCTCTTACGTAAACTCGCTTTGCACAAGCAAATAATTATATTTGCCATTGCATTACTGCAAACATAATATTAATAATCTGAGTTTATTGATATCATGCAAGTACTAGTTCTATTTCTTATGCGTGTTGCATTATTTCAGTAATTATTATTGAATAAAAATAGGTAATCGTTTTTTTTTAATTCGATGATGTAGAAATCGGATTGAATTGCTGAAAAATCCTAATATCAGATTTTGCTATTCTAATCAACGTAATGGTCTTCAAGAAACTAGATTTCGATTACGTCAGATAAGTGCGAAAGTTTACAACTCACTCATCAATCGTACAAGTATAACAGATGATCGTAGGCATTCTGGTTGGCAAATGGGAGGAAGGAAGGTTTGAAAAATTCCGCCCTTGGAAAATACGGGAAAATGAGCACGTATACGTGTCTACACGAGCGTATGTCGTGTTAAAAGGGCGGAGGAGAGCCGCGACGAACAGACAGATGGCTCCCACGCCGAAGCGAGAGAGGCACCTTGATTTGTGGTCGAGCATTTTTCAAGCCATTTGGCCGGGGCCGCCTATAATTTCCGCCGTTGGCCGCTCGCTCGCTCGCGTGTTTTTTCCTGCCTTCTGTTTATTTTCTTAACGGCCGAAATAATAAGCGCCCGCCACGCTGCAACAGCCGCATAGGTATTTTGCACTCGCGGGAGGAGAGCGGTAAACCGCGCACACGCGTGTGTACATACACGCGTGTGCTGTGCGACAATGCGGCACGCGAGAAGCCGCGAGATCGATCCGTAACGGTTCGTTTCCGGCCGAAGATGATCGGCGCTTATTTCGCGGTCACCGCAAATCGCCTCGACGAAGACGAAGAATACAATTTGATTTTATCTTCCAACACACATCATAATTTCTTTTAGTCTTTAAATTTACGGAGATTCTGTGTTTATCATGTAAAATACTGCAGGATGTCCCATAAAGTCGCTGACACTAATCAGCTGTCATTTATGAATGCATATAGTAAGCAGGAAATATTTTCTAATAAAGGATATTTGACAATTTTATTTATATATGGACTGCAGACAATCGAAAATATTTGTATTATTTATAAACGTTTATAGAAAATGATAGAACGGCAATTTTAATAAAAAATTAAAACAGAAGTCTCCAATTTTTTTCAGAAACTAAACAATTTTACATGAAACTTTTGAGATGTTATTCACAGCTTTGGCTCAAGCTCTGGTCAATTTTATTTTGAGTTGTTCAAAAATATATCATTACACCTTTTATAAACGTTTATTAAAAATATCTCTGATTATCTTTAGTCCATATATAAATGTGTGGAACTGTCAAATATCTTCTATTATTTTATTTTTCGTGTATTTAAAAATGACACGATTAATTTCAGTAATTTCCCATAAGACAGTCTGTAATTATGCAAGAAAATATCTGTTCTTGAAAGTTCAATTCTTATATAAGAATTTTTTAACAGCACTATATAAAGTAAATTATAAGTTAAATACATATATATCTTTAAAAAAATTTAATATATTAAATAAATATTAAATAATAATAACATTAAAGAAAATTTTAGTTTTAAAGTATCTGAGAAAAATAATAATGTAAGAATTAAATACTAATAATAAAATAAAGAGTTGAAGCCTACTTCGTATTCCGACAATTGATCTTGACAGAACCCTTAAACGTCAAAGTACAAACTGTTGGATGGTCTAAAAATGACAGGGTCAACGATCGCATACAAAACGCCTTCGTACGCATTTCTGAAACATATAGTTGCACACTGGGTGGCGTCTGCTCTCCGCGGAGCCGCTGCCTAAACGCTCGCATTCAAGAGAGCCACGGCCCATTGATATCGCAGTGGAATCATTCACGACGCATAAACATCTCGTATTACACACACCGAGTGGCTCGAGCACGGGTCCGGACTCCGGACGCGCGAAGAGCAGAGTCATGGTCGCGCGGCCAGGGCGTATAACAACCCGTGTTGCATAGTCATCCGTACCTCTCCCCCTTCCCCTTTCCCTCCTCCTCCCCTGCCCACCTTTTCCGCGGCACTCCGACATTATATCCCGCGTGTATAATCACACGCCGAGGAGAAGGCCTCGGCGCGTCTCACTGTCCACACGCACAAAATCGTTACGTACTAATTAACGTTTGGACATGGTGCGCCATTCGGCCGTGCCGAAGCTTCATTGCCTCCAATCAGGCTAATTGTATTGCAATGCCGTTTTGTGCCGCGCCGTCGTATCTTTCTCCGCATCCTCTTTACGTGCGTGCACGCACCTCGGCTCGCGGGACGAGGAGCGTCGATTATGCCATTTCCGCTGATAATCAAGCGTGGCCGCTCCACGATGCGCCGCGGCTACTCCGCCGTTTTTCTCGCAATCACGATTTATAACAATCGTTTGCAAATGATTTATCGGAAAGTAACAAGAATATTTGCTCAATTTAAGCTAGATTTTAGAGAACTGGATATTTTTAAAAAATAATAAAATTTTACAAATTCTGAGAAGATTTACAAGAATCTAAAATTTGCAAAATTCTGTAGAATCATAGTCTTACAATTTTTGACAAATGTAGGAAAAAATCTTCAAACTTAACACGCAACAATTAAAAATTTGCGAATTCAGAAATTTGGAGCTCCCAGAGAGAAAGAGAGAGAGAGAGAGAGAGAGAGAGAGAGAGAGAGAGAGAGAGAATCAAAGATTTCTATCACGCAAGGAGACGGAAGGAAATTCTTGGAAGGTTGGGCATTTATCAAACACGAGCGATTTAAATTCCCACGACGCGCGACATATTTTTTTTCGCAGAACTCATACCTGACCGTGTATTTGTAAAAGTTTTACATGGAATCGCGGTAAAACGCTGTTGGAAGCCGAAAGATACGGCAAGCACCCGGCACACCGGTGATGTAAAAAGAAACAAAGGGACGGACGGGGCTTCCGAGTATTATTGGACCAAACCCGATGTCCGATTGCCAATAGTTCGCATCTGTTCGTCCTGTCTGCCCTCCGCGAATGCTCCGCGTCCGATCTTGACCCGAAAGTTACCAAACTGATATACCCGGATTCTCCTATGCTGATACCAATAACTTGAAATTTCTTTCGTGAGCGGAATTTTAAAACGACGGCGCAATTCAACGTCAGTGATTCGGCGATTTTATTGCGACGGCATCTATCAACGTCTCTCCGCGCAACACGAAACGAGTTTCGTTTACGCTCGCAATTTGCAATTGAACAACGGGTATCGTTCTAGAAAAACACGCGCGTTAATTAAATTTTCACGATATCCACGGCGCGCTCTAAGGATGATACACGTTCTCGAGACTAGCAGTCTCCTTTGTCCCATGAGAATGGAGCATGACGATTTAGATCGGGGCAACTGCGCTCGACACCATCCGACGCGTGGCACCGCGACGCTCCTGTAACAGCATTAATCCCAGGACACGAGACGCACGGCTTCCCTAACGTTGAGTCTGATTTCTCTCCCTGCTCTTCTCGTTGCCTTTCACTATAAATTTAACAAAAAATAAGAACAGCAAAGAGAGTAAGTCTAAGCGAATCTAGGGGCTTTACATCAAGCTAGATCGTTTACATCAAGAAAAATTTAAAGCCGTATCAAAAGAAATTGAAATTCGTAGCATTAAATTTTTAGCATCATGCTTAACGTCAAAGAGAGAGAGAGAGAGAGAGAGAGAGGATTTTGTAGAATATTTAAATTACACGAGAACACATAAAATATTATTTTATTGAATAAAAAAAATATAAATTATTTTTAGAAATTTCTTCGATTAAATCAATTTTCGATCTAAGTAACATCGAATTATTCTAAGCAAAATTTTTAATTATAAACGTATTGAGAGAAGCCGACAAGAATCTCCCTCGATATAAACCCCTATAAATATCTCTCTCTCTCCTCTCCCCCTCTTACAAATTAGAGATAACACGCGCACACGTGACTGTCTCTCTTTTTCTTTCACGCCGACATGTACATACATATACATATATCCGCCTATCGGATTCGCAAACAACCCCGTAAAAGAGATGGCTCGTTGCGAATAGTGCGTAGGACCAGGGGAGGGTGTCGAGAGAGCGCGCGTCTTGCACACGCCGACAAATTGTTTGGGCCGAGTCAGTTAGTCGCGCCACACAATGGAGTGGTACTCGGCAGGATCCCTACAATCGCTTTGCCAGTGCCACCCCCCTCGTTACAACGCATTACATTTATCTCTCATCCGTGCCCTGCATCCCCCGTTGTCTCTGCGTCTGCGGCCGCCCTCTCCCCCTCTGCCTCCTCCTCTGGCGTCAAGAACCCGACGCAACGTCAAGCAACTGCATCGCCATGGCAACACGCGGACTCGAAGAAGGCGTTAGATCTTTCAAAGTTTTCCTTCGCTTTGATTCATTGATTAGTTCCTTAATGAATCACATTTTTCAAAAGGTGATTAGATGCGTGGGTAGACGTTAGCTTCCAGCTGACGCCGCGCTGGCGCCGACGTGTTGGGGGCCTAAGACCCAATTAAATAACCGTTGGCTAGAGAGTGATTAACATTGATCGAAATAATTGATATAAATTGATTCCAATTTATATATAATATATATCTCTCTTATTATTAAAACAGAATTTCAAATTGTTTGACAAATTTGGAAATGTACAGACACATATATACATATATTTGTTAACTTCTATCGTAATAACATAAATGTAAAAGTTAGTTCATTTTTTATTTAGCAAAATATTAAAAAATTAACTAATCCATCGAACTTTCAATCAAATATATTTATACAAATTTAAATCCTTTTCATTTAACGCATTTTACATGTATTGTATACCTCTCACTCGTGCTGAACTTCGAGCTATTCGAAATTTCGATCGTGACTTGATCAACGATGACGAGTCTCTCTTTTACTCGAGTATTTTGTTGTGTCCACTCGGCAGGCTTTTACCTTCATCTTCGGATCCCTTTGCAGGTATTTTCCTGTAATATCGAGAGGGAGCGAGAAAACGACCAGTAAATTTCGTCGTCGTGGCAACACGACACGGCACGTGACCGGGAACGTGAATGGTTCAACCTTTTCTTCTGAAAATGCCAAAATGTTCCCCGTAGAGGAAAAAACGAACCTGCGTGAGCCACACGACACGCATTCGCAACGCCGATGATAGGGTACTGCTACTGCGGATATCTTTCGTCATGGGTGGTCGTTGGGTAGTTGGTTCATTGCGGATCTTACGGATACACGATTATATGATTACATCGCCACATCGATTATTGTTGAATAATCTTAACGCTTATGATAAAGACTCGAAATCCATTAAGGCAAAAAAATTGAAATAAAAATAAAAGGAATAAATAAAAATAAAAGAAATTTCCAATCTCGAAATATTTTATTAGTTTTTCATTAATAAAAATTTCTCATTTCTAATCATAAAATGTTCAATTAGATTAAAAATACCTTTTTTCAGGTGATAAAGAAAAGAAAAAATTTTTATACCTTTCCGCTTAAATTTCTTTTTTAAAAGATAAATTTATACATCTCTCATGACTTATTTAATTTAATTATTGTGAAAACTTTCTCTGGATAAAAATATTACATATACTATGTAGTTTTGAAAGTACACAATTTTACTTATCTACAAAATGTGTCTTTGTTCCTCTTACTTTTTTAAGGGATACTGTATAAATTTTTATACTTTTTATAATAATAAAAATTTTATAAAAAATAACCAAGTTTGTTTTTTTATTCCGAGTTATAATGAATAACGATAGAAATTTATCGTGCAAAGCATTCTCACTTATCCGCGATGTTCTCTTCTTTTTCATATTAAATATCAATATATTAAGATTCTGCGCGATAAGTCGTCGCTCTGAAAATAACTGCGGCGACGTGGCCCCGTTTTCTCGATTAAAAGGAAAAGGTAACAAGAAGGGGATCGCAAATTATCTTTCGGACCACGTCGTTTTATCATCGCGGGCGCCTTTTCCGAGCACCTTTCGAAGGTCGCAGGTCAAAAGTTTCGGGGTCACGTACTTCTCCCCGCAAACGCGTAGAGCGTACGTGACGTAGATAGCTTTCTTCTATTGGCGCTCTCTATACGGCCATCTATGTCGCGATCAGATAGCGAAATCCGCAATTATTTCATAAGGGCCCCTCCGCTCATCCCCTTCCATCTCTTTATCCCTCCGGACGGCGATCTCTCTCTCTCTCTCTCTCTCTCTCTCTCTCTCTCTCGCTCTCTCTTTCTCTCTTTTTCTTGTCGGAACTGCTGCCTTTCTTCGCGAGTAATGATGGCGGACCCTGTAATTCGCGCGGCTTTTAGATTGCCCGCGGCCGCCGCCGCCGCCGCCGTCGCTTCCACAGTGGACCGCTTAGGCAGGTGCCGTGATTCGATCACTCTTGGTGTTACATTTTTTTTTTCTCGAGCGCGTCTCACGGTGACGCGTTTGAATCCGGAGAATGTGTACAAGATGTCGCAAAAGTCGTGCGCTCTTCTCCTTTGAGAGATTTTTTTTGAAAACTATTGAGTCGCTGTCCCTTCGACCCGGAAAGTTTAAAATTACATTTACCCCCTTTATGTTTTTCTTTTTTATTTTAAGTATCAATATCTTGATAACTAATTCTAGATCAAAGTATTTATTTAATATTAACCAAAAATGTTTTTTTAATTGCTCTATTCATTTTAAAATGTTTTAAAGTCTCACTTACAGATCCGAAAACAGTTAAACAGTCTCGAGCTACAATTATAAGGTATTCT
Organism: Anoplolepis gracilipes; assembly: GCF_047496725.1. Taxonomy (NCBI): domain Eukaryota; kingdom Metazoa; phylum Arthropoda; class Insecta; order Hymenoptera; family Formicidae; genus Anoplolepis; species Anoplolepis gracilipes. The sequence goes on along the minus strand of NC_132972.1, from coordinate 9,171,803 downwards.
TGTACTTTGATTTCTAGTATTATCTATGTAGTGTATAATATTCCTAGTATTTTATTATCTATTAGGAGAAGAAAATACGCCTTCTAGACATCTTTTATAATGTATAAAATAACGAGCATTAATCAAACGCTGCGGGGACACCCGATTGATGTGACACGACTGTTGCTTAAATTGCACCAGAGAAACCCAGCTTCGACGAGTAGATATATCTTGAAGGATGCTTAATATCAGCTTAGTGTCGTCATAATGACTGAAGATAAAATCGTATATTTTTTATTCACTCATAATTTTCGATCGTGTTTGAAATCAATTTTATAATTACTACCTTGTAACCAGCTTCTTGCTATTTTGGAAGTATAATTGGGATATAATTTTTCAAAGACTTTTCTCGTTTAACTTGGGTAAGAATCACCTCCTAGAAATACATTTTCATAAATCATTAATTAATTGTTTAATTCACTTTTCAAAATAATTTAATTATTTTTAATGTTTAAAATTAACTGTCCTAAACACGAGGCTAAAATAATTTATCTTCAATCATTTCGTCCAATTATAAAGCTGAGAAAATCTCAGTCATACACACGTGGCAAACGAAAGATGATACGAGGTGCGCTAAAACGAGAAAGTTTAAAAGACATTGTTATCATGTCGCTTGAATGAATCGCCGCGTCACTTGTCGCGATTCAGCGATGGCGAAATTATACGATCGGATTCTATCGTCGTGCGGCCGACTCGAAAGGAAATTTAAAGTACTATCATCGTCATACAGAACTGAATTTAATTCGAATATTTATGACGCGATCCGATGAAATCATGAAAGCTCATTGTCGGATTAAGAAGTCGACCGAGTTGACTGCGCGAGCAGGTGCAATCTGCCTGTCTTGCCTGTCTGCCTGGCGTCGCACAAATTCTACCATTACCGTGGATGCCTCCTGGTCTTAACGAGGCCAATTATACTTCGCTTAGGGTGATCCGCAGAGTCGATGATCGCGACGGGGACGAAGTACGAATTAGGGCTTCTGGAGACTCAGTCGAAAGTTCAAACCGCTCTCTGCTTTCTCTCTTTCTCTCTCTCTACCGATCAGTCTGTCCCCCTCTGTCTTTCTCTCTTTTCGACACGGAGGAAACGCCCGGACTGATCGTCGTCGTTAACATGTTGTTGTAGTCGAGACGCAATTTAACGATCATTTTCACGTTCGCAATTTCATGCACCTTTCCGTCCCCCTAATGTCTTCATAACGCACGGTCCGCGTGAAATCCATCAACGTCGCTCCTACGTTTTATAACGTGACGGTCGCGTGCGCTGCCCGCGAGCGAATTGTGCTCGCCATCCTGTGATGTGCTATAGTTTTTAAACGAGCTGCAAAGAGAGTCGCCGGAGCGAACGCGACGTTGAATTCATGTTGGATGAAGTCGAGTTGCGAGGCGATTTCGTCACGCTTTCATGGCTCAATTACGATGCTTGTAAAAACGCGCTTTGATCTCGAATCTTCGTGATCGGCTCGTATAATTATTCAGATAGGATCTACGGCGGTGGTGGTGACGGTTTATAAATGCCGAATACACAAATTCCTGTCATGGCATGTAATGTCGATCGGAACGTCATCATGTATCTCGATCCCGTTAAACGGAAGCACAATCGACATTTATGACAGTATTCTCTAAATGCACTCATCATATAATTCAATCTCAATTTAGTTGATCCGGAAGTAAAATCAATTTTTCATTGTCTGGTTTCACATTACATCCGAAAAAACTTAAACGCGCGTTTAATAGGTTTTAATTAATTTTGCAAAAATTTAATTGTAATAACTCATAAAATCACCCAATGCATAGAAATAATAAATAATAATTAAATATCTTTTATGATCACATTAATTAAATAAAGAGGGCTATATGAAATAGAAAGTTTAAAGCACATTTCTAAAAACGTTTCAATGTTTAAAGATTTAACAGGTTGCAAAATAACGCGTAGAAATTAATACTTATAATATAGAAATTATACTACTCGAAATAATTATTCTCGAGACACTAATTTCAGTGAGATCTCAAGACTTGAGCATCTTTACCTTCTGACCTCGAGATTCCAGAGATGCCTTGTTACCCTAACTCCTTCTCGTTGGACACATTGATTCCTCGGTTCTGTTGTGGGCGGGTCCGTGCGATGTCGAGAGATCAGTCCGGATCTCTTCTTTTCTTCTTTGTCGATCTTGTCTTTGAGTTTACCGGAGCTCCAATCGCGTGCAATGATAGACCCGCCGTTACCATTATCCATAATTATCATCAAGAGAGTCTACGTCTCTTTCTCGCTTTTATCGAGAGACTCGACGCTGCAAAGATCGCGTCGACATAATTTTGAGTGATAAAAATAATTTAAAATTAACCGAGCCGCTCGGAAATTTTCTTTCATTTCGTGAAGCTATCAATTTTCAATATGCAAAATTACAAATTGATATTACAATTCTTAAGTTGCTTTTCCATTTTAATCTTATGACACATTTGCTAACCATATTTATGAAATTTACAAACTTGAAAGTAGACATAAGACGTTACATCGTTCGCAAACAACAATATTATTTCTTGTAAATTATTTATTTACAAATTTTAAATTATCGATAAATTAACTGATAAGAGAATCAGGAATGGTTACGTTGATTTTAGCTGGATTCAGTCGTCTAAAGATCGCATTTTTCGGTGGCGATTAACATTCCTGGGCGCCGCTAACGATCGCGGACTGGTCACAGGTTTGTAAATTCGCACCGTTTCGGCGCCGATATCTCGGATTATTTAACGCAACGTTCGTCTCTGAATCCGTGTACAGACTCTTCGAGATCGTTATCGGGAGAGAAAAGGAGAGAAGGGAGGCTAAAGGAGTGATAAAGGACACGCGTACGCGATTTCATTAGTCAACGCGCGCGAGGGCCGAATTTTTACGACGGAACCGACCGGTATACGAACCGTTCGGATTCCGAACACTTGTAGATCGACCTGGGATAGTGTCAGCCCGGACGATAACCCAACTAATTATCGAGACATCGGCTGGAAGTCGCCTGGTACGGTGTCGAGATGAACGCGCGTTGGAATTTCGGTAGAGATACTTTTACACGAAGGCGCAACAATTTATTAGCCGCGAGAATATCATCCCCTTTCTCTTTCCTTTTCTCCGTTTACTGGACATCTCCTCCTTGTCTCTTTCTGAGAGAGATTAACTACGGACCTTTTGAAATGTGTTTGTAAATCCTTCCGCGATAGGAATCGACGCGCGCGCCGATCTAGGCAATTTGGCCCTTTAAATTCCCTTCGACACCGGCGCCTCTCGCTTTTTCTTTTCGTTTCTCATTTTCTGAAATGTTCGATCAGAAACCTTTTTTTCCAAATAATTTCCGATATATTGCATTTCAAACTTGTTTAATCTTTTATTTTAATTTTTTATATACAACGAACTTTTTTCGCAATTTTGCGGGAGGATTTAAATTAAATTTTTTTTTAAAGAAGCTTAAGAGAAAGATAAAATTAATGAAATTTATTTTCTTTATATATTATATTTCTCTCTTTAATGTTTCGGAAAGAAAGCATACGTGCTTTGTCGAAAGGGCTGGCCAATTTCGGAATCGAGACTACCGGAAGTCGGGGAAACAGCTGACACGGTCTGGACGTATCCACCAATTCCCTTAAGCACCGAAACGGCTAACTGAGACGTTCGAATCTCCCGAGTTTTATCGCGACAGAATCTACAGTCAAGTTTTGACCGGTTGCCATTTAATTTCCTTAGGCGAGCGAAGACGAGCCACTCGCATCTGAATGCTTGATACATACATTTCGCGAATCCGGCATCGATTCAACGTTTACTGATTGAAGATTTGGACACGCTTGTCGGCGTTTCCCTTGTAATTGCGCATATCTGATATTTCGATATTTTCATATAGGGTGTTCCGGAGCTATCGCCTCTCATTTTATCCACTCATTCTATTGGCAATCTCTGAAACAAGTTTGTTATAATTATATGCACTTTGTTCTCGTCAACTTTTCCTTTGATTGCTTTAGAACTTCAAAAAAAATTATTTATTCTTTATAAACATCGAAAGAGCATCGCTCTATCCAATAATGAATTCAAATCACATGTTCAATGAAAGAAGAAAGAAAACTGTCCGCTAAACCGGTTCATAAGTAAATGTGATCGTTTGAATTTATCACGAGGGTAAGTTCATCATACGATATACCGGGTGAGCTATATCGATTCGAGAAGAAGAGTCCAATATCGACGCCCGTGTCGATACGAAGTCATGGGCCGCGAATGGACGTCGAAGGGCAGGGGGGGAGGCAAGGTTCGCCGGAGGGAGGATGAGGGCGCGGGAGATGAGGCAGGGGAAGAGAACGAGCGGGCGGATGTGTCTGAGGTAATTGAGGCTAGGGGTCATCCGGGTCGCAAGAGTCACGAGTCACGAGCGAGCGGCCGCGAACAATGCCGAGCGGCCCTTCTTGTTCGTCTTCTTCCACCACCTCTTCCTCACCCGTTCTCTCTCCCTCTCTTTCTCCTCTCTCTCTCTCTCTCTCTCTATCTCTCTCCTTTCTCGCTCCTTCTTCCCTTTTCTCTATCCCCGAGGGCCTATCTCTCCTCTCCTCTTGACGCCGTTCTCCAACGTTCGCCTCTGCGTTCCGATACCGCCGAGCCAATCGCCATCGGCATTGCTGCGCGTCGCCTCTGTACTTATTAGATTTGATCCGAGCCGCAGATTAACATTGAAACAAACGTTATTTATGACGCGCGGTATCATTGCGAAACGGGCCCCGGTGTGATGACCCACGATATTCCACGCCGACATCGTGCCGCTCGCATCGAGCCCCGCCGGCTTCGCGCTTTCTCCTCGCGAGTGGGAGCAGGGGGCGGGAAGGAATGAGAAACCTCGAAGGGGGTCGAAAGATGAGGAAACGCCGGTCCTCTGGTCGGAAGATACTCGGATGAACTCGATGCATCCGGTATCTCTAATATTAACTGCATCCACACAAAAAACTGCTAAAATAAAAAAAAAAAATAAAATAAAATTAATTGTGGAGAAGGTGAAACATTTTTAATCTGTTTTGTAATTTCTAAATTTCTAAATTGCTTCATTTTCGATTTTTTTTATAGGGAATTAGAACATTTACAAGATAATCTGTGAAAAAGAATGCTCGTTGTTTCCGAAGATGACAACGAGATTCGTGATGGGAGCGAGGGACAAATAAAATCTCCCACGCTACGAAGGCTCGAGCAATCGAAGACAAATTAGCGTTGCGTGATGCGCGTTGATTCTCTTCGATAGCGGAACAACGGTTACGTATATATTCGATCGACAATACACAGCCGCGGGACACTTGTCCGTGAACGCGTGTTCGCGCACAATGTCGAGAACGTATCCTTAGGATACGACGCGCTTCAAAGCATGCTAGTGTTTAATTTCAACATAAAAATGTTAACATAATTTATTTATATTTAAACTCTAATTACAAAAAGATTTAAATATCAATAAACGATAAAAGAATAGTTCTCAATCAAGTTTTTCTTAATGAATTTGCTTCTAATTTGATTTCTAGTCGAAAAGAAAAGCAACTGAAATATCATATATTTTCATTAGTTTATTTTATCAAATAATTCTTTCAATCATTAATATTTCTGAAAATAGTGTCACACACATGTGTTGTTAATATCTAAATTTTTTTATATCAGAAAATAAAAACATAAATATTCTATTTTACTGAAAGTTCTTAGAAAAAATTGGATGCAAGATTAGAATTAATATACTTCGAAAATGACTGAATAAATTTGTATTTAAGCACGTTTCGCGTGTCGATCGAATGATATTAGGAACCCTGTTTCCGCGGAATTGCACTTGCACGCTTCCTTTTTTTGCATTTTCGCGCACCTGTTCGACAGGTAATTTCTCCTCCGGCGATCCCAGCTTGTCACTTTGCAGGCAATGCGCTCAACAGAAGCGTATATGTGTCGTAGAGAGACAGCTGACAGCCAGTTGGCATAACGCTTTGATAAAAGCAGTCTTTCGTTTTCGTACTGAAAAGATCCTAAATGAAGCACGTTGCGTACATAATTATTTATATTTGTTATTACTTACTCAATTTTTCATGTGTTGTTTTGGTATTCCAATTGTGAAAATTAAAAATTAAAAGAATGTCATATTCGAATAATTATTTAAAAAATTTCACAGACTTTTTCTAGAATATCGGAATTCTACAGTTTCGAGAGTTTCCAAATTTTGAGCGCGAAAAATTGGCGAGATGAAAGAAATGTAATTGCAATGCAAAGCCAACGATCGATATGGTGAAACATGGGCGGGTATAGTGGCGGTTAAACAATTCCGAGTAAACGGACGCGTTTGGCGGAAGGAACTATAGCGTCCCTTCGAGTTAATTACTAGCAGCGTGTCGGCGTGAACTCGAACCACTCTCGAGGGCGTCTTGCGTCTTTACCTGTAATTTACGTGCCGGGCTTTAGATATCCGCCGTTGTTGTTACAACGCCGTGCATTTCACTTCAGGTACAACGCTTAATTAAACTCCGCGTGTAGCTGCTGAGACGCGAGGATGCTCCTCGCGCCGGCTGAAAATCAGCCGGCCGGATAACAGGATTTCGCATCGCGTGTATCGCCCGCGACAAACAATCAACGAGCATCCACGCTCCAGTTGTTACGAATTAAGGCGGTTTCTTTATAAGTATTTTCAAGCACGAAAAGCGACAGATGGAAGTCATTCAACTTCGCGGAAGGATTCGAAAAAACATATCCGAGAATACTTTAAATGTAAAAAGATCTTTTCACGTACAAATCTTTACCTAAATAGCTTAAAATGTGATGATATAATCGTTCATTAAATTTAAAACAATGAATCAAATGTCTTAATCATTTATCAGATTTAAACATATAGTCATTTGATCTTAAAAATTAATACACATGTAAATTCCAAGTCACTCATTGTCAGAGTTTAAAATTTTTTAAATCTATAGATAAATTTATCATCTTGAGATCTATATTTTTATACTTCATTTTAACATAATAATGTGAAATAATCCAATATGTCCAATTTCTATATCGACATTCGGACATAAAGATGAATATTTTCCAAGTTTCCAAAAATTTTTTCAATGATTTTTTTGGGGGGATATTCTAGATATCTGCAATATTCCTTTCTACGAAACGATCGGTGGTTGATCGTTTTCGTCCGATGAACTGAATTCGCAGGAGAGGCCTCGCGCAAAAGTGATTCCGGGCGATTTCGCGAGCCGATCGTGGCGGATCGCACGAATTATCGGGTTCCTGTTAGTTGCGTGTCGAGTGTTGCGCGCCTTGGCCGAACAGCTCTTCTCCTCACGACAGGACAATTGCCGCGTTTCCTGATATAGTTTGCGCCCTTCCAAGTGTAACGGACGGAAAGTCCGCCACGATTGGACATCGCTCTTCCGCGAAGAGTGCCTGCGTCGCAAGATTTTCTCTTGCGATCCTTGTGCAATCCCGATAATTTCGCAGTCCCATAATTCGCCTAATCGATGAGACGTCGACGGTCTTGTATTATGATAAAAAAGAACCGTTTATCTTGGAATATGTTACCGTCAGTGTCACAATTTAATAGAGCAATACACGAAACGTTTAATTAGTTAACATAATTTTTCTTGTTTTATGCAAGGAATTTAAATTTTAATTTTAATTTGTTTTCGCGCTCAGAATCGCGCGATATATATGTATAAATAAATTAACAATTAAAATTAAAATTTCAAGCTGTATATGCAGCAATACTTAAATATGTATTGTGTAATCGAATGTAACTACATAAGCTAGGGAAGCGGTGAATAAAAAAGTAAATAGACATGAGAGATGACAAAAATTGAAGAGCAACATATAGACAGGACGTGAAAAATGAGCGAATGCTAAATATATGCCACTTCCCCAAATACACGCGGTAGACACAGTAATACAAAGGATATCATGGGGAAATAACATCTCGATACGCAGAGAATAACTAGAATCTAATCCACGATTCCCCTTTATTTCTATTCTACGCTCCCCTCGCGCTTAGTGACGATATGTGACAGCTTATTTTCTAAAAGTCCCCCCAACAATTCCTAATAGGATCATTACGCTTCACAAATATAATCAAACAATCACAGTTTATCTCAATTCTTCTCGCGTTAATCTTTCAAATAAATTTGCATAGCGGAATGACTTTACGTCAATGTTGTTCACAAATATAAATTCGCCTGTTTCACATTTGATTGAATAAAACCACATTCTACGATTGCTGAAATTAAAATGTAAATTGTTCACAAATTTGTGCATTAAATGTAAATTAAATAATAAAAAATATATATAAACATTAACTACATTAAACTTATAAAAAAAATTAGAATTAATAATGTAATAATTTTCAATCGAATACGCTAAAATATTAATGAAAATATAACTCTTGTTTCAACAAATTTTTTTTCTCTTTGCCTTTTTTTTTCCGCGACTGCGGAGTGCGATAACCAGAAATGCAGAGAATCGTCTGTGTGTGACTTCGGATTCGCATCGACGATTGCGGTTGCAATTCTTTTACTTGCGAAGGGAGTCTGCGCGTTCAGGCCAATCATCGTTGCTCGAAGGAGCGTGAAGTAGGAGGAGCTGAAGGACATCCCCGTTAGCCGTGTCCTGACGTGGCGTGCGCGGTGCAAATTGGCAGCTTCCTTCCTGCCGACGCTTGATTCGCCACCATCGAAATCGCTCGAGCGTCCAGAGATCGAAATCGCGAGCGATTACCTCGCACGATCACGGATCTCCTCGGCTCCGATTTACGGGCGAATCAAGCTCACGCGATTCATGCCGCTCGGGAATCTCTCGACTGGAGTCTATTGCATTGTTAAACAACGAGCGCGGTATTTCAAATAGCAATCTTGCAATCTCCATGGATTGCTGTGTAAATAAATTGGCGAAGATCCTTGGAGATTGTCGATTGTCGTGCAATATGGACAATCGCTTTGACGAATATTCTTCCTTGATCCAATCTGTCGCATAGAAATTGATGGATAATCATAAAACCGAACGTAGCCAACAAACTATTTTAGTGAATAATGTTGCAGCGTCACAGAAATGAAAGATGTAATCTAATACATATGCATAAATAAAGTATCGTGTTTTTTTCTACGGAATAAATAAAGTATCGCGTTGCCTGCGTAATGGGGCGACGTAGATTTAACGTCTCGCTCGTTACACATAACTTTCCGAGCTCGCGACATTCCATTCGTTATATTTTTAATATAATGAAAAATATACTCAAATTGCGTGCCATAAAAATGAATTAAAATGTGAAAAAACGCTAAATAAATTATATATAATAAATATAAATATAAATTTGTTGTTTTCTTTATAAAAGATGTAGGCTACCATTACATTCATAAATTATACTGAATTCATCGTAGAGATGAACAAGCTTCACCCGTCTTCGGATCCATCTCGAAGGAAACTGAGAGCAACGAGAGCAATTGGACGAGTGTCGCCCGTTTCATATAGTCGAGGCACAATGGGATCAATATCCCGCTGGGGAATAAACCCCATAATCCCCCAGCATCTGTGGACCACCTGCAGTTTAGCGTGTTAACCGTAGTTCGTCACGGGTTGGTCGTGCGTTTCCACAGTGTCAACCGTCCGTGTTAGGTGATTCCAAATATTTGGACAAGATGTCGGCGAGCTCTATTGTCGATCGACCCGGAGATTTTTTTTCGTAATCCATCTGTTCTCGAAGCTTTTTTTAGCGGTTCGATAATCCTGACTTCGCGACTTTGTAATCCCGTAAGTCATTGGATCCTTAAATTTTTCAATACTTGACAACTCTTTTTCTTCACTAATCCGTCAAGAAAATATCGAAAACTTGAAGATTATGATTAAAATTAATATTTTATATATTTTTTTCTCTCCTGTATATTTCGATGGATATCTTATTGTCCGTTTGCTGTATCACGGTCTTTGTGTCAATTCGCAAAGGTCGGTTAATTTTGACAGGCGAATTTAACTCGAACGCGATCGTCCATGATCGACGAGATATTATTATTCCCAAAAATCAAGAGGAGTATCCCTGAGCTCGATCGATCATGAGGCCGCCCGGTGACAGATTCAAACACAGGATTACGCGGCAAGTCAAGGACCACAAGAACTTCGTTTATTCTTCGTTGTTGCTTTTCTTTCCGTCGCCTCGTAATCTTTCTGAAAAGGGCGAAGAACGTCACATTGGTTGAATCACAATCCAAGAATCTGTCACAGGATTCGAAATATTTTCACAGCCACGCCAAGCTATTGTCAATTCCGGGATTATCTTGAAGAGCGTGACGTGGCATCTTTGATTTCGTTTTACAAAAAACTCAGCCGTAACTTGCAATGCAATCAAACTTTTACAATTCACAAATTGTATACAAATTAAAATTAACAAAAAGCGTAATCTATATAATTTAAAACCACGATTATAAAAATGATGTAATAAAATATAAATTGTCATTTTTAAACTTCTTTTGTTCTATAACCAATGTATTTTTTTATATAAAATTTGAGAATCAGTATGTACATAAAATAAAATCTTAATGTATATAAAATAAAATTCTATAAAATTTGATAATTTCTAAAATGAAAAATTTTCATAGTGCTTCCCAAAGTTGCACTTATTAATTCAAGCTACCTTGACTTGAATTTCTATGTACTTTAATTCCAAGTCTATTTTCTCCTATTTTTTTAGCTAAAAAAAATTAAAATTTCTTAAATATAATAAAGCAAATGCAGTGTTCATAAAAATGTGTGAAACCACTTTGGTGGTTGTATTGAAACGTACAATGATAGACTATCGTTATAACTAACTCCCTTTTCAAGTCAAGAGTATGATCGATCATCACGACATTCGGATTACGTTCTATTCAAAAGAATGTATCACAGGATATAATCTCAGCAGGTAGCGAGCCCGCAGGACATGAATCGACTAGCCCGTGAAAATATAGAATTTAACAAGGATACCAGCTCGCGTTTTCCGCGCCGTAAGTCGCCGCAGCTAAAAGCGATCCGCTTAATCGCAAGTAGTCGAGATTTATTATTTATCCGCAGATCCGTTGTCCCTAATTTATCGTGTGTTCCGCTTATCGACATTTACGACCCTAATGGCGCTCCCTGTCCGACGCAAAATCCACCGTCAGGGCTGTTTGAATTTTTCAAGAGGCCGCTTATGCGCGCGCGCGAAAGAGCCGAAGCGTCGAATCCGTCGCGGATTTCTGAGCGTTTATTTAGTCTCCACCGCCATCGCAAACTTTCCGCGTGTCAAACAGATGTAAATCATTCACCAAGCCGACCGAATTTTAACGACTGCGCCGTTTGTGCCGGTAAATGGCGCACCAATGAAAAAAGAACATTACGTACTTTTAGATCGCAAAATAGGCGGCCATACAGAATTTCCTTCTGGCAAGAAGGATATAGAAAAATAATATTTTCACGTAAATAAAATTTTAAAGCTGATTTTTTTAAATATCAAAAAATAAATAATTAAAATTTTTAGAAGATATATATATACTATTAAATACTTTCTAATTTTATTAGAACATTATTTTTAAGATACAATAATCTACTGCTTCATTTCTATATCTTAATTAATTTGAAAATTATATAAGATTAAATATATATATATTAACAAATTAAATATAAAATTATAATTAAGAATTGGAATTTTAAATAGAAAATTATATAGGATTAACTATAGAAAAAAAGGATCAAACTATAGAATATATTAATTGTGATATTTTAAAGGTCTATTGTCCAATTTCTTTGAATAATGCAACATATTAAGAAAGATTAACGGGAACTTTTCCGAATTTTACCTAAGAGCGAAGAAGAAAAAGCCATCGACGAATATTTGCGATACCCGATTAAATGTCGAGTACGGTCGATTTTTCTTTCAATTGTAAATCGAGATTAGCGGTGACGCGCGGTAGGTCGAGAACGAGCGAATGAATGAATAGTAGTGCCTCTATCCGAGCGAGAGGGAAAAAAGGGGGAGTTAGCTCAAGTTTCACCCTTCGAGGACCTCTTTTTTTTCCTGTCCTTTTCCTCTCTCTCTCTCTCTCTCTCTCTCTCTCCTGACCTCTCGGTGGTCGTACATCCAGACTACCCGGTTCTCGCTTCTTAACTTACCTAGCTCGGATGTCGCTTAAGTCCAATCTAACGAGGACCAGACTCTCGGTCGCCGAAACGGGCCTCATTAAAAAGAGACAATCGCGCGATTCGCTGTTTTTCAGAGTGAAAGTCTAATTAATAAACTTTGTCCTTCGTCATGAAATTGCCGATACGTATTTCAACACCGACGTTTTTAAACTGTACGATTTAATAAGTAGTTTAAGTTTTAATTAGCCAGACGTCTGCACAATCTCTATGAATTCTTTAGTGTTATTTACAATAATTTTAACACTTGCGTGGGCATTTAATGAAATATTATAAAAAATAAAATATCAAAAATTAATTGCAGCAAAATTATAACATGACAATTACAACATCAACGACATCAACTATCGCTTTAACATAACTTATTTACATTTAACTTATTATTGTAAATTATTATTGTAAAATCATATATGTATGTAAAAAAGATCTATATATTCGTAATGTACTGTCTATTAATTTAAACTAATCTATTATGAAGTAGTAAACTCATATTGTTCTCGCATGAGTGACACGCTTTTAGCAAAAGTGATAATGTTATCATGCTCATTGTATCCTATTGCTAATGCGAAAACCATAGATTAAAGCTACCATCATTTTTTTATTCCATTTATTTTACAAGGGCCAGACACGTCTATCGATTTATTCGACACGCGTGATTGTGTATAATTTTTCACGAGGATGCCACGCGATACGCGACGTTCGCGACGTTCGCGAGATATTCCTCCGGTCGACGACAACTGCCTTGTCAAATTTGGGAGTCTCTCGACGGCGTCGCGAGTGTCGGCGAATTAATTCGATCAATTAATACGTGCTTAAGGGAACGCGCAAATGCGAGACGCGACACGCGTTGGTTAATAGCCGACCAGCCGATCGGGTGCCATCTCGCCTGCCATCATCCCCTCTCCCCCTCTCTTCCGCGCGCACGCGAAACGGCGCCCTCGTGCCCTGCGGTTCGCACCTACGCGATTGCGGGGGTGAACGGTGACTGTACACATGTACATGTATGACGATGTGAGTGCCGTTGGGAACCAAATCGATACTTCGTAGCATCGCGGGACGCCATTTTATTTCACAGCGATTGGCTGCTTTCTCTTACACTACGGGGCGCACACTTTTATATTCCTTCTAGAAAAGAATTTATATTTATGCGATTCTTGTGTAACCATATTTTCAAAAAGGAAAAATCCCAGAAGATAGTCTTGGTTCAGAAAATTTATGTGTGTATATTTTTTTTTTAATTGCACTTTCTAAAAGAAAACCCGCTTTGTTACAAGAGAATACGCTTTGTCGCACATATCGGTAGCCAGATAGTTGCTGCTCAATTCGCGTTTGAGAAGCTGACATAATCATACGGATGATTTGGATTCGATCGAGATCTAATAATCAAGTTGTTGGCACCTGCGGCAACCAACATAATTAATGCCGATCCTGGGTGCTAGCAACCCTCTTCTCTCCGCCCCCTTCCCTCATTCTTCTCCTTATTCCTCTCTTCTTCTCTTCGTCTCTCGTCTCGACTCGTTAATTCTCGGCGGGACATTACCAAAGAGATTAGGCAAAACGACTATTTATTCCTTCTCCCTTTTTCCACTCTCTTTCTCCTTTCCTTCCTACCTTTTTGTGCCCCTTTCGCTCTCAAACGCGGAATAAAGTGGCCGTGCATCAGCCAGGAAGTGGGCGTTTCACCGTGGTGCAGCTTCCAGAAGGTACGGAGGGCAAGGGGAGAAGAGGGTTGAGGGAGAGGGGGGGGGGGAGAGATGAGAAAAAAAGGGCACGACGGAACGACTCGATCGTCGCGGTTTTTCATCCTGGATCCTCGACGTTGCTTTCCTTCGTTCACCAACTGGCTCTTTCTTTCTCTGCATTTACTCTTTTAGGTCTGGCTCTTCTTACTCCCTTGTCCTTCCACTCGTTGTTTCTCTGATCTCACCTTCTCGCGGGGGTAATTAACGATTTAACAGACACGCTGGATGAGCGATGCCGTGAGTCGGTTAAGCAAGTTGTTATTAAGGCTGACGCAGTATCCCTTGGAGGAAGAGGGCGTCAGGAGACAAAGAGAAAAAAAGGAGGAAAAGGATACGAACAGAGTCGGTATAGAAAAGCGAGATAAAAGGAGAAAGGAAGAGAGAGGAAAAGCAAGAATATTTTATAAATCACCCTCAAGGGATTTTACTTACAAGGAATTAGATTGTAAAGCACAAATTAACATAATAAGGCACGAAGTAAGATGAACGCAATCGTGGTATCAAGGAAATGCAGCAAATGCGAAAAATAGAGAAGAAAAACACGACTATACGTTATACGTTGTAGCTGAAGGGATGCATTACTTTAATGAATACTATGTACGATATAAAATCTTGTAAAATACGAGTTATGTAAAGTAAAATGATAATCATTGAACTCTGGAAGGTAAAACATTTACAAAGACTTAATTTTTTTAAGTAGCCTGTACAAATATATCTATTACATGTATGTCCAAGAAAAATCAACGTATTTATTCACAAACTTCGAGATAAATAAATTGAGAAAGTTATTGGAGTGGTTAACGAACAGAGAGAGAGAGAGAGAGAGAGGGGAAGGGACCAACCGTCGTTTGAAGAAAAAAATTCCCGACAGGAGGATGCGAACAACATCGGCGCCGAGGGTACGGCTCAGGACGAACAAAGCCGCGCGGGCAAAGCCGTTAATGTTTTGTGTATTTAAATAAAGAGCGGCGGTGATGTGCGCGCACATTCGCACGCAAAAGCGAATGGGCTCGGCCCACTGGCTAATGGGTTTATAATGCCTTCATTCCGCATTAAAACGCCACCGCTCTCCGACGTCTCTCGCGACGGCAAGGTTTCTCGCGATGTGTCCTGCGGGACCGGCCAGGTCTGATGAAACCGTCCGCCTGCTGTCCAGGATAACGCGTTCTCTGGAATTACAGTTTTACAGAAACTACATTAAAGGAGCGAACCGCCTGAATTTTCCTCGATTTAAAGTCGCAAGAATGACTTTTCTAGGAGAAATATAACGACATATAAAACTTGTCACACACGCAAAATTATTGGAATGTGACATGTTTTATGTGACAATTCAAAAGCTAAAATTTATATCTTACATTAAGTATTTAAAATATAAACAACATGAGAATCTTAAAGAAAGTTTCATGAAAAATATCTGAGAGATTAAGATGTCTTTAAATGTCTTTCTGGCGTC
This sequence comes from Anoplolepis gracilipes, assembly GCF_047496725.1. NCBI lineage: Eukaryota > Metazoa > Arthropoda > Insecta > Hymenoptera > Formicidae > Anoplolepis > Anoplolepis gracilipes. Next base: position 9,156,403 of record NC_132972.1, on the reverse strand, counting down.
TGAGATGTTTTTTGAAAATTACAGTCTCAATCGTAAAATTATTTGCAGGTAATGTAGGTAATTTCATTTTAATGAGCGGAGAAAACTTATGCACCGTCGATCTCCGGAAGGTGCGATCGCAATCGCATGCTTTACGACGGGAGAGGCCATAATCAAAACGAATGTTAATCAAAACGGCAAACATTTTCAATGTTGCCATTACACTGTTTTTCCTTTTTTTTTTTTGTCCCGTAATGTGCTTTCACTGTATTAAATTCTTTTCATCTCGTTAATACTGTTTCTTTCGAATAAGACGCGATTAATTTACGACCAAAGAATGGATCTACAAGTCAGCTGATTATATGTCTATTCATTCTAATGCTCGCCTGATACGATGCCATAATGACGGAAATATATTTATCCTGCTCACTTTACGACACAATTATCGCGCTCGCCAATTAATAAAGAATATTTCAGCAAACGTAAATTTCATCCAAGTGAAAAATTCAGTATATTTAATTAATTTCTTTAATCCACGCGTCGTAACGAAGTTTTCAACGTTTATGAACTCTTAAAAGAAAAAACGCAATAAATAAAATGTCAAACAAATAAATATTATAATTATTATATTAAAAACATTGAAATTATCTAAAAAAAGCTGCTTGATATAAAAATTTATATATATATTTTAAATTTAAAAGATTTAATATTTAATTCAACTTTCTTTCTCTCTTTTATATGTCACACCTGTAATATGTGATTATTATAGTTTTGCCACACAATAAATATACGGAACACGTGTTAATAAAAATGTCCATCGCCGGAAACGACGAGCGTTTGCGAGAGTGCGATCTCGTGACGCGTCGGCGGTCAGTCCGTCTCGCTTTCCCAGCACAGACGGTGACTCCATCATCCCCTAATCGCACGGTCGGCTTGAGGATCGCGTGATGATGTTTTTAAACGGGGCATCCGTAGCTGGTTAACCGTACAGAACCAACAACATTTGCCTAAGCGTGTACACGCCAGCTCAGGCAGAATCACTGCGTTTGGAATAATGGTTCCTTACCTCGGAAGTACAGATTTACCCACGCCAGCGAGGTATGAGAAAGTAGATGCTGGAACGATCTGTTCGAAGAATAATATCTCTGCGTTGCGACGGTAAATGATCTATAAATAATAGGAAGTATTCCTGTTATTTGATAAGCAATTAAAAGGTTTAAAAATTTGTCAAAATTCGCACAAAACTGTTAAAATCGTCTAATTTAAGTGAAATAATCTTCGTGAATAATGAGAAATAAATGTACGATGGCCAGGAAGTATTCGGAACGATACGCTCGGTACAAGAGTTTATTAGGGTTTATTTACATGGGAGCAGCTTGCACAGCAATGGGTGTATGCGTTCTTCACAACACAAGCATTAACAATATAACGCTCTACACTAACTAACTAATCGCCGCGGCGATAATAACCCTTTAAGGTGCTCGCGGAGAAGGCGCAAAGTGTCGGATTATTGAATTTATGAAAATTGAAATCCTCGAATTTTTAAAAGCTCTTGATTTCACCTTGGAATCGCAGATCCTTCCACTCACTTCGCGCTCCTCCGCGCCGAAATACGGAATCGAAACATAAATAACGATAACAATAGGTCGTGATACGAAATATACAGCTTATGTTACAAGAGATAGAGGCGTAGTTACCTTACGTCGCAAATAGATATATGTATACCTATATACAGTAAAAAAAAAAAGATTTTAATCGCCGTACAACTTAGTTACCCTTAAAGATTGTATATACGTGTATCATGTACGGAAATTATGCCGCCTTGAGAGACAAGATGGTTACATATTTACAACACTCGCGTATTCCTCACGCGTGCAGCAATTCGCTAAACGCCGCCGTGATCTTTGCGATCGTTCACTCAATTTCGAAACAACGCGCGATGTTATTTGCACATAAAAAAAATATGAAGCTAAGAAGAAACGATTTTGGACAACGGAAATATCGAAACATGTTTATAGAATGAAAATATTTCATTAAATAATATTCCAAAAAGTACTTATAAAAAATACCTATATCAAATTATACAATTTAGTATCTCTTTTTCGTGTTTTTTTTTTTCTTTTCTTTAAGAATTGAATTTTACAAGAATCAATGTAAAAAGAGACTTTCAAATAAAAATATGAAAGAATAAGAATTGAATTTAAAATTACAACATGGTACCTTATTTCCGGCGCGTCCTCTGCAAGTGTAACAGATTTTTTTGTAATGATATCGTTTCCTTTTCAAAGTGTATCCATAGGTGTATCTCGACTACCAGGATCGCGGCGACTCTATCGCTTCCGATCGCTGATCGAAGCAGGGATATGCACAGGTCGGGCCCCTCTCAGTCCCAAGGTCCGGTAGAGAGACAACGGAATCGTTGAGTCACGTGAGACGGCTCGAGTCCTCTGCGCTTGCCACCATGCTCGCCAAAGGTCGAGAGTTCAACCGAGAAAGGCGGCATATTCAGACTCTCGGAGTCTGAACTCTGCGTTTCTTTCGCGGCGAGGAAGAAAGACCGGAAAACAATTCGACCGCGTCGTCGAAAACCTCTGACACCACAATTATCGTTGCTATTCACGCCGCGGATTCCGCGAGTTCGTCAATATCGGTACCGACATCCTCTTCCCGATACTGTGCGATGTGTAACACGTGCGACGAAAATCGATTTCCAATAGATGCACAGATATTTTGTAACAATTTATCTCCCTTTATGCATACAATATGAACGTTTTTTTTGCATACATTATGTATTTATTCATCTAACAGAATGGAGACCGGCTCCTTAAAAATAATAAAGATAAGGTATAATAATTAATAAATTATTAATTTAAGAAAAATATTGCACTTCTACATTCTGAAAAGAATGCCGTAACCAATTTTATAGAATTGGTATGTATTTTAAAAACCTAAAAAAAATAAAGAGGGAAAGAGATAATTTACGTTGGACAAGTGACACGACAGAAATCGATTCTCAACGCACGTAAAGTTTTTTCTTCATTTCTCCGTGAAGGAAGAATATTGCAAAGCGATATGAATCAATCACGCTTCGGTCTCAGTCGAGAAAGCTCACTTTCATCGCGTGAAAAGAAATTGCACGTTTCTCCTAAAAAAAAAAAAAAATAAAAAATCACACCTACCAAATTCATAGCTCAATTTATGAAAATCTTTCACATTCGACGATTTGGCTTTTTTCGTCGTGCAGCCTTAGTAAAAAGTCTCAAACTTTTCTCCGAGAAATTCTCACGACCAGTACTTTCTCTAACAAGACTATAAGAAAACCGGCGACTACGAAGGCGATAGATCCTGAGCCTCCCTACTGAGACTATCCGTGGGCGACGGGGTTGCCCTTCTGGACGGCGATGGCGACGGCACGGCCGGTGTTGAGGATTTCGGGGCGGTTGTCGTATGATAGGGCGAGAATCGGTGGTGAGCCAGAGCGAGCGGCGACGGGTAAAGGGGTCGTGGGGCCGCGGGACACGTCGGATTTTGCTGGGAACTGGTAGCGGCCAACTGCTGCTGATGATGCGCCGCCGCGAATAGAGTCGGACCAATTGACGAGGCCCACCACAAGTGACCTAATTGTTGTTGCTGCTGTTGTTGTTGTTGATGCTGCTGTTGTTGTTGCTGCTGCTGTTGATGGCTGGTACCAGCCGTCGGTGCGCCAGGATAAACCAAAGCCGGACTAACCAGTTGAGCGTAAGGACTAACAGCTACGGCCGCCGCCGCCCTTAATAACATTTGCGAACGTGCGGCCCACAAAGCCTTTTCCTCAAGACTAAGGTTGCCAACGGCGCCTGCCTGGAGCTGTTCCATCTCAAAAGGTAATCGATGTGGTGTAAACCTCAGTGTCTGTGTCTCCGCTAACATAGATTCCATCGTTTCTCTAAAAGGGAAACTGCTCCATTATGTATTCTGTTTTCTATCTATAATTCTTCGAATAGTTTCATTTTTTGAATCTTTATGCCTCCGTTTATATGACACTTCATTGATAAACAGTTTGTTGCACGCTTTTATTTGGAATTCATTCTCTTTTTTTCGACGTAAAGTTATTGATCTTTCTTTCAGAAATAGCCGCTTAAACAAGCTTTGACAAGCCGATAGCATTGTACTTTTGTATTTCAAGTATAATATTTCACGTAGAAAAAAAAAGAAAAGATAAATGTAAAATTTTTAAAGCAGCACAAAATTCGCAAAAAAGATTGATGATGTCAGATCGATTTTAATTTTACATAGGCAATTTTAAATTGTTTTATATAATTACAGAGGAGGAATTAAACTTGCCGTCTTGATAACATAAATTTATTGTCGAGCAACTCACCTCTCAAAGTCAGTAAGACGAGAAGAATCTCGAAAGCCCTTGGCGAACGGATTACTGTCAATCTTGAGCTTCGTGATCTGTAACAGACGGAAAAGCGGCGGCCGGTTAGTAACGTAGCGAACACGAGATTGGCAATCGGAGATCCGGTCGCCCTCGGATTCGCATTAAACATCGGGACGATCTCTCGCACATTAACCGATCTTATTACCCGGCGCTGCTCACAGCTTCGCTCGGGGAAAATTACGTCACCGTATGGTCAACGGCGCGTGGCGGAAAACGGCCGGCTGTTTCGAAACGGTTCGTTCCATCGATCGGGAGTCAACGGCTCGTAAAATTAGAAGAAGGCGGCGAAGCGACGTACCTACCATCGCGACGGGGAGAAGAGAGAAGGTAGGGAATCGGGAGGATTGGAGGGAAGAGATAGGGGAGACGCGTCGCTGATACACGGGTGAATCCTCCATGTTACGAGAACGAATTGGGGGATGCGCCAGAATTTTGGTGAAAAATGATAGTGGAAAGTCGAGACGCGGTGGTTGATTCATCGCCTGTACCGAGGCAGATATTACTTTAAACTGGGATGAGATAAGCGACTGCGATATTTGCTTGATATGAATGTCATGTATGATAGCTAATCCTTCGATAAAGTGTCTCTATTGCACGGTAGATGGATTTTTCGATTTATCGGTGATCAAAAGAGCCGACTGTACTTCAGAAAGTAACATGAGAAAAATTATAAAGTGCGATCTGTGCAATAAAAATACAGGTGTATAACGATGCAATATTTAATGCGTAAATTAAATACTGCAAAGGAAATGTTTCTTTTAAATCTTACGCAGCAAAATATGAAAAATAAAACCACTCCGCACTCACATTCACATTCTTCTGTAAAGTCATTGTTTTGCAGTTACATTACTTTCTCTATTGTCGTGTGTATCTTCGATTCTAATGGTTTCTTTTACCATAAAAGACATAATAATTTTCTTCTTTTACAACAGTGCTACTGGAATCCTTTGCTATGTTAACAGATCCTCTCGCTGCGAAGGCAGAGGGCTTTGTTCACGCTCGACATATATTCGAGAATCGACTAGTGTGGGTGGTCAACTGAAAAAGTTTGTCTACGTCTGTTAGGCTACACATCGTCACGTTTGTAGTAGACTCTTAAGTGATCAGGCTGCATGTTTTCCTTTTCCGTTCCGCTCTCGTTTATGCCAACCCCCACATAGAAAATCTACCCTAAGTCGGTTCTGTGTCCTAAGTTGGATGTTTCGCGTTACCTACTCAAGGCCCACCCACGATGCCGACGGATGCACAGGTGGCCCCCCCCCCCATTTTCTCTGCGTCAAAACCAGCACTGCCCTTTGCCTCGTCTATCCTTCATCTTCCGCAAAACCATCCGAGAACAGATTTCGTTGTCCGAAAAATATCTATTCAAAACTGTCGCAAAGTTTTCAAACACAAAAAAACGTGTTGAATCGACGAGATTTTTCACGCGTTTAAGCGTGAAATGACTCAACATGTCCGCAAAATGTAATGCTCACAGTGAAGAATTCTGATAAAAATGCTGACATTTTGAACAAAGTCCTGTTAAATTTCTTACATTTATTTTACCTACTTTTCTTAAAATCACGCGCACGCGATATTTCTGTTATTTGCTAACAGTACTTAATAATAATAAATTTAAAACACAAGTTTTAGAGGCAAGAAAAAAAAAGTGCGCATGTCTTGAAGGTTTTGAAATATAATTAATCATGAAATATAAATTAACATAACTTATAAATTTCTTAGAAATATTATCTAACAATAAATAAATTTTTAAAAAATATTATATAAATAATGTGTATTATTATAGAGATTTTGATAAAAAAATATAAAAGACTATCATAAAAATAATACAGTTTATTATAAAAAAATTGAAATATAATAAATTCATGATGCTTACACAACCTGAAAGGATTAATTATATCTGCGATGAGTGTTATAAGAATACAAATGTACGATCTTTTTTTGATAAACTTTCCAGATGCCAAAGATATTAGGTAGGCAAAAGCAAGTTTGGATTTGGTAATTGGGTAATTAGACGACGCGTTAATTAGCGCCTTTCCAGCGCTGGCGCTCGAAAGATGGAGAACATCGGCGGTATCACATAAAAATGTCAAACAAACGCAATGATATTCCTCGACGTGGACCCATCCAATTTCCGTCTGGCAAACCAGCAGGCATAAATCAACCTTGTCTTCCGGGTCGAGTGTCACGGACGAGATGTGATGCGGTTCGTTCGAACGACACGCTCCTACTGCTTTGACTTGGGGCACCGATGTCTTTTGGAAAGTTCCCCCAAGACAAGGCACAACACGCGCGTATTTATTTGGAAAAGAGAGCCGCTTGTCGCAACTCTAGTTACCCGTAGGTGGTCCAATTAATCCGTAGTGTTCGAAAACTCGGAAGCAAACGAGGCGTCACGTTTCTATGATAATAGTCCAATGAAAAGGAAAATTATCAAACTTTATATCGCCTCCTGTCCCTCCTTCCCATGTCATAATTTAATATCTTTTAATACCATTTAATATCAAATTATAGAATATTATTTAATGTTGATAATTTAAAATAAAAATATTATACAAAACAAAGTTTTTTAACAATTTTTTTAACAACGGATTTTAAGAAAGAATGATTTTTAACTAGAGATAATAGTTTTAAAATTAATCAAATTCCCTTCTTTAACTATAACTTTTATAAGGCCTGTCGTATCTTTTCATTTCTAACACGGAAGATTTCCCAGAGAAAAGCGACGACTCTTGTAACAACCTTTGTAATCTACTATATAATCGGCGCACATGTACAAGATAGCAGTCACACTCAATCTCGCCACATCTTAGCCGGATTTATTATATACGTCTTAGTCGATAGTCTTGATGACTTCACGAGTAAACCGGTATTCTCGATAAGCTCAAAGACACGCATCAGCATCTCCTTCCGCGTCCTGTCCATCGCAAGAGCAAAGTTGCATCGGCAACCGTCCAGAGTGGAAGTCGTCGCGCGAATTGAGTTTATCTACTCGTCGAAAGCTCGTCGCCGTTTTCGCGTCCTCAGAGGGCCGGGTGGAAAAAGAACAGAAGAAGAAAAAAAAGAAGAGGAAGGAAGGCAGCGAGAGGAGAGTGGCACTCTTGGCATGTCGAGTGGGTGGTCCAATTACCCTACGGTTTCGCGCTCACGAGCAGCACGTGCAGACCCCGGGTAATAAGACTCTTTCCTTCAAAGCTGAGGCTAAGCCGATGCTAAGCCCGGGGCCGCCTCGGTTTTAGTTACGATTCCGCTGACATCATTAGCCAAACATCTGGCCCGCCACCATCGCCACCATCACCATCGCCGTCAGCATCCTCGCTCCCTCGACAACATCTCGCCACCTCCGTCTCCGTCCTGCATCTCCTTCCTGCTCTGCATTCGCTTCTCGTCATCGGTCTGCCTGACGATTCGCGGCGACGTAGTCGTCGTCGTCGTCGTCGTCATTTTACGAGCGGATTGCCCGGGCGATATTCCGTCTCACGGGGGTCTTTGAAATCCGCGAGACCATACCGGACGCGAGTTTAGAACGACTTCTGGTCTTTGATATTGGCGTTTTACCGCGTTGTACCGACCAACATTCTCGTCGAGTTCTCTGCTTTACGGTGGATTTGTTGCTTCGCAATGGCGTGGCGTTTGTACATTCATTAAACATTCTTGTTTCCTTAAATACATTAATCTTGAACTTTTTAAATATCTTTCCTAGAATTTATCTCAAGTGAAGAATAGGATTCTATATATTATCTATTTAATCTTAATAATTGTAATTGAATGAGAAGTGTTAAAATGTTTTCATTTTTCCTCATAAATAAAAAATGATTTACGTTTTTAAAATTAAAACATTTCAAAAATAGCCTTTGTCAGAAATCCAAAAAAATCTTTCTCTTGTTAAATTTTTTATTAAAAAACCCAAAATTTTAGGCCTAAAACACCAATAATATTTCTTACTTTTTGATATATCATTTATTTTAGTAAAAATGAGTGCCTTGTTTTATATTTAGATTTTTTTCGCATTCCCAAAAAATTTTGACAAGAGTTGTTTCAATTAATTTCAAACAGTGCAAAGTATAAAATATGAGACCCTGTTATTATACAATACAAATATAAAATTAAAATGCTATGAAAACAATTTTACATAAGACCTCTAAGTTAAATCGCCACATTTAAATCGATTATTCAGGTAAAAAAATCGCTCAATCTATTTCACACTGATTGACGAAATTTCCAGCAACGGCGTTGAAGTCCCGACGCCACTGGGACCAGGCTTTCCGACAAACGCGGCCGGCCCGTCGAAGTTATACGATTTCGCTGACACGGCTCGGCCAAACGCTTGGACCACTTCCCAAACCGATTTACGATGTCGGCTCTGTAGCGCGCAGCGAGTGGTACACCGCATGATAAATTCGCCTAGCATGCTCGCCGTTCTGCTTCGGCTCGGTAGCCCCCGAGCCCCGATGCCCGAGCAGCGCATCGCCCGCCGCGTGCGAATAAATTCTCGACGAGAGACGCGTCCCGAGAGATGACGCTCCGCCACGCATGGGAACGCATGCCACGTCGTGCACGATACGCGAAGTGCGAACGAGACATCCGGCGCGCTCGCGAGTCATTAGAAAGAACGGGACGATTAAGATTATCAAGCGCGGCCAATGTGCGTAATAGAGTTTTAAGCGTAAACACGCGTAAGAAAAAAAAAGGGGAGAGGGGGGGGGGGAAATAAAAAATTATATGAAATAATGTCATGAAATAAAAATACGAAAAAGCATGCGGATAAAGTTTTACAAACTTGTTAAAGGGAAGAGAGATACTGAATTAAAAGTCTCTTATATTTTTTAACTGTGAGAAAGAAAATATTAAAAATATTTTTTTTCAATTTTATTTCATTTTACATTTCGAATGAGAAAAACTTGAAATGATTGGGACACGCATCTTAAAGTTTCAAAAGGCTGAATAAAAGTCGCGAATTCATCTCGTTACCCACGACAATGCGCCGAACGTTCGTGCCGTCATCACGCACGTACCTCTTCGTACGAGCCTTTTTGCGGCGCGTCACGTCCCGCGGGAGGAGACCCTGATCTCGTCTTTAAACCGCCGGTTGCCGACGTATGTATGTACCTACGACGCATACCGCGCTCGCAAAGTAATTTTCGAGAATCCTCTCCGCGCCGATCGTACGGAAAGATGCCGCCTCGTCATTACTGACGGTTAATAGGCGAACAAGAAGCCGCGTCTACAGGGTGTTCCATCGCTCTATCGATTGACGAGAATTTTTATTTCTTTTTGACAAAAGTTTAGTATGAATTTAAATGTATCATTTAAACGTGCGTTTTAATGAAAATTAATTTTAATTTGATATGTACATTATACATGTAATATATACCGCATTTTCTAAATTCTTCATCTAAATATGATTCAAAGAAACGGATGTTTTATTTTCCACCTTTAGAATTTTATATTTTGCTGTTATTATCCTCGTTATTTTATGACTCTTGCATTTTACAGATCTGCGTTAATAATGGGACACCCGGTATCCTCGCAAGCGCCGCGGCTCCGGCTCTGAAAGCGCGTCACGCGACGAAAACTTCAATGTAAAATTTGCGCGTTTCCGAGGCTGCGACGTCCACGACGTGGTGGAAAGTAATTTTCTGTCGAGAAACGCACACGCACATGTGGATCAGACCCCGTCATCGACCGGTCGGCTTGCCGGCCCGAGGACAGATCGGCACGGCTGATCGAAGGACAGGTAGCCAATTACGTCCAGCTGCGGAGCGCCGGACCGTTGAAAATTGAGAGAGAATTTGCGAACACAGTGGGCGGAGCGGACCCAAGCGGGACTCAAGTCGGATGTTCCCGGATATTCCGATACCGATATGTACTCGCGTGCAGATCCATTTCAGTCCGGCACCAGGAAGCTGTCTTTTACAAAATTAAAGGAAGAGATGAGGAAGAGGTCGAAAACATCAAAACTTGACCCTAATTGTATGCTTTTTTTATACTCAAATAATTGAGAAAAATATAAATCCAAATTACAGTCGTTATATTTATCAAAATAAATTCCAGTATTAGACTCTCACATATGTTTCTCAAGGTTTATAAATAATAAATAAATATAGATAAAATTTTGTAACTTTATGATATTTTCAGACCTGTCGCAAATTATTGACATGCATAAGATATGATAAACTTGTAAAGAATTAATGTAGATTATTCATATAAACGTTTAAACTAACAAAAAATGTATAAAAAAAATGTCTTGAATAAAAAAAAAATATTTTTTAAACATATAATTTACTTTCCAATGCCAGCTATAGCTTATTCCACGAGTTATAGCATCTGATCTTCATGCTCGACGATTAAGATCACCGTAATTGATTAATAAGCGAACGATTTCTCCCAGCAATAATAATTCACGGCGCCGTAGATTTTTGATAGCTAAAGCCGTTAATTGCGCGCAAAAGATAGCCATTATGAAAATTCTGAGGATGCGTGCTCGAAGCCAATTTAAAATTGAAATGCCGGTAGGGCGTTCGCGCACGATGATTAAAAGGCTCGTCTAATAATCGTCCGATAACGCTTCGCGTATTGTTTCTACGCGCGCTCGTAATCAAATTTGCAAGACTAATTGCGCGAGAGAGGCGACGCGGTCGGCAACGCGGCGGATAAGCATCGTAAACTTCAGCTTAGCGCGGAATAAAGTCGACATTATTTCACGCAACGATAACATTCCGTTTATCGGCGAACACGCGCGCTTGTTCTCTCATTACGGAAACACCGATGCGGGTCAAAATGTGTATACGAGCGCGATATTACGCGCTTAATTGCGCTAATGGCCTTACGCGACAGTAAATCATGCTGCATAATGGATAGCCTGATGCTTTTTTAATCGATGTGATCGGAAACGTCATGGAGATCCGCTCGTCGAAACAAAGTCTAAACATCATTATTCCAATAATGTAATATTTTATAACGAGCTATTTAACTCATTTTCAAACGAAAATTACCTTAAAATTATAATTTTTCGAATATTTGGGTTTTCGAATAGATTGTCAAATTTTAAATATTCTTTTGATTTCTCCAAATGTCTAAGTAGAATGAAAATTCTACGTCACGTGTTTTCAAAACTTTGGATCTTCTTGGATTCCGGAGTCTTTGAAATCTAGAATACTCAGAATTTTCGAAGATTTCCAGCATATCGGATTTTTTTTTTTTTTTGTCTTATTTAGATCTACGTATCCTCGAATTCTGAAGTTTTCGAATCCTCTAATATTTACATCCTCAAATTTTAGACTCTCTTTACTCTACCCGGAGATCCCCTTTGATACTCTAATCCTCGCATCCTTAAACCTACGGATCTTGCGAGATGTAGTCCGTTTAGATCCTGGGATAATATCTTCAGGCTTTCGCGATCCTCGAAACTCCTTCGAGGAGCTTACGAAGCGTTATCGTCCCCCCCTTATACGGCTCCCTGAGTCGCACACACCCGGTAGAGAGCGCGCGAAATGAAGCCGTAGGTAATTGAAAGGGATGCTTTCGCACCCGAGAGAGGCCCGAGTCTCTAATAATAGATTTAATAGAGACACGCTCATTGAAGAAAGGAGGTTCCCCGCGCTCTCTTTCTCCCTTTCTCTCTCTCTCTCTCTCTCTCTCTCTCTCTCTCTCTCTCTCTCTCTCTCTCTCTCTCTCTCTCTCGTCTCGTCTCAGCGCGCTATTTAGTGCCGCTTGTGTGCTCGCGCCGCCACGCTCGCTCGCCCATCACGCCGCCTTTTTTCGCCCTTTGCCGCCAAAACGCCGGCTCTGCCACTATGGTGACGACTAGCGATAAAATTAAATTATCATACGCCGACTGATTTATAAATACGTCGCGACGCCGCGAGCGACGTTTTAATTCGACCGCGATGCCTTTGTCGAACGGGTGGTCCGTTTACGCGCGATTACTTTGATTTCGAAAAAAATTATGCATTTGTATCTCGACGATTTTCTCTCATTCTTCATGATAATATAATATCTTAAGTTCTCAACACGCGATGTTGATTATTGTGTGTGATAATTTTAAAACTCAAATTTAAATTCTAAAAAAATAAAGTGATATATTTGTGTGTTACTCATTTAAATTATAAAATTTTGACATTTAAGACATTTTTTATTATATATTTCATGTTATGATTCTCAAAACTATCCATATATTAATATTTTAGATAGAAAGAAACTAATTGCTGTGTCTCTTATTAAAATTACAATCAAAAATATTTTATGGCAGTATTAAGAAAGAAAGGCTTTATATCTCTGACACAAGCAAAAATGTTTTTGGTACATGCTGGATAATATCGTGTACGTACCTAACTCATGAAAATTCACGCGATCACTTGAGCGTTAATTCCCGACGGCTGGTTGCATGCCGGCCAGTGTCGAAGGGCCTCGAGAAAAGTGTGATATCAACACGATCATTAACGTCACTTCGACGTCGACGAGCGGAAGCGAATTTTAATCTCTGCTCACGCAACTCGCGTGTTGCCCTGTCTGGGACAGCGAATTAATTAACCCTCTCGTGGAGAACTCGCCTTTAATGTAGTCCGTCTAAAGCTTTGAAGGACATCAGATCGCGAACAGCATCTCGTTCGAGGTGTCTCGGACAAGCGATATTTGGTAAGGAGATAATTCGTTCAAGATATATCGAATGAACAACGTTGGATCGCGAGATAAATAGTCTATGAATGTGAAAGAGACTACGACGTCAAGGCGATGAGCCATCGTGTTCCGTGTCAGCTTCCTCTTCAGCGTCGAGAGCGTCGAGAGGGGGCGGAGTAGGCATCAGGTTCGACGAGATCGAGACACACAACCGCCGCACCGCTGTGTGTGGCTGCGAAAGAGAAGGCTTATAGTCTTTCCTCCTCTTCTTCTTCTTCCTCTTCCTTCTTCTCCCTGTCTCATTTGAACGCGATTATTTATGTTTTCTTTCGTTCGCGCTCGCGCCGACGCCGACGCTTGCAGCCACTAAAACCATCGCCAACCTCCTGCCTCTTCAGTCTCTCTTCTGCCTCTTTTGCTTCTTTCTTCCTTGCTTAAACGTCGATCTTGACGAGAGGGTACAAACAACCGGGTATGGAGAACTTTAGAAATTTGAGTATCGAAAAGCTCGACTACTGAAAAATTGGACAAGTGGTCTAGAGATGTTTAAATACAGAAATAAAAGTTAAATAAAGAAATAAAAAATTCAAATCCATAGAAAATCCAAATGTTTTAGAATTCAGAAATCTAATCATTCAATGATGTAAAAGTTTAAAAATGATTTTAAAAATTCTACAATATTTTTCAATCTAAAAGATTCATAGAAAAAAGACTGCGAGATTTAGAAACCTCTTTCTGTCAAAATGTAAAATTTCAATAAACTAAGCTTCCTTATTATAACAATTTCTTCTCTCTTCTTTCCTTTCTTCCTTCAGCTTCTCTTCTGTATTTTTTTATTCTTGTTTTTGTTTCTTATTCCTGTTCCTCTTCGTGTTCTATTTTCTCACTTTGGGTGTCCCGCTTGGCTCATTTGGTAATGCTCGAGCGCGGTGGCAAGTGTCTGAATTATTGCCCGACACATATGGCGATTGTTAAGGGGCATGGTCGCCCATATTTTTGGACATTGCCCTACATAGACTAGCGACGGGTTTATGGCGTTGCCGGGTGATTATTTCTGGCATGTCGTTACATCGAGACTTTATATAAATTCATCCAAGATGTTTATCTTTCTAACGCGATTTTATTCCGACGGGCTTGAGATAGCAAAAACGATTTAACTTTCAAATATAATAATTTAAGGTAATTTGTAGTCGTGTTTTCTTTTTTACAATTAACATTAATTAAATTTTTTTATAATGAAATTTCCATACAATTTTGAAATTTATGCTAACGACGATTAGCTTGGTCGTACAGATGGAAAAAAAAAAACGGCACAGAATGCCATTTTGATGAAGCTCGATCACGCTGCGCAGCCTTGAATGTACAATAACTTCCGCATCACGCCGATTGCAAAGTAAGCCGCGCTCATTTACTGATGTTAATGTATACTTACACACCTAATTTACCGCAATTTTGCAGACGGGAGAATCGTCGCATCCTGTGACGAGGACACGATGATGTGCGACCGCGAGCGTACGCAAACACGTCGTTAAACGCGTGTCGCAATTACATCACCGGGTAATGCATATCGGGACGAAGCGCGCATTACATCTGGAAACGGCGCATCCGCAGGACATAGCGTCCCGCGACGCAGGATAATTATTCGTAATCGCATAATTGTCACGGATTTGTCTTTATGCCTCGCGTTTCCGTACTGCTTTGCGCAATTAGGTACTCGGAACTGAAACGCGTGCGGTCATCATACGTGCGTTTCTTCTTAACTCATAAAATGCAGTCGAGAAAAAAAATAAAGAAAAGAGAAGACATTACTTATTACAATATGTACTTTGAGGGGACTAAGTCTCCTAAAATAATTTCATATGATTACTTCAAATTAGTTTGATATAATTTAGATATACACAAGGTGATCGACCTAACCGCCTAAAATATATTCTATTTCTAGTGTAACTTTAGAGTTTTATGTAACAAGAAATTTATCTTTTATCGTACATATTTTTGAAAATCCTGAAAACATTTACCAAGAACTTTTCTTTTAAAGTAAAAAAGAATATTATTGGAAAAATAATGGAAAAATATTACATTATATTACACTTTTTGTATAAAGTTGTAGAGAAATAAAAATAGAAACCCATTGCTCATTCACTAACTTAAGTATTCTAGAGTTACAGTACGCTTATTAATTATTTGACAGAAAATTGAATGTGATTATATTCTCAGCAAACTTAATAAAATTTTCAACGCGTCTGATTTTCCTTGATATTTCATTCTTGATTTTCATTAAGCATTATATGCTTCTATATTACAGTCGACATATTGTATAATTACATATAATTCGAGATTGCTGAAACTTAAAGCTAACAGTTTCAAATAAACATTTTTTCATCAAAGAGATATAGGGCGTAACTTGCGAACAATCAAAGAGATATCATCGTGATAAAGACAACAATGGAAAGTATAATAGATGAAAAGAGAAACTTGAGCTGCCTGAAATGAT
The DNA here is from genome assembly GCF_047496725.1 of Anoplolepis gracilipes. Taxonomy (NCBI): domain Eukaryota; kingdom Metazoa; phylum Arthropoda; class Insecta; order Hymenoptera; family Formicidae; genus Anoplolepis; species Anoplolepis gracilipes. The sequence continues at coordinate 9,140,888 of NC_132972.1, read as the reverse complement.
AAACTTCAATACGACGACCAGAAATATACTACAAAGCAGAATACCAACATCTTGTTGACAAATAAATTTCCAGAAGTAGGAAGCGCTAAGCATTTCGACAGGAGCAATGAAAGAGCGAGTACAAAGAGGGGACCGCGAATAATAGACGATGACGAAGACATTGACTGTGACGTTGTCGTCGATGAATAAATGCAAAGTAACGAAAAAGAATAATATCCGAACTGCTAAGGTAGCTGCGTAAATGTAGCTGCAAATAACGAATGACCAAACTACAATGGCATATTTAGTGATAGATTTAATGATAGATTTAAATCAGAGAAGTGGAAATTTGTCGATAGTCGATATATCATCGATGCACAAAAGCAAATACTGTTTTGATAAAAACAACTTAAAAACACAGATAATTATGTCACAGATGATACAAAAAGGTATAAGTGTAATCATTTGTCATATCCCGATTCTTAACGCTAACTATTATTATAACATTTAATTTTCAATTAAAAACTGAAAATGTATTAAAATGTATTAAATTCTTAAAAGGTAATATTTTATTCGCGTTCTGAAAGTTTAACTCCAACTTCTCTTTTTCTTCATTCTGTATTTTTATTTATAAAAAAAAAAAAAAAAAAAAAAAAAAAATTTAAAGAAACGCAAGATACGCTAAAGTCTGCGATGGAAAGTCCGGTCGTGGAAACGTTAGTTCGTATAATGGATGTCTACAACGACGGGAAGGGGAATGAGGAGGGGAGGGGAAGCAACGAAGAGCACGACTGCCACGGAGAGAGGAGGCGACATCAGGGGGCGATAAGGAGCTCGACAGAACGGATGAAGGAACTCTCCGTCGAGCGCGGCCGGAGGGAAGGAAGAGAGGCGGCAGTTAAGTTATGAATTATGACGTGGTACGAGCGAGAAAGACGAATCGAGTCGGTCGCGTAGGTCGTTACGAGGCCTGAGAAGGGAAGCGCGAAGCCTGATGGGGAAGGAGAAAGCAAAAAGCATCCGCAACGATACGCGGCACTGCCTTTGGGGAAAGAAGGTAGCCCCTGCTAAACGAGCGCACCCCCGACAGTGACTGTGACGATGACGACGATGACGACGAGTGACGGGAAACGCGCTAACCGCGACGAATGGCTTTCGAGACGGTGTACTCTGAGCGAGCCCGCGGAATATCCATGCCAAAAATCGCTAGATCATATACACGGATACGTGCCGACGCCGGCGATGAGGAGCCGAAGTGCTAAGATCGTTTGCCATCGCGATCAACTCGCGAGTTCTCTTTCATCTTTTTGCTACCTAACATATATATGTATGTCTGGGAGACCACATAGTGTTGTAGTTGACTTTAATAATATTTAAGAATATCCCAATGCTAAATTGTTTAATTTAATTTTCATTTAATTAATTTTCTAAATCCAAATAAGATGTCAAAATGATAAAAATTGATCATTTACAATTAAAAAAATTAATTAATCATTATTTCTGTTAGTACTGTCATCACTAGTTTATCTTTTTATCAATACTCTATTAATATTATTAATATTCCCGTTTTATCTATTTACTAAAAACTATTTCAGACTCGTGTATCTCTGTAGATCAACTATCTTTTTGTACAGTCTTTTTAATATATCACCGATCTCGATCTTGTCGACAACACTGTAGCCTCCTCTTTCACCGAATCTCGGGTGGTTTGCCTTGTCTCACGTTCTAAACAAGTCGTATCTACTTATCCATCTACCTTGCAGCATCCGCTGTCCACTGCGCACTCAGCTGCATTTCTACATCACTAACGTGCATTCCACGATGCACCTTTATCCTTCTTCATCTCTTTGCTTTTATTCGACCGCGACGCGTTCGCGATGATCACTCCCTCCCTATTTCTTTGCTCCTGATCCCGCTGCTTTTACATTCTATCCTGTCTATTTTCGATCTCGCTGAAAAACTACAGCGACGTTCGCATATTCTAATCAACGTTACTGCTAAATGAATTCAGAGGTCACTTTTTAATTCGCGGTTTTTTTTATTCCTATCTACAATTTCTGTAACTGATTTTTATTTAATAATCAATATAAAGATGAAAATGTCGAATAAAATATAAAAAATATAGAGAAAGTTAATATTAAAACACACTTTGTATAAAGTGTGTATTAAACCTTCTGATGTTCATGACAGGTTTTGTATAAAGCTTGACTGGTCGTGACTTCCGCTCAGCACGAAAGAACATCCAACATACCATTCCGTAAAGGCCTCGACTATCGAAATAACGATCGGTCGACGATATTCGACGCGTCTCTTCAGGAAGACGTAGAGAAAAAGAAGGAGAAAAAAAACGACGACAAGCGAACGGAAGACACTCGAAGGTGACGAGGAAACCGCAAAGAACGATAATGACGAGACGAGAGGACGCAGAAAGCGAGAGGCACAAAAGAGAGGACGTCGTGGAAGAGAAACTGGCCCGAGGTAATTGCCGGGGTGTCTCTTCGCACCTCATCATCATCATCAACAGCCGCGTCGCTCTCGTCGTCGTCGTCATCGTCGTCGTCGTTGTCGTTGTCGTCGTCGTAACCGTCGGTCCCCGAGACCACCCGTTAGAGTTGGTTTTCGTCTGCATTAGATATGGCAAACGAAACGCGTCGCATCTTTGTCAAAAGCTGTGTCGAAATGACGACAAGCCTAAGTGAAACGTTTCGCAATCGATAAAACAAATAATTAATGATCGTGAAGAACATTCGGTATATAAGGTTTAGCGAGTTAAATTACGAGATCATATTAGAAACTTAGAATAACCAAATCGCCGCTAACTCTCTCTTATGTGATTGAATTGTTACATCTTACTTAAAATTATTTACTTTAAAATCATTTAAGTGATTTGAACATTTCCGTTTAGTGTCCCTTTAATAATTAAAATATCGAAAGATTTGAAATATTACAAACAAACTGATGTAAATGTTATTTTTTCGAAAATAAATTTATTCGAATAAAGTAAAAAAAAGTTTGTTTATACGTGTGAAATAAGAACGCGGACAACTTTTTTGTTTAAAAATAATTCAAATAAATTATGTACTTGTTCTAAAATACATTTAATTCTTCAGAGATCGAGAAAAAAGCCCGTCATCTCTCAAGGGAAACGGCCCGTAGCCATGCTGCCTTTCGTGATAAAAAGAAGAGAGATCGATTAAACGGGACTAGGATAAACATCGGAAACGAAGCCAGATAGTTGTCCGTTGTCGCCTTTGAGAGTCATAGATCTAACCTACGTCAAGGTCCGAAATTCCAGCCGCCGCGGCTGCGAAGGGAGGAGGACGGGAATTGTGAGTTCCTCTCGACGGTGACGGTGGCGGTGGAACGAGACGCGCCGCGACGCCCGTGGAATGCGAACGACGCTGACCTGGACCACACATGACGCCGCGGCGTGGCGGTCGGTTCTTAAACGACTATCGTGAAATACGATAATGCCCGTCTTTCTCGTGCGCCGAACACAGAATCTGAACTTGGACACGGAAGACGGTTTCTCGTCGAGAAAGAGAGAAAGAGGATTGCAACTCCCGCGTTCCTCTCACGATCACCTCGACAGTTGCACGTGTTGCGCCTTTTGATAGTTGCACGCTGTGCTCTAACAGTGGCGAACCTATTTAGAGATTCTCGCATTCTCAGTGTACTGTATATCGTTGACTTATTTCGCACATCGTCTATTTATAACGAATGTCAAAAAAATATTATTGATTCTAACGTGAATTTTTTAATGCCTTGCGTATCATATATTTTTTACCATCAATTATATTAAAAATTAAGTCTACTACTCGATTTTGAAAATCAATTCGGAGAGGAGAGTACTTTCCCTTAAAAATATGTATGTTTAAATTATCAAAAATCATTGTCGAAGAATTCAATTAAAATAACAATATTAATGAATATATCACACGTGCAAAAATAGATAAAAGCGTAAAATATTTTTCATGCAGTTGCTTTGTAAGAAGAAAACGTATAATTCTCTTGATACGTGTTCGCAATACTTATTAACGTGAACCTCGTGTGTTCCGCGAGGTGTCTTTGCGCACGGTCGCTCGTTCTCGACAGAAACGATTATCGGGATGAAAGAGAACCGCGGCGGACGAAATGGAGGAACCAGTCCCGTGTGGCCGAGATGCGGAGAACCGGAGGCGACCGGACGGACGTAGGAGGACTCGGCCGCGGCCGTGCGAAGGAAAGACGAAGATAGAAAAAGAGAACGAGCGAGAGAAAGAGCGCAAAAAGGAAAGGCAGGAGTGTAACGGTAGCGAGAAACAAAGTGAAACTTACGAGCTGATTCTGATAGGCGGTGACAGCGGTGAATATGGCCTCCGGGAATATGAAGGTCTTGTGCGGTTCCTTCTCGAGGTCCACGATCGGCTTAGCCGTGCCCGAGTCCGGCCGCTTCACCAGGTGGATCCTCGGCTGGTACTTGTGCATCGAGTTCAGCACCAGCTGCAAATTATCCGAAATTGTACCATCAGTAGAGATTAATGGCGATTAACGGCGCAATACATTTGTAAATAAACGTGCTCCATTTTCCAATCACAAACGATTCCCGTGCTTTATCCTCGAGGTTACCATACTGTCAAAGTATTGTAAACAAGGGCGCACATCTCTTTTACAATAGTTTATTATATATTAATTTACAAACATTTTTGCATCCTACTCTTTCGTATGCCAAGTTATAAACAGTTTATCAATTTTGATAATTTTTAAAATATATGTACATACTGTTTTGTCTACACTTTTTTATTAGTATTTTAAATTATCAGCTTTTTTCGATCGCACACGAAATTCAGACACGATCATCACTTCTCAATTTATGTTATTAATTCAAAGACGGGAGTGAAAGTTGTTTGCAATCGGAAGATCTCTCGCAATAATTACAAGTATCCGATTTCATCCAATTAAAGTCAAAATAAAACGATTGAAATGGATAACGATATTATCGCGCATGCGGACAAGATTTTTCATTCCTTTCGTGTTACGCATTTCTATCCCTTATTTCCAAAGGTCCCATTAGGATAACAGAATCGCTGACGGCTTATCATTTCCCGAGGACGAAGACGCGCGCGGAGATTACATCGAGTTTCACGTCGCGTCGACTTTCGTCATTCGGGGATTTGAATCGGCGACGAAGCCGAGAGCATGCGATAGCATTAACAACACAACACGGGCGGAGAGATCGGCCGCGGCAAGAAAAAGCGTATGAATTAGAGGAGCACTTCGGGCAGGGCGAGCTCCCCGTTACCATTCAAAAGAATCACTTTGCCCGCGTCTGGCAGCGTGTAATACCTTGAATACAAAATGAGTACCGTGAAGAAGCGCTGCCCCGATCGGAGTTCCTATTTACGTCAGTCATCCGATGAATTAAGGGCCCCGATCTCGCGCCGGCGAGAAAGAGAAGCTCGGGCTGACAATGAGACGGTGGGAGGGTGGGGGTGACAGAAGATCGAGCTAAGAGGGGGCGAAGACGCGGCTGAGATTCCCGTGTCTTATGACAAACGAGACAACGGACTGTCAAATTATCCCGTGGAGCGACTAAATCGCGCCACGATGAAATTCGTTTTATCAGCGTCATTTTTCTCCTTTTCATAAGCGAGACCTGCGGTAGGTCGCAATCAATCAAGTTTGCGACCACGATGACGTCCTTGATGACTTTTTGATTTCAAGAGCAATGTGAGAAATTGATTCAATTAATTCTTTGTAAGCACAATAATATCCCACTCGAAATATTACTTTCGCATATTGAAAGATCACTTTAAAATTACTTAGGAATCTCGTACACCCGTATCTAACGCTTTATTTTCTTATATATAATTCACATTTTTTTAAATTCTTGTAAGCGCTCCGTCAACGTCATCGCCGTTAAGCTCTACAAGTTGCAAGTCTAAGCTAAATCAACCGTGTCGTGTGATTACGGAAAAAGAAAATTATGCGGAGAGAAAAATATGCTCTGAAATGACGTAAGAGGGTAAGATAAGTACGACGTAAAAGCTTTCCGCGAGACAAAATGCCATCGTGTTGCGTTCCAGTTTGCTGAACTTTGTTGAACCTAACAATCGATGCCGGTCGATTTATTAATGCAACAACTAGCGGACGCGGTAGGCGTGCACTCGCTGTCTTCGACGCCGACAATGTCGTACTTTTAGCCGCAGCTGCGCCGAGTAACGTATAAAAGTTTAATGCGCGAATTGTCTCGGAACGGCCACGTCTGCAATCGCGAGAAAATGTGAAAAATATAAAAATATGAAGAATTTGTGGTCCGTGAAAAAATGTCGATTCGACAGACTGCTCACCCGTACATGATATTAAAATTAATCGAACAAGATGAAAAAAAAAGTTATTATTATTACTTCTTTCGAAGATATTTCTTTTTGAAAAATTATAAAATGCAAAAATTTAGAAAAAAATTTAATACTTTTTTATTAAAAAAAAAAGATTATAAAAATTGATATCAAGAAAAAGATAAATATTAATACATATTAAAAAAAGATAAAGATTATCAAATTAAAAATTACATATCTAAAGATAATATTCTTACATGTTTTAAAATCACAATTATTTCCTTTTCTTCCTCCTAATGCTTGGATTAAATCAGAGGAATGAGGAAACGTCGGCTTCCTGAATTTTATTCCATTAATTTATCCTTTTCACTGGTTCGCGAATCATTCAAGATGCAACGTCACTTCACATTCGTGTCGAGAAATCGATGCGCGTTATTACATAAACACGAGCGCGCGATTAACTTACTCATTCTATCATTATAATCGCTTAATAATAGAAACCGATCTTCGCGGCGGTCTGACAAGTGTCACGAGGAATTAACCGGATACCTTTGCGCGAGAAATAGAGAGACGGTCGGATGAGGCTTATTAATTAATTAATTTAATAAGAAACTTAACACATCCGTATGTAACGTGAATCGGAGTCTGCACTTCATCGGAATTGGCTTTTTATAGCAAACTGATATAGAATGCCGGAAGTAAGAAGATAATTCGTACAAAATGATCAACTGCTAAGTCCTTATTCACAGATTCCTGTACAGTCGGCCCTCTTATCCTACGACAAAATTTGAGAGTGGGGGTATAATTCCCCTTTCGCGGTCGTAGCATGAGAGGATTTTTTGTCGTAGGATAAGAGGTTTCGTAGCATAAGAGGGTCGTAGGATAAGAGGTCCGACTGTACTTATATTGAATTTAAAAATCTAATTCGATACAAAACCCCTTCGTTTTTTCTTTTACTTTTACGTATCTGATCTCTTTCGAAAATCACAGTAAATCATAGTAATTCGATTGTTATACGAATCTACACGCATTGTTAGCGATTGATCTAAGTGAGAAAAAGGGTGAAAATATTTGTCTCACAAAATAATATACTCACATGCCCATGTCTGTCCATGTCATTGTTAGTGAGCTTGACTTTCTCGAAAGAGACGACCTGCTTTCGGAGCTGTTCGCCTGTGAAAGGTGAATCCGGATGGACGTAGAGCCGGGCTGGCGCAGGTGGATCCGCCTTTCCGGCCACCAACCAGCAGCTCCTATGATATGCGTATCGATACCTCTTGTTGTCAACCGGTACGATGTCCATCAGGACCGCGTATCGACTGTCCGCCTTCAGTCCGTTGAATGAGACGCGACATGTTGGAAACATTCGCCTGCGCAAACACAAATCACTTTATTATTAGTCAAAGAAGTTTAAAATCAAAACACAAATTTGAATATTTTGTTTTTAAACATTTTTAAACATGTGCAATTCATAAAATTTCGTGTTTGCTAACTTTTATTATTATTTAAGTATTTTACAAGTATAGAAAAAGAGAAAATTAAAATACCATTTTTTATTACCAATTCATTATTACTATAATAATTAGATTGAAAAATCTACAAACAATTCTCGAATGATTTTACAAAAAGCAGTTCTTATAAAATAACATATACGTCCAAATTAGCTAAAACTTTATTATAATTTTTTGTCTTTTTCTAAAACAGACTTTTGAGGTTTTCAATAAAACAGAAGCGCTATGTTTTGGTAATCAATGATCCGGGGTGATTCGCGATAATTTTAGAATTGATCCGCTCACGGTCATCAATGCATGGTATACGAGAAGAGAATGAAAGAGAAAAGAAGGGGACGAGAGGGCGATGGGCCCGGATTCGCGGTTAAAGGCGAGGGGGTCCGCGGAGACGCGGGATCTGGCGTGAATGTTTTGCCTCGGAGGCCAAACATTAATACCGTGTCGGGCCCCCCGCTGGGCGACCACTAAAACGCGGGGACACCCGCCGATCTTATCTACGTCTTCTCCTCGGTCCTTGTCGACTCGGTATGCATTCATCCTGCCAGCGCCACGAGTGTGAGTAATGCTTTTATTTATCAAGCCGTCTTTTGTTAATGAATTGAACGAGGGGGAAGGTGGGACCTCACCCTCGCACCATTCCCATTCTGCCTCTTCTCGTTCTCGTTCGTACCTGATTTTTAACCCTTTTTCCCTTTCGCGCGACCATTTCTCTCGCGACGTGAACACAAGCACTGAAAATGTCTGTGATTTTTTTCTCACAGGCGGATTATCCGCCAAATTCCCACGAGGAAAGTGGTTTTATACAGGATGTGAAAATACATTAAGTCAGTTGAAACTTTAGAAAAAATAGAAATCAATCCTAAAAAAAAATAATCCTTGTGCCAGCCAGAATATTAAAAAAATTTTAATTGCATACTGTTCTCTTTCAAAATGAAATAAAAAGTTTTCGAGAAATTAAAAATACTCATTCACATTATTTACATAACAAATCTCTTACAAATTTACACTTTGCGATACATACAAATTACACAAAATTCCCAAGTTTAAAAATCAATGAGGCAGAATAAACGAAAAAGTCGAGTTCTGCCAAGAAATTTTCCATAGATAGCGAGAAGAAGCGTAATGGAAGAAAGAGAGAAGGAGGGTTGAAGCAAGTTCGAAGGAGGGGAGCCTCGGGCTGTCTTAGTGGTGGAAAGTCTAAGGGACGCTAAGGGGCGGTAAGTTGACGGCTAAAGGGAGCGACGACCAGCGTCGCTGAGACGCAGATCTAATTACCGACGCACGAGTAGGCGCGCACCCGGCTGAAGGAACGCGAATCCCCCCCCCTTCCCCTCCGTATAAGGGGAAATAAAGAGGAGCAGGGATGTTGCCCATCGTGGCGGGCAATTAGGCGCGCGTCGGCCGCGTCGTCCCTCCTATCTTTTCCGCCTCCTTTCGCTTCCGGAGTTTCCCAGTTTTCTCGAGAATCCATTCAATGTTATCCTCGCACTCCATCTCAGACTTCCGTCCCCAGGACCGGCACACGCGATTCCCTCTACGTAAAAACCTGATATTTCATTCCATTCACACAAAAAATATTTAGTAAATATTATATGTGTATAAAAAAATTGATAGACAAAAATCTCTCTCTCTCTCTCTCTAATTCTGCAGAACAATGAGAGAGAAAGAGATAGAGAGAGAGAGAGAGAGAATTCGTAATTGTTTTTTGCAATAATTTAGCATTTAATTAAATATATTTTGATATTAAATATTGAATTGAAACTACGTTATAATAAAATTTATAGCACGTGATGAAAAAATATTTTTATTAAACCTGTATCAGTCTCTAAATAAATTCTCCTCTAAATAATATATTCCAATTATCTTAGAAATATCTACATCACCATTAAACTCGTTCTAATCCACCGCATTGACATAAAAGATTATTTGCCATGGCTCTCGATAGTTAACTTCGCGTCCAATGTTAGCATTTCCGTCGTTAAGTTGGAGATATATGTTTGAGAAGGTGTGGTATATCGCGAGTCGAGACGAACGCGAACATAAAACTTTTCGGGCTGCCTTCCGCGAAGAGGTAGAGGCAGCCCTGAGAGAGAGAGAGAGAGAGATCCCCCCAGGACTTCTCTCTCCCTTCACAGTGTGATCCCACTCGAATCCTCACGCCTTCGGTCGCCACCGCTCGTCCCAAGGACCCTTATAAACTGGCATAAGCTCGCCTGGTTTCTACACCGACCCGACTAATTGACTGACGGTCAATATAGCAATTTAACCCGCCGCTTGCCACCAGCTCGTTCCCCGTTTTTTATTCTCCTTCTTCTATCTCCCCTCTCTCTCTCTCTATCTCTTCTCGATCCTCCCTTTCTTTCCGTCTCTGAGGTAGTCCCGACTCTTTCACAGTTTTGTATTACTTTGGACAGTATATTTGTGTATATCCTTATCTCCTTTTATTTGTACAATGCACGTTGCATTATACTACTTTCTTGCTATTTGCAATAGAATTTGTTTACTTCTAGAAAAGATTTTTTTTTATAGACGGTAATATGTGTTACGTATGTACATAGTTAAGTTTACGTTTCACATAGTCAATTATTTCTCGCTACATTTTTACAATTTTGAATCAATTAAAGTTTTGTATTCAAGTTATCTTTATTCTTTCTGTCCGCGATATATCTATAATGATTTTATTTACGCTTTTTATATATGATGATCAACATTTGTTTAATTTAAAACAGATAATTGCATGAATCTCGCACAGTATTTCACCGACATTTTCTCTCTTCTCTTTAAAATTAAATTGTTTCTTATAAATCGAAATTATAAGAAATAATCTTTGAACAAGTTATGTAATAAACATTTCACATATTAAATTTTGAAAGTAGCTTGATTGTATATTCTCCAAAGGGTAGCAAAATTTCTAGATACTTTTGTTTTATATTTGAGTTTGTTTTTTGTGTTTTTAATATTATACTTTTTAAGGATCAATCTCAAAAAATTGTTAAATTTTTTACTGTTCCATGACTGTTGAATATAATACTATCTCTCTAGTTTTCCTACTCAATTCCTGCAATTAAAGGATCGTAATTTTAATGCGATTAGAACGCTTGCTTATGTTTCGTATAACGTGTCAGGCGAGTGACAGCTTGCTCAGGGTAACGACACCTCTCGTCCTACCCTAAGCCTAGCCTGTTTCTATCGTCGGGTTCCCCTCGGGAATTTTCGTGGGTGTCGTGTCGTGACCCATGGTGGGACGTGATTGAGTTTGCAGCGACGTCGCCCCGGGAGCGACGGCGGTTTCGGGACGAGAACCGAAAGGGTGAGCGGTCACGAGTAATGAGAAAGAGTCAATCGCTTCGACGTTGTCCAGGAGGAATCCAACCTGCGATGCATTAGTGGGATACATCGTCTCGAGGGAATTTCTCAGGACATCTGGTTGCCTTCGGGGATCTCGCTTATTCTCTCGAGGGAAACGAGGCTGAAATTGTTTTTGCCTGCGATCCTTCGGTTAATCGAGTCGTGAAACATGCGCGATACTTATCTCCTTCGACCTTAGCATCGTTTCAAGAATGAAATAATTATTTCACTTCAAATTCGAAAATATTACCGCATGCTATATTGAATTTATTTATGTAAACTTTAACATTCGCCAAAGTAATCGTGACTAAAGTTTATGTGAATTATCGAATCATATTATGTAATATAAAATTATGTAACACAAAAGTTGTTTTAAAAATTAAAGTCGCGCGTGCAATATTCAAAAATGGCTCAATATCCATATTTAATAATAAATACAATAACATTCAAATTTAAAACTATCAGTCGGCGATCATCGCTCGCGCGATTAAAATTTATCAGCGTCCACGTGAAGTGCCTCCGATATTATCTTCGGTGCCGATAAATAATCAGTATGACATCAATTATTCTCGCATACAACGGAAACGTTGATAATTTGGAATACTTTGACCTTACCTGCCGGTCTTTGTAATGATCATCTCCGTGCCGAGCTCGTTGAATTTGTCCCAGAGATCCTTAGTCTCCAGGTGGCAGACCACATGTTTCAGTTCCTCGCAATTCGAGCGCTCCTGGAGCAGCGGATTCACAACCGGCGACGCGCCCTTCCCACTCGTGCTTCCGGTATCGTCCGTTTCCGGCTCGTCCTCCGCATTGATCGTCTCTGGAACCGGCGGAGCACCACGGACGACTCCAGAACCGCTGGCTTCCCTTTCTGCAATTCATATTTTTACAATATATGTATTATATATATATATATATATATATATATATATACATGCGATCTATGTATATTAAAGAATTTAATAAAAGTATAAAAATATAATTCATATAAAAGTATCTATCACATTAGTATATCGAATTATCCTTCGAATATATTACTCGTCTCTCAGTATTATGAATTATAATTCACCTTACAGTCGCGACCTTTATTTTTATTATTTATTTAGCGCGCTGTCTTACATGCGCAATCGGAAGCGAGAAGGAAACCGCTTCCGGTTTGGCTCGATATAAAAATCGAGAATCGTTGAAGCGTATAATAAAACTCCATTTCAAGAGGAGAGGCAGAGCTTAAGGACAAACATTTATCACCGCCGTGTCATTAACGTTCGTTTTTACCCGTTCAGCCGTAGGTAGTCTACTAAAATAGCGTGCGACGTACGTACGGGAGTTAACGTGAATGAACCGCGCTTGATGAATATTTAAAAGCCACGTTCAATTACAGTTATATCATGCCGCCGTTCCCAGTTTCGCGACGACGAGATATTCGCCTTGTGAGCCGCGCACTTTCGCCGCTTGCGCGGCGAGCGAAATTAAAAACGAGGCTCGTTCGTCGATTCGTAATTTACGATGGGAGGCCCCCCATTACCACAAATTATTATTAATTTTGTCCGATGGAGCTGCGCATTGCGATAACTCGATTCTAAATTACGTATGACAGGCCTCGGCATCGATTAATATCTTTCTTCGTACGCTTTTATTGCGTCGCACATCCTACTACTTGTGGGCCGACTTTGCACAAAGCTTCGTGACTTTTTGTAAACTTATCGCGAAAGAAGTTTGCGTTTACGTATGCATAGACGTTTAATGAAAAACCATTTTTCTGACGCGCCATTATTTACCGCTCGTTCGATGACTCTATTAGCGGAATAATGAAGAAGGGGAGTGTCTCTCCGATTAAGATTTTAATCAGAAATTAAATGAATGGTGAGAAGCTGAAAATATAGTGGACAGAGAAATGAACGATATATCAATATAATGTTTTCCAATTGCTTGAATTATGTGTCGTGAGAAAGTCTCTAGTAGATAAAAATAGAATTAAAATAATGATGTATGCTATAAATGTTTCATCTACTTTAATTAATGCAGAATTTAAATTATTTTTTCCCCTCTTTAAATTATTAAGATGATATCAAATATGTTTTTATTGTGTAGTGCGGAAACGAGATTATATTGATATGAATGTGTCAAAAGCACTTGAGAGATATAGCAACGGAGGTGCAAGGTTCTAAGAAACTCATGTTGATTAAAATGATTCACGTTGATTAATGCTTCAAATTAACTCGAAGACGTCACGTTATTGAGGCATTTTATTTCGCGCTAATCTCTCGCATTTATACAGACAAATGTCTCCGCTTTACACGCACACCAATGTAATACCGTGTTATGTACAGTTCTGCGCCGCTCAATCACTTCGACGTAAATCTAAGCGTAATCCATTTGGCGGTGCTTATAGGTATCCAGTTATCGATGATAATATATCGTCGGTCGCCTCGATAAGCGAGTTCCTTCAGCATCGCAATCGATTATAAATAATGTCGCGAAGAATAAATAATTCCGCGCAAGAGAGAAGTCGGCCTTACAATTATATTACGCAGATTGTGTTTCCGATTTTAATGACGCAAGAGAAAAGTAATCGGCTGATAAAACAACGTATTGCCGTCGACGGTGATTAATTGTTGCGCCACGACGTTCGAGCACAGGAAGTCGAGCTCTCTTTTCAAGATGCACGCAAATTTCTACAGGATGTTCTTAACGATATAACTTTTCAAGTGGAGAAAACACAAATGTTTAAATCCGTTTTAACGCTACTTTCAATTGTTTTGTTGAGATAAAATTAATCAAGATAAATTAAAGAGACAAATCGAATGGAAATAATTAAAATTAAACGAAATTAATTTTTTTCAAGTAAAAAATAAAATAGATCTTTTACAATATTAAGTCGTGATTTTTATGCAAGCTGTGGCAATAAAAATATTCTGAGATGCGTCCTCCTGATTAATTCAAACGCATTTTTTGAATCTCGATAGGAAGAGACTCCACGCGACTGAGACTTATTTATACTTTAATGATAACACGAGGGAGAGAGAGAGAGAGAGAGAGAGAGAGAGAGAGAGAGAGAGAGAGAGAGAGAAAGAGAGATCAACATCTGCCATTTTAACAGGTCCCTTCTCGGCGTAATTCGCGGACATGTATTTACCACGTGCGCCTTCCGCGCGAGCGCGTTTCCATGGTAAGAGCCACCGTTGTACCCCGGGAAACCGTAATAAACTTCGTAATGGGCAGTTACAAAGTACCGACTTGGCCGATATGTCAGGTGCTGGCTATCAATTTTGCACGTTGATGCCGTACACGAGGAATTAATTGTCCATTCGGCGCAAGACGGAATCCGGCGTCAGTATTACGGCCTCGCCATTTTCTCGCTTTTCTCGCCGCGAAAATTCGCAGTTAACCGCAGAATATATAATTTTCTGCACGTATACATTTTCTTTTCCCTTATCGGGAAGGAGCATGTAAAAGTGAACACAATTACAAACATTGTTAAAATAATATAGAACAATCAGCAAAGGTGTGTTAAGTAAAATATTTTTGTAATTTATTGTCAGTGTCAACATACACGATTGCGTAAAATTTATAACAACAATTATTTTTGTTAAATAAAAAAATGTCCTATATATCATCTCACGATTAATAACACAGCAGTTTTGATATATACACATGCTAAAGAGAGATATCGCAATCTTTTAATCTTTTTCAAGATTAAAGCTTACTGATACACACAAACGAGGAAGTAACGCGATGGTAAATAAAATCTCTTGGTTTACCTTAAGTTACTGGAGGTTATAATTTCACGAACCGTCGCTCCTGGCCGGCATCACGCTAATAACGTTAAACTAAAGCAAGCCCTGTCGTAAGTGGATAATTATCCTTTTTCCAGGCGCTACCGCGCGCTTATTACATCGCTCGCCGGCGTGTATGACCGTTGTGCCGTAATCGAGGGAATTAGTGATTTTGCATTTAATAATGTCTAAACCACGGTGAGAGATGAGAGGAACGATTCTCGAAAACTCTGCGATATTATTGATCAGCCGCAAAAGTAATTGCCGGTAATATGCGTCACGAATTAACGTTCAACTCGATATGTAAATTAGCCTCACGTCCTTCGACCGTTATTTCACCCCGCATTTACACCACACACATTTTGCGGTAAACGTGACTATTTGATCCGCGACTCGCGATTATCTTTAATCGGGATTTGTATGAAATAAAATTAAATGGTTACAATAAACGCAACTTTTCTTTTACACAAAATAATCTCTTTCCAGTTAAAACCATCGTATAAATCGTTACCGTATTTTGTATATAAATTATATAACGCATACCGATTGTTATATCTTTCTATTTTTTTTTTTTTTTTTTCTTTCATATCCTTTGCTCGCATTGATTAATTTTTCTGCAGTAAGGCAGAAAAATGTAATATATTTCATAGAATAGGTATAATTTTTCCTGCGCAAGTTTTTGCATTACAAAATAATGTCGCATATATAACATATATAAATTATCTCGCGATCAGAATGTCTAACAATTCGCGTTACATATGGTTGCATCGCGCGTTTTTGCCTCTACATGGAAAGCGCAGCTTTACAACGTTTTAACACGCATGATAAATTACACAAGATAGGTATATTGAGATTATCTTTACGAACGTCAACGTATTTATTAAGTCTCGCGATACGAATAGAAAGCGTTTAGCGTTGATCCCTGGTTATTAACCCGTTGATACGGCATCAATTTACGCCTCAGAGAATGTAACGTGTAATTCTAAATTTTTAAGCACGATCTGCAGAAGGCTATATGAGATTAAACTCTTCCCGATGCACACAGTGTATCTCAGAATCTTTAATTATAGACTCCTTGCCGAACTCGGAGTCAATTTTACAAAAAAAGTTTCCTAATTAGTTCCAGAGAGAAATATTTAACTTATTTAAACTTTGGTAAAAAATCTCAAATATAAGCATCTTGATAACAGAGAACACCTCGAAATAAAAAAATCCTACACTTTTCTGTCACATGAAAAAATATTTATATTTTTACATAAATTATATGTATGACATTAAATCCCTATTTTATTATTATGACATTAATTTTATTTCAATAAACATTTGTTTTGTCCTTATTTTTTGATGAATTGTTACTTTGGGAAAATGCTTATTTGTCGAGATAAACGGAGCGCTTTGGCAAAGGTTAAGGAGAGTTTGATCCGATAGATCGGCCGAATGTTTACGCAATAGTAAACTCCTCGGCGGCCGCAACGCATCGCGGAATATTAAGTACGAATTACCACTTGCAATAACAGTAATCTTCATTCGTCGGTCGGCCTTTGGCCGTAAAACGCCGCGGAGAGTCCCTTGCGGTCGCCGGGCTCTGTATTTACGTTGCTTCGAGCTCTCAAGCGGCTGCGCGAACCTTTCCATATAGGAGGATACTCGGCGATCGGCGGGGATTATCCGCACGCAACTCGTCGTTTCCATCGCAAGAGAGCCGATAACCACAAAGCAATAATTAATTACCGTCGGCACCGATACGCCGATTTATCGTCGATTATTAGCCGGCGAGAGGGGTCCGCGTACACACTTACACCAGCTGAAATACGTGCTGAGCGCGCGCGCGCGTTTAACACTCCTCGAAGAAGTTATTTAACGGCCGCGCGAGATCGAGTATATAAATCCTGAAAGGGCCGATCGATATCGCTTCATTAATACAACTCGGTGGGCGTAGCCGGAATTATAGTTACACCTGCGGTAACGTGAAGACGTTTTCGCGGGATTCTCTATTACAGTGATTATTCTTAAAGTACCGTTTAACCCTTTTTAAAGCCACGCATTTTAAGCGGTGTACAAGCCAAGATAAAGCTCATTCTCTTTTTTTCAAGATTTGATTCGTATTTTTATTTATTTCTTTGAATTTTTCCCAGATGCTTCCATACATAATATTTAAAAATTAATCTAATTAATTTAATATTAAAATAAATTCTTGACTCGTTGACCTTCTATCCTATAATTTTAATCATTTTCATTTCTTATTAACATCTATATTTTAGATTAAAGAATATCGCGACAATTAGGGGATTTTAATTTTGCGTGTGCGGGAGCTTGATTTAGAAACGATAATAACCGATGACGACTTGTAATCGCAAAACGTATTATCTGCCAGGAACATCGCGTGGCCTGAAATCGAGCGTGTTTCTTCGTTTAATTGCGGAGAGGCAGCGGAACGACAAGGGAAACCGAGAATCGGCGTCCTCGGGTATATCCGTGATTAAGTTGCCAGCGAGGGTCGCGCGTCTTGACGCGATAAGAGCCCGGCATCATACGATACACCTGCTGCGTCACGTCGATCGCGAACGAAATACGAGAACCACCGGTTTTTCGAGACGTCGCCAACGCAAATAAGTAGCCGAGACCGGTGATTTTCGCGGACCTTACATAACATAAGCGACGCACGCGACAATCGCGACGGTTCGATAAGTCGTCGATTTACCTTATGCGAATTCAGCGGCCATTTTCCGCCACATCTTTCGTTGCTTAATCTTACTATCATAAAATAATATTAAAAGTAAAATAATCAATTTGATAAAAATAAAAAAATCAGACTGAAATATTCCGTATTTTATACAAAGTGTTTACTTAAATCTTGTAAAAAAAATCTGAAAGTTTCCTGATCTTCCAAGTATTTTTGTTCAAAATTTCAGGTAAAGAGAATATTTTAAAGATTTTTTAAAATAATTTAATTTTCTAAAATAAATTTTTTATTGTACATGTTTTCTAATGAAAAATTTTTCACAAAGGAAAAACACAAAGCCATCTAAGTTTCAATTGGATTTATTGAAAAAATATATTGAAAAAAAACTGAATAGCTTTTGTTAAGATAGAAATTTTTAATTTTTATTTTAATTTTTTAACAAATTTTTATCAAAAATTAAAATAAAAAATATATATTGTATTCACTATTTATTAAAAATATAAATTAAATATATAAATTAAGAATAATTTATAGTATAAGAGCAAAGTTATCAAAGAGAAAATTTTTTTTAAATTCTCCGAGTCCCAGTAAAATTACATAAGAATTCCCTGATTTCTCCAAGTACAAAAAATTCCTTGAGAATTCAAGGCTTTTCCAAAGTATACCCCTGTTATAATTCATTGAGAAAAACATGTAAGAGAAAGTCATCTTTTGATATTTAAATTACCAGGAGCACCGGCTTATAATTGGGAGGAGTAAGCGATTCGGGAGCTGGCACGATGTGTGGTCCGTCATGTATTTTTATTCGACACGATCTACGATCGTGTTAAACGACTGACGAAACGGATGACGAGCCGCCGGGGTCTGCTTGTCGGGCAAGCCTCTCGTGGCTTTACAAGCACGCCGTGAGTGAGTTACGGTTGCGAGTGCGCGCGCGACCGAAGCGGATCAAAGCGCTCGCGGGACATATTGAAACGGGTCCAGCGCGGACGACAATCTACGAGGGAAATGAAGGCAAAACCTTCTTAGTCCGTTTGTGCGGACGATCGCAAATCCACGTGAACAAACTCGTTGGAATCGCTAGACATCACCGTCTAATTGATGTCTTCACTTTGAATTTGATACATGGAACACTCGGGTACGCTGAATTGTCGAAAAATTGTTGACATAATATAATTATAGTCAAAATATGTATTAATCATCAGTATTTTATGCTAATATTAACATGATCAAAGCAATCTTTTTCTTAGATGAAATTGTGAAAGCTAATTCGCGAAGATCTTTAAGCTTGGAAAATCTAAAATAAAGAAGTATTTTGCAAACTAATTTAGTATCGATCATGTGTATGAAAAGTAAATGATTCTAAAATTTGAAAAGGTATATGAAAATTTAATTTTTAATTTTTAAAAGACTAGAAAAAACATTGTAACGCATTTAATTGTAAAAGACAAATCCCTATTTTCGAACAAAGAATGTTCTAAATTTTAAAAAATTTCGTCTCTTTCCCTCTGTTTCTCAAAAAATTAACAATGCAGCTTAACAGCAGAAACGAGGGTGACATCGTAAATTCGTTCCAACGGAAGTCGATGTCTGTTCGAGATGACAAGTTTACGAGCGCGCGCGAATGAATTACGATTGTTCACCGAAAATCGAAAATATTCGCGGTTGACAGAGGAACATCTGTTTCGCAATATTTTATTAGTGCAATATTACGGCCGTTTCGAGTAGCGCGATTTTAATTTAGCGACGACGATAACGATTTCGTCCTCGCTATAATAACATGAACATCTCTCTCTCTCTCTCTCTCTCTTTCTCTTCCTTGTCTCGAGGTCTAAATATCTTAATTAAGATAGCGAAAAGCGTATTAAAAACGCTCTGTTAAGCGTCGCCAGAATTGCGCCAACTCATCGATCCGTCATTAATGAAAAGTAAATTAGCGATATACTGGGCGTGCGTAACGCGCGATCGCACGGCGGGGAAGTCAGTCGCGGAAGCCGTGTGTTTGCCGTGCAACCAGGTAAATTGAGTATTGACGCGTCGTATCTGATCGCGCGCGATAGGAGAACGTCTTCGGGATCGATCAATCAATCTGTCGACAGATAATTAAAACCGGCACCTTGTTTGTTCGCGAAACGTAAATTAATCTGAGCGTGACGCGGTGCGTTCCTTCCTCATTCGCCGAAGACGACGTTCTTTTGCGTCGCGTCCGGCATACGCAAAAAATTGATTACGCCATTCGACATCTCACTTCGCGTCAACGTACGCAAGACATCTTGTTCTACAGAATGGGGCCTTTAATAATCAAGAGAATAAAAGCAATGCGCAAGTTTAAAATTACAGATAATAATAATTCTTGTAAAAAATATTTAAGAAAAAAAATGTTTTATAATATTTTATAAAATTAACTAGACTAATTATAAATAAATTTTATTTACTTTAATTTTAGCTCCTATCCTTAATAAATACATGTGTAATAAAAAAATGTATGATATGTATATATGTATATACAGATAACGTCTAATGAAAATCATTTTTATTAACGATGGTCTTTGGCAAATTTGAAAGGATCAATAAAAAGATATAATTCAAAATTAATAAAAAGGAAGAAGTTTGTGTTTTACTATAAAACTACTTACTTAGTATGAATTAGCACATAATGTATTAAAAGAAATTATGATTTAGAAAAACATAATAAATATAATAGCTTCTTAACATCGCTTATTATTAAAATAGAGATTAGTTATTGACTTAATCATAACTATCGTTAATATCATTAATAATCGTTATTGTATTAATCATCATCAGGAATAGTTCATGCTAATATATAATATTAACATGTTAAAAATCTTTTTTTTAAAGACAAAATTGTAAAAGCTGGCTTGCAAGGATTTTTAAATTCGGCAAATGTGAAATAAATTTTTCAGAATGACATACATGTTGAGAATTTCTTCACTCATTGTCAGACTTTTTTCAAGTCTACCTTTTATTATCCTCTAGTGTTAAAATAATTGATTATGATTCTTCATACATAAATATAGAAGCTGATAATGACCAAGAGATAACGCGCTGTCGCTTGAGTAAACCGCTGACATGTGGAAACGTAAAAGGAAACACGATTGGCATGAATTGGTAAACCGAGCGAATCGGTCGAGTCTCTCTCGTGTTATACATACATATCTCCACGATATTACCGTGGAACGAGCGTCAGTATGGCAGGAAGGCGCTAACAAATGTCGTTCGCGCCTCATATTTCAAGCACTGTCATTTGTACGTTGCACCGCGTTCTTGACAGAAGTAACGAAGTGACGATGACTTCGACGATTCCTTCGTTTTCTCTTCTCCGAGCCTTTTGCTATTATGATATTGAACTGGTTCTCTTCGCGAATTGTCCATCTTAATCGCCATTTGAACAACGCACTCACGCACGTCAAAATATAATCAAATATGAATTTTTTGGCGGTCACATATTTTACGACTCGACATTTAGTTTTTCGCACTGGACAATTTTTTATTTTTCGAGTTAATGGTTCTGTATACTATTGTCATAGAGTAATAGAATATTTCAAGAGTTCGATATATCATTAAAACGATAAACCTATGTATTTGCAAGTTAAATTTCCATTATTCTACAACAACCCTTAATTATGAATCGCAATTTTCTAATTTTCCGGTTATCCAGGAACTGGAGTACGTGATCGATAGCCTAATCATCGGTAAAGTTTCGCAAGACAGACGGAAAGAAACAAGTCTATGATTTTCGAGCGTACAAACCAATCAGTTTTACCTGAGTGAAAATGCAGCGTATAATCGCAACTGAACGAAGCATATCGTCATCGTTCGGTTCTCGCCGATGCTTTCCACGAACTGTTTCCGTAGTCTGGAAAATCTACCAATCGCCTGATCATTACTGGCAATTTGCAAAACTATCAGAACGGAGGAATGTGAATGTAATCTCGATGCACGCCTCTCTAATAAGTGCATTCTTACCTTACGTTTCGCTTTTCGAAAATGATATTGTTGATCATACATTTCCATGCAAACATAACGTAATATCAACCACGAAGTCTTATCTAATGAGCTGAATAATATCTGTGTATATCGATAAATTGTCAAGTAATTATTCAAAGTTTGAATAAAGTACAAGTGATATTATTTTATGCGAAATTTTGATTTGTAATTCTTGAATAAACAATATAAAACTCTAAGATCAGATGAAGAAGTGTCATAATACAGTCTTGCATAGCTTTCGATTAAAGATCATTTCACGACGTTTCAATGACATTTTCATGACATTTCGAAAAATATAATTCCGAGATCGCCGTTCATATTTCACATTGAGTTCGAAATATAATTTGTGCAATCTTCGTATCAAGATTGAACACGCCTTGACAATTCCTTGGTAATAAGGAAGCATAAACTTGAGCTTTATATCGTTCATGTTCGCGCTTGTCAACGAAACGCGTTGATTCGATTCCAGCGATATATCTTGTTCGCGAGAAGAAGCGAATCGCTGAGACCACCTCGGAGTGGAATCGTCAATCCGTTTCAGACGAGAGGAGCGTCTTCAAACTCATCGTGTCCGATGCCCGTCCGTGTCAATGATCGTTTAAGTATCCGGCATGGACCAGGTGGGTGAACCACCAAGTTGTAAGTGGGACGACACGAATAAGGTACATAAATTAGATAAGTGCTGTCTGCACTTTTGGTTATAGTCAACATTTTGTCTCAACCCGTATAAAAAGGGTGTTTATTAATAATTCAAATAAAAAGAGTAAAGATAGATTTGTATATGTGTAAATATACATATTATATTTTTGTATTATTTTAATGCGTATAATTTTTCTTTAAAGTAATAGACAAAAAAAATATTAATATTAGTAATATTAATAATAATATTAGAATGAATTTATCAATGAATGTGTGAATCGCTTATTAATAAATTCTTTTTTGATTTTTTTGGTTACATTAACCAATATATTTTTCAAAATTAAGTATATGATACTGTGTTAAAACTTATCATTCTTATATTTTTAAATTGCAATCATTAATTGGTGCGTTAACGAGAGTTTATGTATTTATTCATTATTTTTATCAACTTTACATATGTGTATATCTTGGTTTCTGTCTTCGTCAATGTTTCGCTTTGTAAAGATTCTTCACTCGTCCCACCACCTGTTCCCTTCTCAACTCTACCGGTCGTAACTTCGCGCTCGGCCGAGTAGCTTCCCGCTTAACTAAGTCATTGGCTATTTATTACGGTTGACACTCCGATGAAACCCTATACGTGTCCCCGTGACTCTTTTATTTTCTCAGTGCTTCGGCTCGTGAAAACGAGCTACCGTTTATTCCCGCGTATCCCGGGGACCCGGGGACCATTCGGGAATTAACACGATCCCAGTGTCCGCTTTGTTCGCATCGTCCGCGAACCCGCCGAGTTTCAATCGAGAATTCGCGAGGCCCCGCACCTGCGCGTCGAAAAAAAATTAAAGGACCAGGGGCTTAAGGGCCTGCGATTACTCAAATGCAAACCCTCCGGTCTCGCGAGCGTCGTTCGCGAAATCGATTCGAAGAAACCCGGCAACGGTGAACGTCAGGTTTATTAAAATTCTTCAGGGCGTCTTCGTTATATTTGTGTTATCTGAATGAGAAGTTTTAAGAAAAAAACTTGGAATTGTCGGCATGCTAAATAAAATATAGCATGTTACACGTTGCGATATCGACATAAAATAAGAATTCTCGAAAAATCTGGTATCGTTATCTTTATACTATTTTTTATTATACTTTACATTATTTAACATTTCACACAAAATATTTATTTTATTTTTGAATATATATAAAAAAAAAATTATATTTATCACTTATTATATGAAAATATCTGGTTTGATTAATTCCATTTGTAAACATGAAATATTTATAAACGTTTGCTGCTTCTTGTTTTTTACAGGTTTTTACTTATCATTGCCTTTGTATTATATGTAAATGACTCCGGGACGTGAACAATTATAAATTCGCTTTTGAATATATTACACGTTCTTTCAATAACAATGAGAAAAATCTGACCCAGGTCTGAATTTGACGACGCGTCTCTATCGCCTTCTCGTCAATCCGGCTCGGGCAAAACTCAAACTCTAGCAAGATAACAATGTTAAACGTTAAGCGCGGGGCCGATAACGCGTCAAGTTTAATCCCGGAATTATGCCCAGTGAATACCGGTTTTCCTTCGGTACGTAACACGTCGGATTTAACGCGAATGTTCGACGGCCGATAGTAAAAATAAATCTCGGCTAACGGGCGTCGATTCCGTCGTTCGACGACGCACGGTACTTTCCTCGTTTTAACATCTCATTTAAATTTCTCGCCCGCGAGCGAACGAAGGTGCAAGAAAACAAACGTCGGCAAACAACGGCATCAAGCACCACGAGGGTCATCCGCCGACAGATTTACATAAGGACACAGCCGTGACGCATAAGCATGTCCAATGCGTCCACCAATGAAATAATCTTCAATCTAAATCTATATTGTTTTCCAAAACTCATGTGTCGAGAATTTCAACGTTAACAATCACGCACTGTGCTCTTAAATGATACAGTAATCTGCCTCCCAATAATACTCTTCATGTCTATTTTATTGATATAAATGTTGTAACACCAAAATTCGATATTTAATGTAAATTATTATTTTAGAGTTAAAATAAAATAAATACAAAATTTGTGCCAGAAAATCAAAATTAAATTACAAAAAAAAGAATAATAATATATGTATAGTAGAAATTATTTTATCTTGTTGATAAATTTTAATTTACACGCTTTACTTTTCGCAAAAAGTTTCATTCCTACGCATTTAATACTTTTTTTTATTCTCTCAATTATGAGAATAAGAGCATAAAATTTAGGTATAAAATTCTTTCCTTTCTCTCTGCTCGTTGAAAGCTAATTCTCCGTTTGATCTGAGCGATGAAAATCAATCGAGAGGAATTTCGTCACGATAAAGTTTTACAACATGACCAAGTTTTCGCGGATTTATTTTGCACACTTAATATCGATATACATGTGTGCGCGCGTGTATGCCGGAGGAGAGTCCGATTCATGCCGCCGTTTGCCGAAGTTTATTTGGAAATGGCGGCCCGTTTCCGTGGGTGAATTGCAGCGAGTCCGATCGTAAATTTTGCGCCGCGTAGGATCTTCGTGGGCGATTATTCGCCGCGGGCGTCCAAGATACGCGATGATGAAACCGAACACCATCGAGTCTCGTTCGGACGTCTGGCTGGGCCCGGAGAGTGGCCACGACCGTTTCCAGAATTCCGATGGGACACCTCACCTGGCCGATCCGACGCGCGCGAAGAACAACGGATTCTTTGGCCCTCACCTCTCGCCACTGGGCCCACGATTGTGTATATTTCATTAGCACCGTCGAAATGTCAATTTCCGATAGCAAATGTCATATAGAACGAGAATAATAGGATCAATCTCTCGTTTCTATTAATTTATTAAAAAAATTATTAATAGAAGTAATGTTCCAGTTAATTTATTGAAAATCAATCAAAAAGTGATTGCAATATTTACGAATCACGATTAAATTTTGCAGATTAGATTAGTCACAAAATTTTATTATAATATCAATATATAAGATAAAAACTGTCATAGATATGTGAATATTTAAAAATAAACTGTAATGAATTATTGCAGTAATTACAAATGCATCTCCCGAATCTGCTAATATTATAAATTCAAGTATATCCTATTTCAAGTAACATCCATTTATTTCCATAATTATTTTCTTGAGCAACTTGAAATATATTATGTCAATGTATCAATTGCATATACATATAAATTTTCTAGATGTATATTTTTACATATGCAACATAAATATGTATCTTCCTCTTCACAGCTTTGCTATGCAGACTCACAACGTAGAATGAATCAGATCAATCTTGAAAGATTAAATATCAACAAAGCTAATTTTGACCATTCTTATTCAACTTGGATTTCATCGATGCGCGACGAGCGTTAAATAATTCATTAGCGTGATGACAATTTATGTGCGTCTCGAGCATCGAGTAATTTAAATCTCGCTGCTCCACCCGCAGAGTTGTTTTATCTAAGAGGCCCACTCGAATCTCGATGCTGGTCGATTAAACGAAAAATTTGTGATTCTAAACAAAATTCACGCTTGACATGTGAGTAACATTTCCAATTAGCCACGACACGTGTTCTTGAATAATGCAGCATCTCTTATCTCACATGATAGTATAAATCTTGTCTTAAATTTTCTATAATCGATATTCGATGAAGTCTATTTCGATGGTGAACCGGTAAGATTATCATATCCTTCACTTATCGCTAACATGAAGCTAACGTACACGCACGAATACAAATTATCGAGATAGAAATGTATACTTCGCCCACATATCTGAATCGATTATATCGACAAGATAACACGTGCTGAAAAGCAAGTTTACAGAAAGCGAGACGCTTGTTTATTTGAAAAGAATATAAATATTTTTATCCGTTACAAAAATAATGCAAAGTAAACCTTCTTAATGCGTACAGCGATTTTTTTATGTTGTTCTATAAAGAAAAAAATGTATTTATATCTGTTGAACATGTTATCTCATTAAAATTTTATGTTTAATTCCTCGATCTATTCGTAATAACAATCTATTTACTTGTCTTTATTCCTACTCATGTGCGCCTAACATAATTCATTTACATTGAAATTAACTACAATGGCGTTTGACATTCCGGATACTATTTTAATATATGTTTTGCAAATGAATTTCTAAAGCGTCGAAATGCCGCGGCCACGCAGTTCTTCTTTTGCATAAAATATTCCCGGCTGATTATTTCGCGAGAACGGATTTCAGCGGTTTAGATGGCCGCATTGTTTACCGTTTCATTCACGCCGTTGCGCGTTAAATAATTCATTAATGCCAAAATAATTTACGGTCGTTATCCAAACTGTGAATACATCGACGCCGAACTCGCTACAATACAAGCCTCATTATCAGTCGCATAATCAAATATTCCGCGTACGAATTTCAAAAGAAATGCTTCAAAAATATCGCTCCTATGACATACTTATTTCGATTAAAAGTCAGTCGCTAGACTTAAATACTGATTTTTAAGATAATTTATTACAAATAAATTTTTGTATCGGATAATTGTAAAACATTAGATTCGGATATCTAGTTCCTTATTTCTTCACTCTCTCACTTTCTCTTTCTTTTCTCTTTCTCTTCCTCTCTCTAAAATTTGGAAGGAATAATCAAATTCAATATTATTTTTCACGCTCCGCGCTAAGTTTTTTGCCTATTTTTTCCATTGTGTTGTAAATATTTTTCTTGTAATCAATAAATAAAAATATATTATTACATAACTCTAAAAATAACATAATAATAAATTCTAGAAGGACAGAATTGAATTAATAAGACTCTGCCTTCAGAAATTAAATTGTAATAATAGCTGCAAATCAAAGAGCATTGCATAATTCAAAGAAGTTTAAATTTCTTGTTAAAATTACATGAATTTAATAATTTTACTTGTGTTGAGAAACAACAATACAATACATTTGTTTAAAATCACATTGTTAATTGCTTCTAACAAATATTTAAAGATATAAAATGTAACAAAATAAAATTATAGATAATACACTTTATAATAATAATAATTCCTATTAAATTTTTGCTTTTAAGGTTAATAATTCTCTTATCGTGTACAGTAATTGCTGTACCGTATCGAATAACTTCTTAGTAATCATTTAGACCGATTTATTTTCCATTTATGAGATATAGCTATCCAACTGTGCGCGACAGATTATGGAGTGACTTCGTCTCGCAAATCCCCGCTTCGGACGCCTTTTTTGGTCGTTAAAAGAAACGAAACTGACGGACCATTATCCCGTTTCCCCACAAAAACGATTCGCTTTCGTCCCCAATGCCAAGTTGCGGCCATTTATCTCGATAATGACAGTTGGGAACAATTTCTATATTAGAGGGCCTCATTAGAGCGCCGCGCCAGCTTGTAATTTTCCTCGTCGACATTTTTACATCCGCAAATGCGCGAATTAAAACGCGACGGCAAGAGTGCCTTGTCGCGCCTTAACGGTCAACACTTATAATCGCGAATGCCTTTTTTTAATAAGGAAATATCTGATCTTACATGTTGGCAGATGTTTTAAGTAGAGATAAAATAACGAAACAATTTTTGAAGTAATAATTTCTGCCACATCTTGATTTATCTTCGTTAACATTGCAAACCATCATTAATTTTCTCTTTGTTTTATGTATGTGATATAGTGATATTGCGATTATAATTAAAAATATATCGACTGTAATAATTTTTTTTATAATTTTATACCTCAATATTATTTGTAATAAATATAAAAATAAAAAAATATATAATTAGTATCAAAGAAAGAAACATTGAATTAATAACTATATAATTGTTTTATCACCGATAATTATCGCATAGTAACATTTGAGAGAGATGTTATCGGTGCAATATAATTCGTGTTAAAATTTTTGCGATAACATCGAGCGACATAAAGATTTTATATAGTTAACGTTGACAATTGCTGGCTAGGAGATAATTATAGTCCAAGTTTCGACGTGCATCACCGGCGGCTTCCTGAATTAATATTTAAATGCGAGAAAATGTCAAGCGGGAAACTTTCCGCGCAATTCATGCTTCGTCGAGGAGATTGTCACAGTATTTTATTTCTCGCCATCGAAGGAAAGAGAGAGAGTGAGACATGTCTCGTTCGTTTTCCAAGATCTTTACCGGCAAATCTAAAAACTACAGCTATAAGTCTCTAAAAAATTCACCTGCGCTAATATTTTATAATCCATATAAAAGTACTGCATACAGCAATTGTGAAATGTACATGCTTTCTTTATTTAAATTTTAAGGAAAGTTTAAAAACTAAAGAAAAAGATTTCTTTTACTTCAAAGTTGATTCTTTTCATTCCATAATTATATTGAAAGTTTTACTATTATCCGCAATTTATATAGATAAATTCACGCTAATCGCGTACTCACAAGTTCGACAAATAATATTACTTTTTTACTTGACATATACATTTTGCAATTGTTCTACGGAACGACGTCATCTTCGTTAATCCACGTGTGATTGTGTCGGATCGTTCCAAAAGTATCGATGTACGAATAGTACGCGCGATAAAAAATGTTAATGGTGGAAAATTAATCGGCAAGTTTTTAACGGGACTATAAAAATAATGAGCCGTGGCGGCGAACAGGTAGGCCGGAGGTACGACGCAAAAGTCGCACGATAGAGTCGCTCCATTTTCGTCGAGAATGGCCGCATTAAACGTTATGGATGGCCGTACCGAAAGGGGTGAGCGATTTTTCTTCGAGTTAATGTGCCACGGTAAGAGAGGTGCGCCGCGTGAAGAGAGTTATGAGTCGTGCAATATCATACCGAAGCGACGATGCGTTCGCGAGAGGCGCGATAACAATAAACATAACAGTGTAATGAAGCCGCTGGCCATTAATGAACGACGAGCTCGAGGCAAATTTCTCACAAGGACTCAAGCGAAACATTAATGTATCGAATGAAGTGAATAAATCGCTTTAATAAATGGTGTTCTGAAGAAGAAGGTAAGAGAAAAAAGAGACAGAAGCACAAATGAGAAAAAGGAGAGAGAATTCACAATTCAATTTTAAATATGTAAAATAAATATAAATATATAATATTATCAATTGTTAATTATATATGACATTGAGTTAATAATAAATAAATAAATATATATATATATATATATATATATATATATATATATAAATGAGATTGAGTTAAATAAATGAATAATATATAAAATACATGAAACAATTCTTTACAAATATGTAAGACAAATATGTAAGATATGTAAAATTAGGTTTTGACTAATTCTGACAAAGTTACTTGTGCAAGGAAATTTAATTCCCATTATTGATGGCTGCACTTCTCTTTGAAACATTTCTAGTAATAAAGTTAAAGTTGCGATATACTTGCAACATAGGCGAGAATAATCGTGCGTTGATACACCGACGTGAAATGTCAATTATGTCGAGTATGTAACGAGTTCTCGTGAGCCAAGAGTGCGACATTAATTTATACGAAATCTCTTCGAAGAAATAAATGCGATCGAGTTTAAAGTTAATATCACTGAAATGTAATCTGCACACATGATCATATTTAACACTTTGAATACTGGTAGAGCAATTTGTTCTTCCGCCATTACGTAAAGAATCTTCAAAGATATTTTATATTAATGAATATTATTAATAAAAACGTTACTTAATTTAAAGTCACGTAAAAGTATGAGAAAACAAAGTAGCGAAATGCAGATATTTAATTTTATTGTTTCTTAATATTAATATTAAATTCTACTTTTCATTATATTAGTTTTTTATTATGCAATCAAATAATACTACGAAAATAATATGAAAATTAATAGAAGAAATTGATATTC
Source organism: Anoplolepis gracilipes (assembly GCF_047496725.1). NCBI lineage: Eukaryota > Metazoa > Arthropoda > Insecta > Hymenoptera > Formicidae > Anoplolepis > Anoplolepis gracilipes. Next base: position 9,110,805 of record NC_132972.1, on the reverse strand, counting down.
GTAGGCAATAGCCTATACATAAACCATTGCTTATTTAAACATATTAATATTTAATGGTTCACACAACAATAATAACAATGCCGTGTGGATTACTCCAAAGTCAATTAATTTTTATTCCTAAGATATACATAATTAAAAAGTTCGTAAAATTTGTGCACCGATGTTACAAATCATATGATCAATTATAAAAGGATTGCATAAAAATTTCAAAAAGTAAATCTAGCATATAGCAATAATTCATATTAACCATCACGGTTTGCAATAATTTAAAGATTTGCAAAATTAATTTGACATAAACTCCATCTACAAAGACAGTATTCGTTGGGAAAACAGAGCAGACTCTTTAAAATATTAATTGTATTATGAAGATATAATAATAGAATCGAGACAACTGATAGTTATCTTTTTAAAAAAACGAGATTTTTAAAGAAATTATTCAAGATCCATGTAAAGCGATTACTTTCAGTATTTAGCTCTAAAAGAATAACAATTCTCTCGTTTTAAATAAAACTATTACCATATATTGTGTAAATTTAATATTATAATTTTCTTTTAATGAACATTTTTTACCAATTATCGTTTTCAATTATCGTATTCTTCGAACGATCTCATTGCGTGTTCATTTTCTGTATCCTGTCATTAACAAATTACTTTCAATGACACCTTCAAAAAACTCTCTATCGAGCTTGATTAGAGACTCTTATCGATCTCAAAGAGACTTACCATGTTGATGTAGTTTGCCGCCGCCGACGGCCTGCTGCTGCGAATGCCTATGATGATGCGACTGCTGCTGCTGTTGTTGCTGTTGCTGTTGCATTTGCTGCTGACGCGAGTCTCGCGCCATAATCGCGGCGATACTAAAGTCGGTGGCGCATTGTCGGTTCGAGTTGCAATTATTGTTGAGATTGTTCAGGAGGCTGCTGTTCGGCGACGGACTCGAGCTCTCGTCGCCATCGTCGCCGGCGCATCCGGACAGCCCGGTGGGTACCGCGGGGGCGGCGGTGCCCTCGCCCTGCATCTTTCTGGCCAGGTAGAGGTGATGTCGGGATTCCTCGTCGTCCTCTTCGCTGCCGGCTCCACCGGCGCCTCCGCCGCCGCCTCCGCCACCGCCACCGCCGCCACCGTCGCCGAACGAGGTCAGTGTCAGTCCGTTTCTCTTCCTACCGGCGAGGCCTCGCGACTCCAGCAACATCACCTCGCGCGCTGCTTCCTGGGCCACGTGGGGTCTATGGATGAACTAATCGAAACGAGTCTCGAGGCCGATTCGTTTGACGTCGCGACGTCGCTACGGGCGTCGTGCGCCGTGACAACAATGTCGATGATCGCGACGCTGATAATAATCGCTATCCGGTAAACAATGCGAGCTTCTTTCTTCGATAAGCGAACGCCGATAAAACGGCATCAGCATTATCTACTCCGCAGACGAGAGTAGTAACTCCGATTCTTCGTCGGCATACGCGTGTGTACGCGTGCGTGAGGAAATTGACGGCACGCGACGCGAGAAGATTCGAGCACGGATTTGAACGCGGTCGAAACTTGACAGGTCGGGCCTGACGGTGACAGATAGATTTCGAAGCACAACACTGTGAACAACGACGCTAAGTTGTTAGCTGTGACATTTAGCGATACCAAACGTGATCCCCGAGATGATTCGATACCGGCGAATGATCGTCGAAGAGGCACTCTGTCAATAGTGCTAGGACTCGAGATGCGTTATACGTCGTCGCGAGAAACACAGTCGCTTCTCTCTATATCGCGCGCGCGAAAAGCGAAGCGGCGCTTGATGTGTCGTTTATCACTCGGAACCGCGCGAGGCGAAACGTGGCGCGGACAGAGCAGGGAACGACAGACCGACCGGGTTGCCCGAGAGACTGACCCGCGCCACCGCCGGTCGCCTCTTCGTTTCGGCCCCCACCCGCCACGCGATCATCGCAGCTTGGTCGCAGACATCGGAGTCAAAGGGACGGTAGAAACGCAAGAGCGGGAGCGAGATGAGAGGATACCCAGCGGGTGTCGATGGGCGGTTTCTCCGCAACACGCTCCGCCTCTGGGATCAGCACCCAACTCCGCCTGCAGGGTCTCTCCCGTTTGCGGAACCTACCTCGAGGTTCCCCTAAACGTTATTACTGTGTCTTTCTTTATCTCGCTTCTGCTCGCTTCTCTCTTTCTGTCGCGCCCATGTCAGACTGAAACTGCCAACCGCGGTGGCCGACGATACATACAAACATGCTCGAACGTCGTCCACAGGAGGAGTCTCTCTCTCTCTCTCTCTCTCTCTCTCTCTTTCTCTTTCTTCGTGTGTTGGTGGTGGTCGTCACGGCCGTCGTTCTAGTCGTCGTCTTCGTCATCATCTTCGTCATCATCATCGTCGTCATCGTACTCGTCGTAGCTGCTCATCCAGGTTGTTCCTCCTCATCGCTTTTTTCCACGCCGTCTGCCTACTACCCTCTCTCATTCTCTTTCTCGCGTCCTTGTCCCTTCTCCTCCGTTCTCTCTCCCCTTCATTCGCCCCTCCAATTCCGTGGCGAACCGCGCTCCGCCTGCCGCGCTCGCGCGCTCGTACGTCCACACGTATAGAGCGAGGTAGGGTGGCGCGCGGTATTATGGTCTCGTACGCGCCATCCAGCCACGGCAGCTGCCATTTTTTCTTACAAGAGGGGGGCAATTGCTGACAGGAACCGCTTTCCTCCGTACTATAGTATGCCGCGACTCTCTCGGCTCTCCTTCTCTCCTTCTCTCTCTCTTTCTCTTTCTCTTCTCACATCCTCTCTCGAGCTCTCTTTCTCGGACCTCTCACTCTACCGCACTCTCTCGAGCGCAATTTATTGTTTTACTAGCGGAGCTTTAAACACGGCGGAGCAACGGTGGCGGCGGCCGCGGCCGCGGCTAACGCAGGTGGGTGGTTAGCTCGCTGCTCGCTGCTGGCTGGCCGGGCGGTGGGTAGTCGAGTGGGTGATGGTTACTCGCTTCGGCTGGGTTCGTCCGCCGTCGAGTGGAGGCGTGGGAGTATATCGTCGTACATTCCTTTTTTTTCTCTGGGAAATCCCGTCAACGTCTACTACCGCGGATATATGCTACACTTCGCCGCGATCACGCTCTTATTATTTTTGATCCCGTTCTCTCACACATGCACATTGTGTTCTCTATCTTCCGAATCTCTCTCGTTTGATCCGGGAGACCGGCATCTCGCGAATATTTCCGCAAAAGCGCGTTCCATCTTGTCGATCTCACAGCGATTATACGTATTTCATCTTACTTTGTCCGTTTACGATAGTGTACGCGCATATGCGTTTCTTTGATGTAGGTCATGGTACAGTCTCGTAATATGTGACGTTTCCATATATATTTGACCTGTCATTTCTCTCTACAATACGCATAAAAATTTTCTAAAATTCCTAGATATAATAAAGATTTCGATTGGGATGCTTAAATTTTTTTTTCTGAAGTATATTACACTAACATTAATTACGAATCCCATACTTTTATTCCAAATATGGGTTTTAGATCAAGAAATAAACAAAATAGAAACGGATGCAGAAATTTATGTTTTTTTTACAGATTAGGTTTATATTATATTGAGTTATAAAATCGATATATTTTTATCGAATAAGAAGTCCTATTTTTATAAATATTTTATTAAATTCTCTATAAAGAATAAAAAATAAAATTATATTAATTTCTTTGTTTATCATTATGCGACACACTTTCTTGTATTTAATTTTCGCCAAAGACTCGATATAAAATCTGCAAAGTACTATTACTATTTATAAGATAAAGTTATTAATTATAAGATAAAATAATTTAATATCTGTATTTTTATCATTTAAAAATCCGATTCTATTTCTATAGAGGATTTATAATAGTTTTAATTAATTTTTTGCTTTTATTTTAATCCAGAGTTTCAACGAAAATTCAATATCGATCAATGATAATTAGATCATTGTAAATTTCTATCTAAAATAATATTTTAAAATAAATTATAATATTTTAAATATTCTGCTTAATTGTAATGTTAGATAAAAAAGCGAAAAAGAAATTTGAAAGCAAATAAGATTTGCTTGAGTTTCCCCACTTAGTATCTTGTTTCTAAAATATTAGACTTTTTTTTTTAATCTAAATCTTTATAGATTTCCCAAAAGAATCTATAACTTTTTTTAAATAAATTGCAGCTATAGAGAGAACTGCGACTAGATTCTAATTAGATCTTACAATTAGAAATTTTTCTATGTAAGAATAAGATAAAAATCGCGACAGGATACCTATCTTTATTGAACACAATTTAAATCAAAGCTTAAAAATTCGATTTGACAGTTAAATAAAAATTCTTTATGTTTGTAAATCTTATTTTATTTTTTTCTGATATCCCTAGCGATAATTACCACCATTATTTAAAAAGCGAGAAATATAAGATACGCAAAATAAAAAGATTCAAATCAAGATCTTTGCCAATTTCCAAGCTGTATCGATCGCAAGCGATGGAGTTGCACATCTTCGTTTACGTCTGTATCCCCTCGAAATCTCCTTTTATCCCGCCTCTTCACGATTCGGCGCGCTATTATCGTCGTTATTGCCATTTGTCGAGGCACACCGGAAAGTACGCGTGCGCCAGCAGCTGCAACATCGAACTACTTTTTCCGCTGGGCGATTCTCCGACAGAAGTATTACGGTCGAAATAACGTTATCCTCGGCCGGAACGAGCATCGAAGATGAATGAGGGTTGAAGCTCGCTTACCCTGCATCGCCGGCACTTTTCTCTCTCTCTCTCTCTCTCTCTCTCTCTCTCTTTCTCTCTCCGTCTGCACCCCGCGAGATATTATTTCGTCGAATATCTCGCAAGTCGTTTCGAATGCGGCATTTTGCTACAGATAAATCTTGACTTTAACTGTGATTCGCGGATCCCCATAAAAAAAAAACCTCGAAGTATCATTGAATCCTTGGCACGAAGCGGAGTTATATATTTCCATTGTGATTGAATTGGCATTTATAGTTAAATCAATAATCTTATGATATATATAATTATGGTTAAATTGATAATCTAAATAAAAAAAAAAAAGAGATAATAAAATATACGTGTCCTACGATTATTGGAGTTTTCGTTGTAAGAGATAAGTGCGAGCGGATATTTCGAATTAAATAAATATATCCTCAATAAAAATCGCGGAAAAGAATAAAAAGTACTTTACTGTAATTAAGAACATTTCCTTAACTTTAGCTCTTGTATTTCTCCCTTCTCTCCCAGAGATTCGCAAAGAGCGCTCATCATATTTTCTAACACGCGCAAATTTCTAAATTATCGATCACAATTAAAAGAATCAATATAATTGGTAATCCCACCGTCGAGTGCGCGAAAACGCAAGTCGGCAACTGCGCGAAATAATTAACGTTAAGGCGGTACGAGGCCGGTTAACGAAGAGAAGCGGCGTGCTCGAAAATAAGAAGGTATTCGGCGCGCAGGCGGAGGCATATTACCCCGGATATTATTATAATAAAGCAGGAAATTACCTCGTATGATAAATGCGCGGCTAGCGATGCGGCCTCGTAAATTATATCATCAGCGGATTATCGTAATTACACAGCGCGGCATATCGCGGGAGAGAAAACAACGCGCAATGCCCGTCGTTGTGTGTTGCTTGCCGCTGCTGCGGGGGAGAGGAGGGAAGGCGGGAGGGGTGGAGGGGGGGGGTGGAGAGGGAAGGTTGAAAATCTCGCGATTCGCGCGGTGTACGTTGTGTTATTATCCCGCGGGTGGTAAACGTAATCGTTCGCGCGCGCACAAATTGCGAGTCGTGCGAAACAGTTAATCGAGGCGTGACGCGATTCGGCGGCCCGATATATTTTATGCGCGATCGGATATCGATCCTGCGCTTTCATCCCCGCGACCGGAAACGACCGACCGCGCTCTCTCTTTCTCTCTCTCTCTTTCTCCACGGTATCGGTAGTTATCGTGTTATCGAACCCGGCTTTCGGCGAGGCTGCGCTCAATTCACATCTGCGACTCAATCGGGTTAATTCAATTAATCGATCCAGCGCATATATCAGGCGGGATCGCTAATTTCACAGCGCGCAATAGCATCGAGAAAATAAAACTACTGCAAATTTTCGTCGGATACAATTTAACGAGCTGTAATTTTCATGTATTTTGATAATTAAGCCGTAAATCAAATCTTCATTAATTTCTGTGAGAGTAAAAATTAATCCAGATACAAGTTTTTGTTTTATTTTCGATTTATTTATTTACATCTTCGGATTAATTCGCCAAATGTATATTTTTAAATGTCGAATAGATTATAACAAATACTGGTTTTTTTTTCTTTTAGAGGAATGATTGAAAAAAAATTGATACGAAAGGCGGTTGTAAATAATATAATAAAACTCTCATTAGGTTTAATAAGTACAAAGTCATTGGATTTAATTATTACCAAGCTGCGGCGAAGAATAGCGATTTTCTATCCGCAATTAGCATACTATGCAACACGTGCGGGGACAAACCGACGCGACCGAAACCCGCTGTAGCGATTCCGTTCCGATCTTCGCAAACACCGGTAATTAGAGATGCCTGCGAGAGGCGACGCGCGACCGGTGTCAATTAGCGGTGGTAACGACGTGAGCGGTTAACTAATTACGTATTACATGCGCGGTATGCACTTTTATGTTCACCGAACGATCTACGCTATACGATCAAGATCGAGCTGAGGATTTTAATTAATTATCTGCTTTTCCAGTCTTTCTTGACGTGATTACTATTATATTCTCGCATCGGCAATTAACGCCTATAATCGGGATCGCTATTTTGTTGTAAGATTGATGAGCTGAGGTGCACATGGATGAAAGATAAGAAAGATCGATAGCACGGCTACCGATCCATCAATCTTACAATCTTAGATTCTAGACGTAATATTAAGAATTCATCAATTTTTTGTATATATGAAAATTATCCCAAAACAGAACAAATTCTACAACGATATAGAATTAATGCGAAATGTTAGCCACAATTTCTCTTCGCAAATGCCGTGCAATCTGCTTCACGCGATTATTCTCACGTAAGACTGTCCGACTTTTCGAGGATTTAATATCATTTACGCGTCAACGTTTACGTTGTCGAGCGAACGCGTAAATGTATCATCTTGCGAGCTTCTAAAAAGCTACGCCTTGGCGTATCAAAGAGAATACCGCCGCACCGCTTCCGGTCGTTCGGCTCTTCCGCCCACCGCCGCGGCTTTTTCGTCCCGAATAATCTGCCGCCGCCGCACGGCGGCGGTTATTGCCTGTATTACGATCAGGTGAACCCGTTTAATACTCGTAGACCAGCGAAAACCACTTCAAAGGACCGCGTCGGAACAGACGCTGCTCGGCACGACCTTTGTAACTTTATGTATCTTCAACGTTGCGCGGTAAAAAAGATCTTTCTCGACCTCGGCACCATGCCATGAGTCGAACAACCGGATAAACTTGGTCGACGAATGGATAATAAAAATTGAATTCAATATTTTTCCCTTCGAGATCTCGTTAGGCAATTTTTAAGAAACTTACTACAAACATCAAAGGAAAATCAAAGAAAAATTTATATATTCGAAAAATAATTATATTCGTATCACATATACATTTTTAAGATGCTAAAGTATAAATTTTTTCTTTGAACACTATTAGCTCCAAACTGTTATGCGAAAAAAGGTTCTAAAATTAACTACTCCTTCAATAATTTCCTGTTTAAATTTATAATTATTTATATAGTAATTAATAAAAATTTATAGTATTTTTTATATCTTATTTTCTGTCTAGAAGAAAATTATACCTTTATATTACTTTATACAATTACAGAAATAGTTTTCTGTAATCACTCTCTGCTAACTGCTGCTACTTTGACTAATTCTATCAAAAGTAAAATATTGATTCATCATATTGAAACGTGTACAGTAATAATAGCGGAAGACAGAACGCATAGCTCACTGCATTTTCGCAATATTCTGCTACATATGTAAGATAAAGCAGATATCTACCGCAGGCCAGACTAAGAAAATAAACTGTAATTTAATTATGTTTAAACATCATGTAGACAATACATAAGCAAAATTACACATATGCATAACTTTATAGTCTACGACACAAACTCGTTTTATACGCGCGAATATAATGCCGCCGTGCAGATTAATGCTTCACGATTCTACACGTCGTATCGTTCTAGACATAGCGCGATTTATATTCGCATGAACATGCCGTGAAACGAGCAATTATTGTTATAGCCATTTTGTGCTGCACCGATTAATACCGCGTTTCACGATCGTATCGATCCCGCAAAATTGATTCGCGCTCACCAATCGTCGTTAGGAAATAACTTTTCGCTATTACGATCTGCTGAGTCCTCGCGTGATTTATGCGCCACTCATTTATTTTACATACATACAGTTTTGAACAATATTTACGTCACGCATGGTAAAATAAAAAAATTTTTTATAATTTTTATTAATTTAGGAAACAGATGTGAGATTATAAATAATTGAATCTTTTTTATGAATAATTGTAAAAATACATCTTTTGAATAATCATTTCATTACGCATTCATTCTACTTAAAAAATATTATCAAGGTATATGTATATGATCGTGTAAACTTATGATACATATACAAGGTGTCCGGTAATTTGTAAAAAATCTCTCGTGTACAGGTAGAGCGGATCAAACTGAGCAAAAAAGTTCTATATCATTTTACGATTTTCGCAATAATTATTGAAAAATTAATTTACAAGTATCAACCAATTCGTGTGAGTATTAGCACGTGGCGAGAAAAGCCGGCCTGCTGTCACGCGGTTGCTAGTCGCATGCATAGTAACCGCGTGACAGCGGGCTGTCTTTTTGCAGAACGCTAATATATTGGCGCAAATTGGTCGATTTTTTTAAATTAATTCCTCAATAATTATTGTGAAAATCGCAAAATGATAAAGGACTTTTTTTGCTCAGTTTGATCCGCTCTATCTGTACACGAGAGATTTTTTATGAATTACTGGACACCCTGTATATTCTGGATTTTCAAAAATTCCAGAGACAATTTGATCAGGAAGACATTAATCGCCTAATAGGAGGTCCTCGTCTCTGTAAGGGTATCCCGAATCGGTCAATCACATGAGATAGGCGTTTCTTTCTCTCGGCTATCCGCCGATAGACCTCCCAATGAACTTTCGGGATTGCCACGGGCAATCGACGGGGTTGCTGCTTCGTTTGGGGGAGCCTGTGTAATCTGCTTAGCTCTGACGCTGATCCGGACAAATCGCCGCGCGGTTACGCGGCACTTATTCCCATCTTTCGATGCTCCTTCATTCTCGTTCTATCCGTGCATTCGAACCCACACGAATCCGATCGAAACACGCGTCGAGTTTCGATTGAATAGATAAAAAAAATGCGACGCGTCGATCTTGCGGTAAATGCACGGAATATGATAGTCATTCGCTGTGTGTTATGCAGCATATTTTATTTTATTGTAACATTTCACAAAATTATCTTATGTAATATTATTTAATTTGTGACAATAATAATTTGTATGTTATCAATGCGAAATTATTTTTATTTTTGTACGTTTTATCTCTCTCCTTTTTTATATTATTAAAGATTTTAAGATAGATTAATATTATGCAACAATATTAAAATTTTACGTTTAGATACGCAAAACGTTTAGATGCCGACATATATTTCCTATTTTATTCCACAAAACACTAGTTTTAATATTGTATTTTTCTCTTATAAATTTTCTTATTAATATTTAATAAGAAAATTTTTCCTCCTTTTTTTTAAAGAATATAAAATGCTAATAATTCACGATATATAACAAATCGAGAACTGTGCGCGCGTAAGAAAATTAAAATACTTTAAGAACGCCCATTAATCAACGGAGAATAGCAAGTGTCATAAAGTAAATTAAGTCGAATAAACTTTAAAATATGTCTTTTGTGGCAACCGTGAATGTTTGCTGCTTATCAAGTCTTGCAGAAATATCAGTATGAGAAAAACGGCGCAAAATAATGCTCGCTTGGTAATAATAGCAGTACGATTAAGCACCGTGTCTGTATCATTAAGGAGAGTGCTCATTTCTTACAGTTTTTATTCGTGACGCACGAATTAACCACGATATTCCAGTATTCTTGTAACATTATCTCTCAAGATACATATTGGTCTTTACAAAATAAGACTTGACTGTTTTTCAGCAACGTGGGGCTTCTTGTTTTGACGAAGTAATATAAATAATTTTTTCAAAAATTTCAGATATAAATATAAACTTATGCCGCACTTCTCTTTCATATAAAAAAAATTTTTTTAATTTATTTTTTTGAAATAAAATTTTGCTTTGATTAACATTATTTTAAAAAGTTATAAATTTATAAATAAAAAAAAATATATATATATATAATATATTTTATAATTACTAATAATTGTTAATATAAAATCCCTTATGTTTCTCATAATTCACGATAAGATATTACGTGTTGCACGATATAGTTTACTGTTGAATCAAAATCAATTGAGTTGAAAACGACGGCAATCGATAAAATAGCGCGTTTAGGGGTTGTAAAGCAATTTCGTAAAGACGTGAGGGAAGGTAGCGTGTCGTGACAAAGGACCATTGTCCATATCCTTCGAGCATGATTGACATCTGTTATACAACGAAACTCGGACGACTCCGAAAGTGGTTCGGTTAGGCTTGCGGTTTTGGCGGGCGCAGCCGTGCGCGTTTACGTCGACTTATAATGCCGACCACGTGGCAGTCGTAGCGTGATATTTAATATCGCAAAACGAGAGAACAACGATCGAGTCGGAACAGAGGGCCAAACAAGATCACATGACGGCTCGCAACGGGCCAAACAACAAAGTCTTTGATGGATGCCGACCGCGCTCGGACAGATAAATATATAATGGTAATAAGGAGCGAAAATTTCGAAAACAATTTTGATGTTTTGATTTTCCTCAGATCCCTTTCAATACACATTTTATGAAAAGAAAGAAAAGAGAGAAACTTTGAATAATACATTTAATTTTAATACATAATTATTCTAAAAATTACATACGTGTGTACTGAAATACGTCAGAAAGAGAATCGTTTTATTCTGTTTATTGAAATATCGAGTTTATGTAATTTTAAAATAATGTAAAGCTTCAAGGAGAACTTGACAGATTAAAAAAGAATAACTGAAATATTTGGAGATTTGCCATAGATCTGAATCAATATTCAAAGATTTAGGAGATTCTAACAAGTGAAAACCCAGAAAAGGTTTTAAAATACGAAAATTTGACAAGCATAAAAGCTTTACAGATCAATTCGAGAATTCATAATTCTGAAGATAGTTTTATTATTGGCGCAGTAGCACTGTTGCCTCGCAACAGGGAGGAATCCGTTTTTCTTATTCGCTCGCTATTTTCAGACCCGTTGTACTGAGATTCGAGTATATAATTCGATTTCCTTTGTGCTGGCAGACAAGATGTACGTCTCGCTGCCCCCTCGGTCGCCATGGCGACCATCTCGAAAAGACAGCGGCTTAATTAAAAGCTGATTCGTTCTCCACCTTGCCAATTTTCTTAGCGGATACCGCTTGAAACCACTTAATCGCCCGACCGCAGAAGTGCCACCAATTTGCCGGGTATACAGCGCGTCTGTTCGAAGATTCTCGAGGGATGGAAGGCTAGGGAAGGTTGGGTGAAAAGAAAGAGGAGTAGGAGAAAGAGGAGTCGAAAGGAACGGAATGATCGCAGTTGGCACCCAGAGCCTTCGAGCTAATCCCAGAATCAATCGGAGAGGCACGAACGTCTATCAAGTCGCGGTTACCCAAAGTCGCTTCAGCTGCCAAGACTTTCTGAACTTTCCGCAAGAAAGTTTCTTTTTTATTAGCGAGATTTGCCGTCGCGTTTCAGTTACACAATGCTATTCAACGGAACCGCGAAAAAACTCGCGTGTACAAATCTTTATTTGATCATATTTATTTTTCTCTCTCTAATATTTTTAATTTTATATTCATATTTCAATTTACTCTATATTATTTCTTCACTACATGTATATATAAAATATTAATTTTATTGAATTTCTCAAAATAATAAAACAAATTATTTTATAACATGTAAATTTTCTCACACATAAATTACTTTTTCTTTGTGCCATAATATTTATAATTAAATCTATATAATTCACATAACACGCCTCAATCAAGATTCCATCACAAACGATGATGACGGAAAAGCCCCGTAGTTTATTTATTTTTTTTTTTTTTGCCGTGTTTTTCCGCGATACCCAACGGCAACGATTGAGTTTTTCGCGTCTCATCGCCTCGACGATCCCGCGTGGCGTTTCGCGCATTATTTCGCCACGAAATTGGCCGCTTTTTGTCCCGGTCTCCGCGCGGTCGAGAGAACAGAGAGAACGCTGGAGAACGTTGGTGGACGAGAGGAGAGGAAGAGAAGGAGGGGGGAGAGAGAGAGAGAGAGAGAGAGAGAGGGAGAGAGAGGGAGAGAGAGGGAGAGAGAGACAGGACAAAGATCCGGAGAGAAGAAGCAACGTTATCCCCCGGGATGAATATGATGTAAATAAATGACGAGCTGCCCTTAAGGGAGTGGATATTAGAGTGGGGGTAAGAAGTGTTATGAAACATAATTAGCGGCCGCCGCCACTGACTCGCGATGATTACAGGGCGGTGAAGCGAAAGTCGTATGGCGCGCGATGGCGGCGGGAAGGGAAGCCGATGTGCCGGGATAGATTTCCTGGGCTACGAGAGAGCTACTACCTTCTTGCCTTCTCTCTTACCATACGTTCGCGCGAGCGAACGGCCGCCGACACACGCGCGCGACTTCACACCCACGTGAAAGATTGCAGACGCATGTATGTACCTGCGCGAGCGCACGAATACGCACGAATACACACGCACACACACATATGTACATACAATGTGTGGACGTGCACGTGGTACACACCGGCCGCCTACGTGTCAGTTTAGCCACTGGCGTCGAAATAATTCGCGGCTTCTTAAATGTTCAATTTTTTTTCAAACTTCACATAAATTAGATTCGAATATATGTATAAAATCTTTTGGCCTAAAATAACTTTTATATATAAAATATACGGAGAAATAATTAAGAGTATTCCTGCTACAGTAATGGGCTGAATGTAATAAACCGAATGGATTAAATTGTAATTCTTTCTCTTAATTTTTCAAATAATCCAATTTGCAATATACTATAATAATTCTGTCCTCCTTCTGCAAAAAATTTGTAAAGATGTCAACTCTCTCTGTTAAGAAGCATTTTTATACCTTCTAGTTAATTATTTTAAGTATTTCAAGCTCTGCGATTCTAGTAGAAATAGCATGGCAGTAAATGATTAAAAGTCGGAAATAGGCGCGAAATTTATCATTTACAATCCGAATAATTGATCCTCTCTGTCTGGACATCTAATGAACTCCTTATTCTATTGACATATCCTTAGAACACTACCCCGCCTTTATGAATATAACATATCGATTCAATTCTGACAAAATTACATTATATAGTCTATCGACTATTAGAATTTAACAATAACCTCTTTCACGATTATCGGTCCTGTCACAATCAATCAAACACGTCTAGACGTTTAATTATACTTTGGTTGTCTTAAAGTTATTCATATTATTATAAAAGATCCTCGGAAATGGACCGCGCCTGTTTTCAATTCTCGAGAATATCAAACAGAAAAGACGACGGATTACGCCAATGCCGCATGGTGTGTACGTACGTACGCGAGCTTAATGGTCGCCGGGTATAGTAATTGGTACCGATGCTCCATGAGCCGGTGTCGGGCCGGTAGGTGGGCGGTTCCTTGATCTTTTTACGGATTTAATGATCGACCGTTGAAAACGAACGAGTACGCGGCGAGTCCTTCGTCCTCTTCCTGCCGAAGCAGATGGAGACGTGTCATCTCGATGGATGAACTTTTTTCGATTAGAGTACTTAGTCTTTTATTACAATTCAGAATGGAAAATTTCTATTATAAAATTGGATTAATCTAATAAACAAATGACATATTTTTAATAAGATAAATAGGATGAAAGACATTAATTCTATTTTTATTACTTATTTTTATTAAAAAAAAGAAAAAAATAATTACATATAAAATTATAAAGATATTTATGGGAATAGAAAAGTTAAATTAAAATAAAATAAAGAGAGAGAGAGAGAGAGAGAGAGAGAGAGAGAGAGAAAGAGTTACTTTTATTATTTTTAATATTTGACCTCAAACTCAAATCAACGTCTCGCGCTCATTAAAAATGGACTGCATGAAAAAAATAGCGCTTGTATATTTTAAAAATTTCTAAAGATCTCTAATCTAACTAGTTTATAAACGCTAATAAACAGAAGTTTATTACGGTACGATAATAACGCAGATAACGTAGAAGAAAATGTTCCGTATCGTGTAGGATTAAAGGAAACTAAAATTGAAGCTCTGGGGAAGATCTGCACCCTCGTCGAGGATTTTATCAGAGTCGCTAGTGCTCATTATCGTGAGAGAGAAAAGAAAGCCCCGTGGACGCGACAGGATCGATTAAGCTAAGGAGACTCAAAGGGCGATTGCGCGAGGTATCTAATTTATTAGCAGCCATTCTCCATAATGTTTATAGCGACGGGAAGCGTCCTGCAGGATCGTCCTGTCCTGACGCGCGTACCGCCTTTCCGGAAAAGTATTCCCACAAATTTTTACGGTGCCTCGCGAAATAACTCCGAGACCAGGGCTCTTTCCACCGCGGTAGAGCTGTTTAAGGGCGTTTTATTCGAAAGGGGAGAGTAAAAGCACGTTACTGTTGCCGAGAGAAACGGCGCCGACTTTGATCCGAAATTGCGAGGCTAAGTGACTGCACCTGCAGAATGGTGTATGAAATTTTTATGCAAATTTAGACGCGATGTAGGCCACCGGTATAAATAACGCGGCGCGCTTTTGTGGGCGAAATACACCCGTGGGGGGGATTTCCAGAAGAGGGCCCGAAGCGACGCGCCGCGTTTACGATCGCCCGGAGCGGGGAAAAGGGAGGAAGAAGAAGAGATGGGAGCAGACAGTAAGAGGTGGATGATGATAATAGCCAAACGAGCTCTCTGATGTACTCGAAGCGTTTCGATGAGCGAAAAGAGATGCCCGCGCAAATAGATTAAAAATTCAGGACTGTTCAAATTGTGATTAAAATATGAAACTCACAAGGTTTCAATATTTCTCACGATTTCGAAATATATATTAAAGATTCGAATTCTTTAAATATTCTAATCTCAAACGAGAAAAGATAAGGTTCAACATTTAAAAATTCTAAGGATCTCGATTTTGCAAAACTACTTTAAACTTTATAAAATGTAAAGTTTAAAATAATAAATTTTTGAAAAACTATAACGTTTAAAGTTAATCTAGTTTTTTAGGAGAAAAACGAACAATAAAACTGTGAAATCTGCAATTCGTGGAATCGAAAATCCTAACATCGTAGAAGCAGATTCGAGGAACCAAGGATATGCATACTCCACGATGGCACGTGAATCTAGCTGGTGGAACTGGAATAATAAATTGAAAGGACTGCACGAGAGAGAGAGAGAGAGAGGGAGAGAGAGGGAGCTACTCAGCCTGCCCCTTCTTAACCCTCGTATCCCTTTTCACCCGCGCCACAGAATATCCAGTATATCGTAGGATATTCGGCGACATATGCGTATGTGCACGGAGAGGCAATATGCAGAGAGAAACGAGAACATGAAACATACCGAAAGGTACATGGAAGAGAATAAAACCCAATCCATACTTGCGGTTGAATTATGATAAAAAAATTTAACAATATTTGATTATGTTTCATTAATAAATATCTGTTTAATTTAATCTAAACAAAATGTTTCCTAATTAAATAATGAATTTCACAGTAAATTGATTGAACATGTATCACGCAAATAAAAAGAATGCATCGCTACTCATTTTACAAGTTTATTCTATTATACATAATTAAAGAAAAATATTTCATTCTAGCATAAATTACAAAGAAAATCATCATACAATACGGCTATTATGATAAATCAAGAATTTTGCAATGTTATTGTCTTTATAACATTACACAAACAAGTGTCATTTAAGAAAACTCCAGTGTCAAAAGTACCGAAACAAGCCTGTAAGTTCGAAAGCGCGAATCGGCCTTAAGATAGCAATACGGCGGCGTAGTCCGGCCACAGCTTGCGGGGATGCGAACCCGAGGCGCACCCCACGAATGTTAACGCGCCGCATTAGCCTGGTATTGGTTAGAAACGCGGTGGTGAGCAATAATTCTGATAACGCAGCATGTTGTCATGTTGCGCGGCATACGAAATGATTCGCGCGCGCCTTTACGGTAAAGGCAAAGCCACCCTTACCCCGTACTTAGAACCACCCTTACCCCGTACTTAGAACCACCCTTCGTCGCTGAAAGACGGCGAACATGCGTGACTCGCGACGCCCCCTGAACGAACGCTTTCATACGACAATGGTTCTTTTAGCATCATAATAACGTTTGTTGTGTGTATACGATAATACTTTTTCTTTTTTATTATTTCTTTCTTACTCACAATTTTTAAATTCCGCTTTGATATATATAAAAAAAAAATTATAAAAATGCTGTTTCCTGTCATGCAGAAATTTATAGTTTTTATTAAAAAATTATTAAATTAATATTATAATTATTATTTTTCGTTTGAAATATTATGATCAAAAAATATATTTCCTTATCAAAAATTTCCTTATTACTAAATCGATATTATCAATATTGTTCACAACTTTTATTTTGTTATCTATATGTTCAGATTAAGTTTGATTTAATATTAAGTCAATCAAAAATGAAACACAATAGATGACAGGTATTTAAGATTGTAAATAAAAACTTATGACAGCATTTGCAAGATTCAGCAATGTCATAGCAACTCGCGGTGTTCTCAAGCTCTCATACGATGAAGATGTTTTTCCGCGGTGGCAATATCGAATCCAATATCGTGGCAATAAATGGCCAGAGTATTATGTATCGGCCTAATAACGATCGTAATAACTTACGAGTTACTTTATGAGACAACCCGACCGCTTGTAGATGGCTCCGACTGCCGCGCCAGGTGACGCGTGCCGTAAAAATTTCGTCAATTTTATTCCGTGCCGTTAGTGCCCTTAGAGGAGGCTACGAGATGTTTTTTACTCCCAAGAAAATCGCGTTGACGTATCGAAATTGAAGGGGCCGTTTTTTCGATGATCTTCACGATTGAGCGGCACGCTCGAAAACGCGCTCTGTCAAACGCGAAACACGTGATTCAATTTCGCAAAAATTATAATGAAGATGGATCACACATAACAGATAATAATACATCAATGCAGTAAATTAAAAATGTTCGAGAAAAGAAATCAATTGTACGCGCGAAATCAGAAATTACGGAATACTCATTTATAGCATTTTTTTGAACTTTTTTCTAGATTTCATAGATTTATATAACCGATAATATATATTTACATTTTATTCTTTTATAGTACATTTTATTATTTAGTATGGGTGTATCTGTAACCGATAAAAAACTATAAGTAAAAAGGCACAAAAAATCGAGTAAAATCGTAAAATAAATTTGTTGTCACACTCTAAACTAATTAATAATTAAATAAAGTAATATATATTAATAATATATATATATATATATATATATATATTATTAATATATATTACTTTATTTAATTATTAATTAGTTTAGAGTGTGACAACATATATATATATATATATTAATAATTATTTGAGTATCAGCTATACTAAAGGATTTTTAACAAAGATTCTTAAAGTGTGAAAAGCACATTTCTCTGTACTGAGTGTTTTGTGCAGAGAAGAGCGTAAAGAATCTCTTGTTTTGACGTGGCCGATTTAGACTCGCGGCTGAGATTAAACTGTTTACGGTTAAAAAATACTGCGAATTACACACGCGTCCATTTTAATCCGTGATTTACGGCCGCAGAGATCGTAAGAGGGGTGAATTTGTCCGTGATCCCAATCTCCGTGGAGAATTTAACTGTGAATGCGCGGAGGGTGATTTGTGCGCACCCCTTGGCTCATATCGTTGGCGCATCCTAGATCGTTTAATTATACTTTAAGATCATATTACATCTCGTCAAAAGAATTAAAATGTTTTAAACAATATTTTTATATAACACAAGTTCAAAATAAAATTTGTAAAGTTAAATTAATTTAAGTTTTTCTAAAGCTTTAAAACTTCTAAAATAAATTCAATTAAAAATGTAAAAATTTTAAGATTCGAATATCAGAATATTCTTTAATATTTACACAATTCTGTCTAAGAATTAAATAGTTTCCAAATTCGAATATCCAATAAGATATAAAAAAAATAAAGACATAGAAGCTACAAAAATATGAATCTTTGAAGTTTATCAATTTCAAAAAATTAAAAATGTTTAATATCATTATGAAAATGTTCAAAATTTTTCATCCCGATAGATACATGAGAAGAAGCCTATAAACGATTTTGTGACTGTGACTGTGCGTAGTCGTGTGCACATTGAAAGGTATATACTGGGTGAGCGCGCGATAAGTCGACCGACGCAATAGAAAACCCGATTTAACGGCAGTAAATCTTTCGATCGTGGGATTTACGATTCAGTAAGAGCGCGACGAGGGGGCAGTCGTAACGAATTTAATGAAATCGCTCTCGCGATTTTTTTCTCGAGCGCACGACGGAGCTCTTCTAATCTACGGATTAGAGATCAGATCGACGTCCGTGCAAAATCGGAACTTTATGATGCTCCGTCACTCCATTCGTTCCTAAAGCATGCTTCTATCGCGCGCTATCTCACGGTCGTTTTGATTCTAACACCCCTTAAATGAAATTTGTAGCAATCTTAAGTCTTTATGTTCTATTCTAGATTTTAGAATTAAATCGTTGCGTTTGAATAAAAAATGCGAATAAAAAATTGAATTGTTCTGAGGTTATTACGAAATATAACGGAAAAGAAATTATAGGGAAGACAAAGAATTTGTGAAAAATAAATTAACTTTGACAAAATTTTAATCACAGGATTTCACTCAAAATTAGATTCCTAATTTTTATTACCATAAAAATCTTAGAAATAGTTATCTTAGTTACTTTAAATTTTAAATTTTGAACGGAAGAAATAATAATTGATATATTAATTGAATAATATACAATATTTAATACATTCGCTCAAGTGTGAAAAAGATTTTAGTTCCACAAAATAATTTTATAAAAATTCATTTAATTCAAACTACGATATTTATTAAGACTTCCTATTTTCTCGGGCATCCGGATACCGGAGACTTTCTCGCGTCACGATTTACAGGTCGATTTGCAGTCCGGCCTTTGAAACGAATCGCGGTACCGCCAGCACGTCCGCGCTAAACGCGAGGCCCGAGTTAAGAAAACGCGCTGAGAGGCCACCTAAAGTAAATTGATTCAAATTAGTTCCCAATAGCATGTAATAACGTAGGTTCCCGCGGCGTCTCTGTACCCTCCCATTTCGCCTTAGATACGTCATTATATCGGCCGCCGCCTAATACTTAGGCCGATAGGTGATATAACTCCAGAATTATTGCCTGCATACCGGGTGAACCATCACGTACGCGCCGCCACGTAACGTATCAGAAATTGCGCTGCGCCGCGATCAGGAATTGGAAGACAAACGTCGGATTAAACGCGGTCCGCCGGATCGCCGCTCGCTCTCAATTCAATTTGCGAATCAAGAGTCCAATAGAACACAGAGAAAAGCTGTAGCCAATATTTCAAAATGCATGATTTAAGAGAAATATAAATTTCGATTTAAATTTACTAAAATTCAGATATCCTAAAGGAAAACTTAAAATTTTATATTTAAAAAAAAAAAAATATATATATATATATATATATATATATATATATATATATATACGTTTTTAAAAATTTAATTATAATTCCAAAATCTATCTAGCAAAATAAAACTAAAATAACATCGTGAAATTATTGAAATAAATAATATTTCTCTTCGGCTATATTATTTCTAAATAATTTCTTATTAGATTCGCGGCTCTTTTACTAAATGTAGGAGCGAAGATGCTGGTGGGCGTATCGGAATATTTAGACCTAAGTGGCTGTAATAGCTGTCGTCGAGAGGAAAAAAGAAATGAATATTCATGTCGCGTCTCTGTGCGTCAATTCGTTCAGGTGCGAAAATTAGTAAACGACACACTCCGATTTCAACTCTCAACCGACATCAAATCGAATGCTGCGCTGTCAGCCTTGCTCAAAAGTCCTGTTTCGTATTTATACCCGAAACGAAACTTTCGATAATTTCCTCGAAGAGATTTGTCGGGCATCACACGAACGTTTTTGTTACGATCCGGCACACACCTACGTTACCGCGTTGGCAACCCTTTTAAAACGACCTCGCTCTCCTCGGGCCCCGAGGAACTTGTTTTGCTCGTCTCAAGACATCCTCGAGACACAAATCATGCTCGAACGGATCCCTTCTGCTTTCAAGAACGACGAATTTGACCGACCTCTTTCACAAGGTTTCAACGGTAACGCTTATTATATATATATGCTGTCATTGAGGGCGTGAAATTACTGTTTTCATTCAAACAATCGCACATTGCCTTAATTTATTATTACAAATTAAATGTCGTTACTTCGTTAAAAATTATTTATTGCAATAGATTATACAAAATATTTAGTTTTGGTTATATGAACAAAAAATAAAACACTATACACATAATAAAAATATGATAGAAATTTGATACAGATTTCAAGTATATAAAAAGAAATTTAATCTGTCCTAAAATACGTATAAAGAAATTATAAATAATTATAATAAAAATTTAGAAAAATAAAATATTATTTATATTCTTTACGTAATTCAAAAAGAGAGTTTACTTTAGATTCAAAAAAGAAATCGCAACTTTCAATTTCATAATAAAAGGAAAAATCTCATAGAATTCGCATAGAATAATAAAATTCACCATAATAAATATAATCTTTCTAAAAAAAAAAAAAAACAAAATACGTCAAATATATAAAAAATATTCAATTTGTATGCAACAAAAAGTAAAAAAAATTGTAATGCTTTAAGTCCTATATATATTAAGGCTTACTGCTTATATAGGTACATACGTTTGGCGTTTTTTATCATAAAATATAACTTATCACTCACCGATCGATGCATAATAGCGGAGTTAATTAGGATGATCTGTAACATAAATATAAGTTCTAAATTACAACAAAGTTCAAAGTAATTAATATTTCAAACAATTATTATTTCGCATATTTCATATCCAATGTATATAATAATAATTAGATTTTAATGTAGAATTTCTCTACTTCCCCTGTTTGAGTTATTCAAATAAATGAATCAAATAAACGGGAATAGATACGCGTATATGATTAAGAAAAAATGATATACAAATAATAAATTACCTTAAGGTTGCTCCGCTGTCGCCCGATGTCTCCTAGACCTCCTCCTCCTCTCAGACTATTAGATTGTCCTTCTTTAGGATTCGTTGCACTCGCGCACTGCATCTACTCACGAAAGAAACAGTTAATGTCGATCGCGCGCGAATTATCTGCAGCACAATAAAAAGCGGACACTTTGCGGTACTCCCGAACTTTAAACACGAGAACCATCCGCGAGACGATATAAATAAACACGCGACGTTTTTCACGGCACTCCCGAATTTTGCGATCACGCACCAATCCGACAATTAATGAAAAAAAAAAGAGAAAAAAAATATCGACGAAATGGGCTTTAAAAGTCTTAAGAAACCGTTAAAAAACCGTTTGGGTACTTAGCTTCCCTTTCAGGATAAACCTTCCGGGTACTGGGCCCTCCCACCACGTCAAGGTGTACCCAATGGGAGGGTTTTTAAGGAACATCTTTTATCGAAGATTTAAAAAAATTTTTTTAAAAATATTTATTAACATTTATTAAGATTTGTTTTTTTCTTTCAAAAAATATTAAATATTTTAATATTTATATACAATAATTAATTGTCTTCGGAATAATTTATATAAAATTATAAAAATTCTTCTGTTCCGCGATAAAATATCTATGAATTAATCTTATGTAATTTTATTTTTTATTTCAAATGAAATAAAATTAAGTTACCGACAAATAATAGAGGGATAAATTAAAATAAAGGCTAGACTAAATGAGAGTAAAATTAACGCGTTATGAAATATATACGATTAGTAATTATTAATAGTATTTTGTAAAATAAATTAGTTGAAACATATGATATATATATATATATAAACGTCTTTTTCGATTTTTATAGTCCGTAAACAGTATAAGTAGGACTGAATAAACATTAATATTATTTTTATAGTATACAAAAGTTAATACACGATAATATGTCATGAATGTAATCGCATGGCCAATTTTTCATAATTTTGGCATCATATTATCGTTTGAATGGAGATTTAGTTTATTTATAATTTCCTCCACGCGTACTCACCGCTTTCGAAGACTCTTTTTCATCCAGTCCTTCTGCTCCATCGAGACATTACAAAAGATATGATACATAAATACACGTCATGTTGAATGCATCAAGCGAGCTTTTCCGGAATAGCTCGTATCATTTTTCGTACCGTGGATTAATTCCATTGCCTACCGCTTATACGACGAGACTCGTGTGGAGAGCCGGTTCGCCTAATCTTATTCAGAACGATTCTAAGGAGGTCGTCGTGCGGACAAAATTAGTGTTTTCATTGCGGCAGCCACTCGAGAAGCTGGTCTCGCTCTCGTGGTTCCACATAGCCAACGCGAGTGTTTCGAATCCACTCGACTTACCGACGGCCGCCACCTCCTCTTCAAATATCGAGAACACCCTCGATCCTCGCCGGCCGGGCCCCGGAAAACACATTTTGTGGACATGACAATAGCCGGCGACGATTATACGGTAGCGCCGAAAACAACATTAGCATCCGCGACCACTCAATGAGAGGAGAATGGTCGCTTCCTCGCAAGATCGCTGACAAACGATGACGCGACGCATCCTCCTTGTCCGGTTCAAAGAGGAGGCAGGCACCTCTCTACTTGAAAGGATGTAATTTTTTCTCAAGCATCTCGGGAAGATTATACAATAGGACCAAACGATCGGGCAACTCGTCAGCATCTATTATAACAAGCGAGTGCGAATGATTGGCAGCGCGTGTCTTCAAAAGCTTATTTTAAATTATTTTTCTCTTTGCTTTTAAATTTTTTCTTTCTACTTTTTATGCATAAAAAATGAGAATTCTTATTATAGTATTATTATAGTCTTTATACGAGTTTAAAAATTAAATAATGAAAAAAAATATATATATAATTTACGCGAAATAAATCTCTAATAAATTTCTAAATTTTAACAAAAAAAGTAAAAAGTATATAAATATTTTTGAAATACGCACATGTAAATACTCAAAAAAAGTATCCTCGATATTTTAATAACCGGCTTAAAGAAATCATTACTTTTGATCTTCCTAACTGAATACTGACATAGCAATTCTGCAACGAAGCGAAACGTTAAGAACAGGAACGCGACTTTTCCATGATTCCTGCTGCGCAGCCAGAGAGAGAACGTCAAAATGTTGCATTTAATGTATGCGGAGTTCCAGTCCGCGTCTCGCTCGTCAGCGTCCGGCGAGTTGAAATCCGGCCGGGAGACCTCCAAAGCGTATCCGATCCCTCGGCACTATGGTGATCCGTGAAACATCTTGTTAGCTCTGTATAAACGGATGAATGGCGCATATAGAGCTTCATATAGAGTAAATCACAAATAACTGCCCGCTATATCTGTTTTATTGTCACGGGATCCGTAATACAGCCAACTTTAGTGTGACGTACCGTGTGAGGTTGCTGGTTCTCTCATTTTCTCTCTCTCTCTCTCTCTCTCTCTTTCTCTTTCTCTTTGACCGGGAAAAAAATCACCTCACCTCGCAACATATTTTAAGCGCGCCGCGAGATTTATGTCCCCGATCTCTCGAGGATGAGAGACAGCGAGTCGGAGAGTTCGCTACTGTACGCTGCGGTGCTCATCTTTTGAATAGCGGATAATACTAACGCGCCGGCCGCTATCTATCCCGCCGCGCCCCGTATCCGACACACCGTATATTTAAAATTTAAATCCTTGCATGTGACTCTTTAATTTCTCTCGCTCTCTTTCTTTGTGATTTAGAAATTTATGAAATCTAAATAAACAGAGTAATTGATAGCGATAATGATATGGAAATGCGAGATAGCTCCAATATAGATAATTATTTTTGCATTAATAATATATATAATATATATATTGTAAATTATATAAAATTATTTTAAAAATTTTATATTTATATTTATATTTATATTATATAATATTGTAAATTATATAAAATTATTTTAAAAATTATTTGAATAGAGTAAACATTAAAATGTCTATAATATAGATATATATTATAACCAATTTTCTGTCTTTCATATTTTTTTAAAATAATAATATTATAAATTATATAAAATTATTTTAAAAATTATTTGAATAGAGTAAACATTAAAATGTCTATAATATAGATATATATTATAGACATTTTAATGTTTACTCTATTCAAATAATTTTTAAAATAATTTTATATAATTTATAATATTATTATTTTAAAAAAATATGAAAGACAGAAAATTGGTTATAATACAAGAGAATTTTTTGATACTGTACACGAAAACTAATAAAGTACGTTTAAATTCATCCATCATAAGCATCGATCGGCATTTCGTCAATGGTACGGAAGCCGCTATGCTAAGTTACATGAACGAATTCATCTCGTTTCTGCATATAACTGAGAGGAAGAAACGTCCCGCTGGCCGTCCTATCTCATTAGCGATCGCATGTTGGTTCCCATGATCGCTGCTGACGCTGAGACGTGGCATCATCGTGCCATTAGATAGAAAATTCCACGTACCTAAGGATCATCAACATCATTATCGGCATAGTCATCGCCGTGTGGCGTTAGCGTCTATAATCTCGGTACGTCGGCTTATCAGAGCGCGTCAGTGACTTCTCTGAAAGGTGGGCCTTTTTCTGGCACGCTATCTGCGCACCGTATCGATTCTCGCTATTGCACAAGAGAGGCAATCTGACTAGTTCATTGTTTGACTCGGCTATTCTCGCCTACATACAAGACAAACATGTTATTAACGATAGCTACGCGGATACGTCGTCGCCGGAATAATTAAGCGCGAGATCGCGCGAATTCATAAGGCGGTACATATTGTACTTTTGAACAACTAATGATAAATATCGCTCGACAACTGTGATGTAAAATACTTTATAGTTCAGGAGTAGAATGAGATAAATACTTGAAGAAAGATACGTCTCGTCTGTCCGGTTTCACGCAATCACAAGAGAGACGCCGAGATACTCGACATCGTAACGGATACCGAGGTCCTCGATGAAAAGCAGTCTCCTTCTTCTCTACCTATCAAAGAGAAAAAAAAAAAAAGAAAGAAAAGAAGAAATCGGTGATACCGGCTCCCCGGTATCCCCGGGTGTGCCGGCGCGAAAGCTCCGGCCTATTAGAATACGTCAGGCTCTCTTCAAGGTAACGTCCTGTCATTTTTTTCTCCCGTAACCGCTATCGGATCCGTGGATCGGTGCATTCGATTCAGCGCGATCTACCTCCCCCCGTCTTTCCCCTCCCTCTTTCTTCATCGCGCTCGCGAGCCGCTGGTAGCTCCGGCTGTACACACATACACGCACACGCGCGAACGAGGGTGGGCTGACGAGTGGCAGGTTGTACCCGGAATACCCACCGCGGTGCCTCGCTCAGTGGGGTCTCTCCTCTCTTATTCTAAGTGCTGGCGAGAAGTCGCGGGAGAAGAGAGGAGAAGAGAAGAGACCATGAAGCAAACCGATGTTATCTTCTCCCCCGGTTGGAGAGGGATAAAAGCTTAAAGGCTGCAGCCAACTACGATGATACCACCGGTGTACGAGAGTGTCAGGACGCTTGAAGCCTCGAAGAAGGCCTGCAACGTATGCGTGATACGAAGGGGAAGAGGGTCCAGGACACGCGGTAAAGGTGGGAGGGAAGAGAGACTTTAAAGAAAGAATCGGGGAGATGTCCCGGGGGAAGGGGGGAAAGGGGGAGAGCAGATCGGAATGCGGTGACCAGCAGGCAGTGAAGAAGGCTTCGCACAAGAGGAAGGAGGTAGACTGATGAACGAACCAAGAGAGACAAAGAGAGAAAGAAAGAAAAAAGAGATTCGATAAGATGGAGAAGTGGACTAACCTTGCGTGGCCAACACCGGGGGACAGTGACGTACCCCCCGCGGAGGACGCGCTAACCGCATATATATACGTATACATGCATACTTGTTCGCGCGGAAGCAGAGCCTCCTTTCGCAGGAACGGCGATCGTGGGGACAATTCTCTGGTACCTTTTTTCTCTGTCTCTCTTTCTGCGCCCACCCGCCTACCTGGCGTTCAACAACGCGTAGACGACACGATCATGCTGACCGGACATCGTGAATCGACCGGACGTGACGCGATCGTGCGAAACGATGAAGAGAGAGGGCGAAATCGCCGTCGTTTCTCGTTTAACTTTCTAACCATGTTCGTTTCGAATATATGTTATTATGTGATTGGATAAAAACAATCCGACACGAGTAATTTATTATTACACGAAAATATATGTGTAAGTATCCTTCTCTTATCATATTCCTCTCTCTCTCTCTTTTTCTCTCTCTTATGTGCGTGTTTATTATACAAATATATTTATATTATTATTATTATTATTATAAATTCACGAAAAACTAAACAAAAAGTTTGATTAAAAAGAACTCGAACACGATTTTAAAGGCTTATTTTTTTATCGAAATTATTTTATTCTATTATGTATATACTGTCAATAAAAATTTAATTTTAAATAAGATGAAAATAATATTATTAGAAAATATATAATATTAACTGATCAATGTTTTTTATGCGTTAGTTATTCACTAAAAAATTAATTCTCCGCACATCTTTTATATGACTGCATATTTATTTTAAAACTTTTGTTGCAACAATGGTATGTAAGGTCAATTTCTTCTTTTTTTTTTTTTTTTTCATTTGAATGCATTTCAAATGCCAACTCAAAATACAGTGATTCCTTCTCACACGTTCGCCAAACTTCGCGTTTGATCGAACATTAAAGTAAATTTATAATCTAAGAGAGAAGAGTCATTTGAATACCGTTAATGTCATTAAGACCATCTCGTTGGGTAATTTAACTGTCTCGTTAACATAAATTAAAGTCACATTACATACACCTATTATGAGAGGTAGGTAATCAAAATTTACCGTACATGTTGCCGTTTAATGTCATCGTGTTCGTTCATTTATCAATCAATATCGCTACAAGTCTCGCATATCGATCACAGCGCACTTTTTACAAATTTGTAAACTTATAACTTATTTTATGAAATGCAAATAACATTAATGCAATATAGCTTTTTACACGAATCGAATAACATAAATTATTCATATATATTACATATTACAAAATTAGAAGAATCTTTTTTTCGATTAGATAAACGTATACGTTTGGAAACGAATATCTAAAGGATTCTGAGATATACACTCATAGAAACACACAAACAGTAGCGACGTTAGTCGATTGAAAAGCTAAAAATTACTAACGGATATTTATCGAGCCAATTAATATCGTTAGTCGATCGATCTCCATTCCGAGAGATTTATCGGGACTTGAACGGCCGCCGCGACTTATTAAGTCCAACTGACCCCGCGTATGTACGCTCGATCGATCGATCAATCGATCGTTCGTTCGTTCGTTCCGCAGGCCGATCAGCGAGCCGTGAAACGATGACGATAATACAAATAGCTGGTGGTAAGAATCGTCGGCGGGGGCGGTAGATAACGAGGATGATGACAGCAACGATGATTTAGTGCCGTGCGCAAGTTAATAGCCCAAGAGGCCCAAGAGGCCCAGGACGTTATTCTTTGGGGCCATTCACAACACTCGCCAGGGCCCTACGCTCATCATGCAGGCCCCCCGCGGATTCCGCACGAAGCTTAACCCCAACGTGCCAATTCATTTCACCTCGTGCCGGCGTTAGGCCTGGTTTATGGTAGCATTTACAATTATAATCGGCCCGTTCGGTCACACTGAATGAGAAATAAAAGACGAGACGAGGAAAGAGAGACACACGAAATATGAAAACGAAGGTGCATGATACGAGGGATTCTCTGCGGTGAGACTTTTTTCGGGCCCCATGGCACCTTCGTTTCATCGCGAAATGAAAGTTTTCGTTGCGGCAATAACTATTACTTATTCCGCGTGAAGAGAGCCGATAGCAGAGCCGTCTTTAAGTACCAACAATTTCGAGGAGATAAATAATGCGATAAATAAAAAACGCACTGGCGCGAGCGGAATTCCGCGGCAGATCCGAGGGGGGTAATCGCGTCATCGGATCTGATATAAAGATGAAAATTATCGCCTGACCATCGAGTCCTGGCAATAATAATCATTCATAAAAAACAACCGACGATTATGTGTTTCTAAGAAACGATATTGTCAGTCCTTTGCATTCGTCTCTATAGAGCCCAGTGATGTTGAGAGATTCTTCTGTTAATGGAGAACGTTATACACAAGAATGAGTTTCAGAATATTTTCTAAAAAAATTAGAATATTCCAACAGCATTTTCTGAAGCATTTTCTAAGGAGATATTCTTAAAGAATGTTTTTAAAAAAAAATTATCTAGAGTAATAAAATTATTATGGGGATATTTTGTGAAATTGATAGAACGGGCGTGAGTTACAAGAATATTTTCTGAGATGGTTATTCTTTCACCTCGCATCTTTCATTTTATTTTATTTTTTTTATTGTGTTTATTTTATTCTCGCAATTGCATTTGACATAATTTAATGTTCGTCTAATCAATTTGCGGTCACATATATTAAATACATATATTAAAAAAAATAATTTTTTCACAGAAACTTTATAGATTTGTTCTTATGATAAAGGTTATTAATTTAAAATGAGAAGATTAAATACATGGCAAGATAAGATATGCATTTCTTATTAAAAATATAATTTTGGATTAAACGAATCATCATCTACACATGAGAGACACCGCTTCTGGGAAAAAAATAATTGCCTCGGTGACGGAATTTATGATAGAAAATATATTGCCTGTCGCGAGCCATCCATTTCACCAATCAATTCTTCGATTGCGTTTCGACTGCGCCCGATTACGATCTACGTTCGTGGACATGGCGTGACACCTCTGATGAATCCCGAGAAAAAAAGAAGAAACGCTGCGGATCAAAAAGGGGGAATGGCAGAGGACAGAAGAAGAGAGGAGATTCTCTTCGGAAATCACTGGACTCCGGGGTCAGGGCCAGTGTGTGAAAAGGTTTCAGGCAGCAGGTGTCTTCGGGCGCGGAGAGATGAAAATCTCGCGTCGGTATTTATCACCCGAAAAACTTCAGCCACGCCCATACTTCACTGGCCACAAATCAATCAATAAAAAGAGGACGCGGTTTCTACCGAAAAAGGTGTGAGTTGAATAGTTTTATTAGATAGTCTATCGATTTTTTTAGACGTAACCTAAGCACAATAAAAGAATCTTGTGATATAATTGCATCGCGTGATATAATTGTATAATTCTTCCAATCTTAATGGTTAATAATTTTATTTTGATATATAATTGTTCCAATCTTAATGGTTAATAATTTTATTTTAAAATATTTAATCTTTTTCATGTTTTCTTTTTTTAGAAAGCTTTTTTTAGAATTTATTTTAGATTTGTTATAAAAATAAACGTAACATACACAAAAAGTAACATAATTATTAATTAATAGATTCTGAATAATGAATCTGTTCTTATAAGAAAACACATTCGAAATTAAGTAACGTGTAAAAAAATTAACGGAAATAACAAATCTTCTAAAAGTATTACTTATGTATGTGTGTAAGGGCCAAGTTGTCGTCTTTTTTGAAACATAAATATATAATGAATTAAAAGTTATGGCTGACGGGAAAATTAATTATGCTTATGTAAAAGTCACTACATCTAGAGAATACCTTTTAGCATGTAGTAATAAAAAAGAAATAGAGACACTTATACAAGAACGATTGAGAGTTAATGGCCTGTGCGAGAGGCAAAGAGGAAAATATTTTTCGAGTTCTGACTTGCTCGAAGGTAACCGGGGCAAGTTGAATTCGACAATCGAGAAACGAGCGAATCAAATCGTCGTGCCCAATCGTATGTCCTTTATATACGACCCATGGACTGGCTCATTTGTCGTGTTAATAATTATAAGAAGGTGTGACCCCTCACTCGCTACACCTACGGACAGCTGTATTTATGAATCTCAAACCGTGAGCAGAGTCCTTAAGTTCAGGTATTCCCAACCTGCATTATATGTTACCAATATATTTTTACTGCAGCGATATTATTAATTTAATTTGCCTGATTAATGTTTTTTAATTGTAACGTCATTACAAGATTTTATATTTCGTTTTATTGTACTTATTCCACTTTATATATACTTATTAATGTTTCCAACATTTTAAATAAATGTAATTTTTTAATGTTTCTCTCTTATTATTCTTGATATTTGAAAGTATACCTATTAATAATCTTATTAATATATATAATAATAAATAAATTTAATTTAATTTTACTGAATTATTCCTTATAACTTTATATAGTTAGTTATACATAGTTATCTTTCATTATTTCTTTTCTTCAATTACGAATAATTATGTTTTGCCTTAACAAGAAAAAATATACGCGAATATATAAATTTTAGATCCAAAAGTACAAGATACACTCACGCATGCTTCTAAACGAAATTATGCCAGCGAATGTATGAAATTTTGGTTCGAGGGAAGAGTGCTAAACACGCAAGTTGGCAATCTCTGCTTTTGAGATATACATACCGGGCCTCCGGAAACCGCGGGGGGCAACGTAAACTAACCGCCGGTTAATTATTGTCCTCTCGCTCGGCGGGTCCGGACACCCCCTCTATGCACGATCCGCACCCCCTTCTTCGTCAGGGCTTCACACGGGCACGGTGGCACGCTGGATCGTCGGACGGTGGCTGCAACGACGGAGGCGGGATGTAGCCGAAACGGGAAGGGGAGAGGAGAGATGCCGAAGAACATGAGGACTCCCGAGAGTCCGCTAAGGACCAGAACTACCGTG
Organism: Anoplolepis gracilipes; assembly: GCF_047496725.1. Taxonomy (NCBI): domain Eukaryota; kingdom Metazoa; phylum Arthropoda; class Insecta; order Hymenoptera; family Formicidae; genus Anoplolepis; species Anoplolepis gracilipes. The sequence goes on along the minus strand of NC_132972.1, from coordinate 9,079,632 downwards.
GTAGCATTCAATTAGCCTCGCCGTATGTGAAATATTATTGTCCGCCTCGCTTCGTATACTCGATTTTTAAAAGGAGAGAAAGAAAAGCATTACCGCGACCTCCTAACATATTTCACTACTGAATCATTCTCCTTCCTCTTCCCCTCCGACTTGGGCCTTTCCTCTGCTCGACCATCGTTGCTCGACCATCGTTGCTCGACCACCGAGGAGCGATCGTCCCGTGATTTTTGTCGCCCGATTTTGCGCGTTTTTTTTTCGAATTCACACGTGGAAATCCGAGAGAAGCGAGAAACTGACTGAATGCAATGTTTCTTGTAATCCCAGTTAATTGGTTAACTGACTGACCGCGCGCTATAAAATAAAATGCAATCGAGAAAAGCAAAGGATGCAAATGCAATATTTCTGCGAGGAAAAAAAATTCACTTTATATTGTAATTAATCTTATCGATTTAAAAGTCAAGATGTTGAGTAGTAAGTGTTTTATATTTGTGAATTAACAAAATAAGACTTTTATAGATTCTACAAATTATTGTAACAGAAAAAATTTCGAGTATTCTTGTATGAAAAAAAAGTAAGAAAGCAATAAAATTGAAAAAATATATGAGTAGACGATATTATTATTTATGATATTATCTACATCAATATTTACCTTATAATTTAAAAATATAAACGAATGTAGCTTAAGCAATTTTTTAAAACCTTATTTTAGAAGACATAAATATAAATTAAATATATGTGTTATGTATATATAAAAATATTATCTAAAAATTAATTTTTTGGGATAAGATAGAAATAAAAATAAAAATAAAGACTGAAACGCGAAATAATTGATATTTATTTTATTATCGAACTAAATTTTTTATGAATTTTTTTACGGATGTAATTTTGAATAAAAATTATCTCGGAATAATAGTAACCTGCTCGAAATGTACGTAACTAATCCACCCTGACGGAAAGAGAACTCCACGGGTTTCCAACGTTCCCAGTTAATCGTGGGAAACGACAATTTCCTCAATCTCATTGTTCTTACTTACAATGAGAGAGAACGCGACGGATAATGCCGCAATACGATTCGTAATGCGATGCGCGTGTCGCAATCATTCTGCCGTGAAAGTCTCCCTGAAAAGGCCGAATTTGATTGGCTTCCCTCCCATCTGTCTTATACTATTAAAGGATCGATATACTGTCCAAGTAATTGCAAATTTTATGCATTCAAGCATGAAATCCTTGTGCATTCGAAGCATATTTTAACGCTCCAGTTTCAAAATTTACAGATCATTTTGTGAAACTAATATTCGTGAAATCTCAACTACTGAAATTTATATCATGTCACGCGACTGTATAGACTTATTAAGATAGTTTACGAACCCAGCAAATACATTTTAGACTGGAATATATTTGGAGCACACATCCAAATCTTTTTAGAAAAATTGATTTAAAAAATTCTATTACACTTTTTATTCTTCTTTTCATGATAGTTGAAAATTTATTAATAATACTGATTACTATAGGGCATCTAATTCGAGAACAATTCGATGCATGAATACGTGGCGATATGTAAAGTGATATTCGTCGATGAAATTCTGCATTGCACGAGTCGTAACAATTACGCTAATGCACCCGCTGTAATTGAAACGATCAATTCCCAGCAGTCCTTTCCAAATGCGAGCTAAGCGCACCAGTCACGAACGAGATAATAGCAAACCGCAAATTTTCTTAATGACAGACTTCTTATTCGATAGGTAGCCGGCAATTAACTGTGCATGATAAATAAACGCAGATAAACCGCGCACAAAATCATCCAATAAAAGAAGCACGTATGGTAATTTAGAATTACTCTCAACAACTACTGCAGAATCAATTGGAATAATTGTGACAATAGAATAAATATGTTGCAGTAACAATCTTGCAAAATCAAATTATCAGTAGTTATCTTTTAATTTTACAATAACTTTATTGCATTTTTAATTTTTCGTATTAGATTAATGCTTATTTACAATATTTATTATTTTAGCAATCTCGGATTTTATATTTTTTTATGTATCTACAAATTTGATGATAAAGTTTATATAGGAGATAAATGTATGTATCGATAAATGTATGTACATCAGCTAATTTATGCCAAGAAATTTAATATTTCATTTAAAGTAATTGATTTCACTTTTGAGTGATTAAATAGATCTTAATAAATCACTTCTTTAATTCTTCAATACAATTGTTGAAAGAAGTTTGTTCCTAAAGTATAAACCTAAAATAGAAACTTGTAATTTAACGTTCTTGACGGTGATTGTTATAGAATTGTAAACATATAACACGACAATCTTTCAAAGTCGGTTCTCTTTTCTCAACTTGAACATGCCTTTTCACAAATTTATAGACGTTATCGAATATTATTGCATAAAGTATCAGATATGTCATCTATGTATTCCGTTGACTTCCGGTGGAACATCAGAAACGCGAGATGGTGGATGATGGACTAACCGACTAACTGAGAGTAATTAATAAGCTCTCGGGAAGGCATCCATAATCCAAATGACGGTTCCCTAACTTCATATGAGTTAAAGACGAACCCGGTTGAATTAATTAACAGCATACATTGTGAATTCCGAAGCGGAGATAATTAATTTTTAAGCCTAATGTCGCTAATTGATCGGATTTATGACGTGCACGCATACGAGCCTTTCAATTATTCTTTAATATGCATGCCATAGGAATTAAGAAGTATCGCACAAGTGTAATAAAGATACAAATGATTAAACATAGCATATTTTATTTAAAAAACGAAATAAATTTTAGAAAATAAATAAAAGATAAAAAAAGATAAAAAAAGATACAAAAAAGATTAAATAAATTATATTCAGTTATAAAAAAATTATATATATACATACACACAATATATGTATATATATAGTATATATCAATAATTTTTAAAATTAATTTATAAGACATAATAAGGTGCACATACTTCGCTGAAATATTAATCAGTAAAAAAGATAAGAAAGATGAAATATATGAAGAGCTCAGAAAGATTAACGTTTTGCTGTAAAATTCAGAAATTTAATGTATTAATTAAAAAAAAAAAAAAAAAAAAATTAACGGGTTAGATTGACAAAACTAAATAATCTTTGACTTGATATTTCTTTTGAATCTCTACAATTCGATAATATTAATATTCATCTGCTTATAATATTTTCGACATTTTTTGAAGAAATAAAGTACTAACATATAAGTTTGATAGACTGACATCGCTTATTTCGCGATTAAACAGCTGGACGTGAAAACGATTTTCACACAGCGCGCGTCGACAGAGTTAGAGTTTTATTTATTTTTCTACCAAAAGATACAAATGCCCAGTATGATATTCAACATTGCATCGTTGCGAAGTGCGCGAGAAAGGATAATGATAAGGGTGCTGCCATCTGACAGATCTCACCCTCGAGGGGAGGAAGTGCGGAGCAGGCGCAGAGCCCGCAGTTGCACGAGGAGGATTCAGGACCGCGGAATCGGCGACGAGAGTCGACCGAGATGGCAGAAAGCTGTTACTACGACGATGGCGGAGAAAGCAGGGAAACCAAAAGGTGAGAGAAGGAAAAGAAGATGGAGAGGAAGCAATGGCGAAGAGCACGAGGAGGGGTAGGATGAAGCATGTAATACGGTACCTCTCCTTTGCCGTCGACTTGTCCGCCAGATCGATTCGTTGGCGGAAATGTCGGTCTCGAGAATTTCACGGGGATTACCACTCGAACGATTCTGCGATTCGCTCTCGCCCGCTCGTCGCGCAGTAACGTCCTCCTCGAGGCGAGAAATTCGCATTGTTCTCGAAGAGACGTTTGAGCGCGAAGAAAAGTTGAATGAATGACGCGATTATGCTGACAAGTAAAAAAGCCCTCTACTTTCATCCATAATTTAATCAATTCCGACAAATTATTCTATCGATATTTTTTATAATCGCTCGAATTTCTTCCCGTAATATAAAAAATTCAATCGTTGATGCTATGAAGTATAAACTGCCTTCTTCTTATCCTGCAAATGTAATTTTACGCGTTTTTAGTACGCAAAGCTATCATTCGGAAAAGAGGAAAAAGTAACCGAGCGCATGCAAAGATATTCATAGTTCCAATAATGTATTTTTTTTCTCCTTTGATTATCTTTCTCGTCGTCATTTCCTCTGCAAGTTGTATAAATGTTGCAAGTCAGAAATGTGACTATCTCCGGCGGATTTCTTCAAATGTCAACGTCGGTGATCACGTCGAGATAGTAACATTCTCCGCCGTCACATTCGCTCACTCATGCTGAAGGGATTAAATCCTTAAGAACCGGAGGCAGATGGTTTCTACATTACGCATTACCCGTGTTACGTATCGCATCTCCACTTTATTCTGCAACGTAATACGCAGCGTCATGAAAACATTCAGGTAGCATAACGAGTGTAAGCGCTAACTCAATATCGCTGTCATCTTTTCCACGTCAATACTTGGGCGCGATCAATGATCGATTCTCTCGAGGAAGAGACGTTTCGAGAACTGGGAAAGAGAAAGAGAAGAGGAAAAAAGAAGATGACGGATGCAAAAAGCGCGCGATACGGGTTTCTATTCCAACTCGCGTGTATCAGTGGACTCATCTAAATCGTCGGAAAACGTAGTCCGGTTAAGCCGCGCTAGATTGGTGGCGGTGCGGATTGCGAACGAATAGAGAAGGAAGGCAGCAAGGAAGGACGGAAGGAAGAGGAAGAGGAAAAGGAGAGTGCGGCAGGAGAGTGAGTAGGGGACAGAGTCGGAGGGTGAGTCGAATCGCGCGACAGGAGGGACGGCGGGTAGGTTGCCCCGGAGATTGGTGGAAGCACCTAGCACGAGGAGCTCGCGACAGGAGCAGCGTTGCCATCGGGTCGTCTGGCTGATTTCCCGCTTCGAGTCGAGCGGAGTCGTCCTTTTAGTGATCCCCAGAGAAGCCCGAAACCCTCCCGGTGACCGAGCCGAAGGAAAGAGAGGGACTCCGAGCGGGTTGTGAGCGGGAAAAGCGGTGGGGGCGCGCGCGAGAGGGTGCGCGATGCCAGGAGGTGGGAGCGGGAGTGCCGATGGCGGTCGGTCGGCGAGGGAATCGCGCGGGGGTGACGGGAATCGGTGAGAGGGAGCGCTGGAGCGTGTAATTGAGTCCCGTGCGCGATCGCTACTTTATCGACCCCCTTATACCGTCCCTTCCCGCGCGCATTGCCCCCCGAAACCTGTCCTGCCAATCCCTCTCCCACCCCCGCAACGGACGCCCAAGCCAACGTTAACCCCTGAATCCCGTCGCGTGCTCGCCCACTCCGCATCGTTCTCGCCACCCTGTTGTCCCTTTCTCCAGTTCTCTCCTCCTGTCATCCTCGCGCGCTCGCTCCCCCGTGTGTTTAAGGGCGTACAACGTCGTTCTGTGTATGTATCCTAGCGTCGACTGCTCGAAGGACGACGGCGACAGCAACGACGACGACGACGACGACGACGACGACGACGACGACGACGACGACGACGACGACGACGACGACGACGACGACGACGACGACGACGACGACGACGACGACGACGACGACGACGACGACGACGACGACGACGACGACGACGACGACGACGACGACGACGACGACGACGACGACGAAGTCGAGACGGGCGCCGTCGAGTACGCGCCAGTCAAGTGCGTGTCAGCGTCCCCGAAATTGATGGGAACGAGCTGCTGGCCCTCCGCACATATTCCTACGAGATATCAGTATCATGACGGATATACGCCAGATCGACTTGAACGCATTCTTAACATATATCACAGCGCAATTAAATAAGTTTTTATTTCCACAAACAGAGCCATTAATATTTATAATCTAAAAATGTAAAAATAAAAATATTTTATCTAAATACTCTTTCAAGATAACTTTGAATTCATTGGAAAATTTGTTATTATTAAAATCATTTCGAGAATCAAATGCGCAATTATTTTGTAATAAAAAGAAAATTTAACAATTCTTTTATAGCAAACTGCAATATCTCTGTTATCTATATCGAGTTACATGATCCATTTCGAGATTGATCTGGCTTTACCGCCAGAATGCGGTGAATGTTTGATTCTGTTGTTGCAAGAGATAGTCCTTTCAATGGCGGTATCATGGCAGCTTTATACTACCCTAGCCACAATTCGCACCAAAGATGAATCTGCTTTCGCAGACACGGTATCAAACATTCGTGTAGCCTGATTTGTACGGTAAAATCTATATATACATATATATTCTTGTCATGCGCGTGCGTATATATGTATATATATATATATATATATATATATATATATATATATATATATATATATATTGTACATGTGTTACATGTGTTATATGTGGACATATATCAATTTCCGCGTACATACATCAGTGCGTTCGGCAAGAGGCTCCACGTGCGTAGATACGTCAGGTCGCTCGTTTGTCAAATTTTCAGATCTCTTTATAATTCCACTGCCATCCATCCCATAATGTCCTACTCGATTTGTCGTGTTCATCTTGGATTGCTGATGAATTGCTGATACCAGCAACGATATCAAAAGTCTTCAGACTTTACTTGCAAATATATATCAAACATTAATTTTATTAACTATGTATGTAAAAATATTTTAATCATCATATAACATTATTAAAGTGTATTTTTTATGCTACTAATGAGAGATGCAGCTCTTAATTTTTTAGAATTATTTAACTTCTTAATAAATAAGAAATTGCCAAATTTTCAACAAATGATATCAAAAGTGGCGCGATAATATTTCAAGGTTGAGATTTATATTTCTGTTCTTCTTCACATAAAATTTTCCATGTTTCTAATATCTTACGGAGTTGTGAATGCCGCATGCGATTGACGTAATTGGAATAATTTACATAATATCGAAGTACATTATAAGGATCAATATGCCAAGACATTTATTCACGGAAATGCTTTCCAATTCCAATGCAAATATGTATAACGCTAAGCATGCAATAATGTAAACGTACCGATCGAGAATCATTGATACATCGGTCTCTCTCGCGAATAATTAGCATACTTTTACGTAATGAATGCTTACTCGCGTTCTGAGGCATTTCTCATTTCCTGTCCCGCAATTACAGAGAAACTATGATGGCGCATTTCGGCGCTTTCTCTTGGGAAACGATCGATCCTCCGAACGGTCATTAACTGATTGGAAAACGTACGTGCTCGTTACGTTGCGGACCAAGCAGCGAAAGGGTTGCTGCAATTTGCAACAAAATTAAATTGATTCAGTGCATAAGGGAGATGATATGGAAGCCTGACACGAAACGTGTCACGACTCCACTGCTCTCTTCCTTTTCCCGGCGGAGTCGAGGAGCCATGATTTATTCTGTGTCGTATGCTTAACGTTACCATGTTTAACCCTTCCATTTTCAATTCACTTTCAAATATTTTATCTGCTCTATAGTCTTGTAAGTTTTTTAAATATCTCCTCCTCTTTATATAAAGAAATTTATAATTCTATAAAAATTTTATAATACACACAATCTAAGTAAAATATGCTTGAAATAAAAAAAAAAAAAATAAAACTGCATTTTTCTGTAAAAAATTTAATTTCATCTTTTTCATAGCTCATCTTATATAAATCCTGAAAATTTGTAAAATAAAGACGAAAATTAGTTATTTACTGTTTACTTAATTGATTATTAATAATCAATTGATATTTATTAACTGTATAATTAATTGATTATTGTGATCCAAGATTCAAGAATTGTTTCGATAACTAGAACGGTAAAAAAAATAAATGTCTTTTTTTTTATATATCAACCCTCATAAATCACCACAAATGTCAAAAAAATAAATTGCACCAATCTCACTAAATTGAATATAACTTTTCTGAATATTTCGATCTCTTTCAAAAAGAAAGACTGTTTACTTAATAATTAATTAATTATTGTAATCCAAGATTCAAGAATTGTTTCGATAACTAGGACGGTAACAAATGACGTTAACAAATGTCTTTTTTTTATATATCAAGCCTCATAAAATACCACAAATGTCAAAAAAATAAATTGCACCAATCTCACTAAATTGAATATAACTTTTCTGAACATTTCGATCTCATTCAAAGAGAAAGAAAGAGATAGAAAAAAAAAGAACGAAGTGGCAGTCCAGCCACGAAATGTCACGGCTCATTTCTCTCCCGCGTGACAATGGAGGCTCAGAAAAGAGCATTAAAGGCTGATTGTGGGACGTTAAAACAGAGAGAACGAAAAAAAAAAAATAAAATAAAATAAAAACAACCCAGTTACAACGAGAAAGCAAAAAAAGGGGAAGGGAGAGATTAAACCCTTTAGTCCCGCGAGATCCTTTAAGGCGAGATGCACATAATAGAGAAATGATTTGATTAAAATGTAAAGGAGGCACGGACCTTCTGTTTGCGCATTTCACGGTTCGCTTGTAAAAAGCACGACGCCACCCGTTAGACAGATGGCAGTCGCCGCACTCAATGGCCTGAGAAATTGGATCGCGTTTTAACTCCCTTACGTTTTCAGGTTTCGAGGTGCAGATACCGAAGTTGCCTTGCAGCGAGAGCGGCAACGTGCAGACGAGAGAAATCTCAATTCCGAAGGAACGACATTTTCTCCCTTCGCGTATTCCCCCTCTCACTCCCTTACACTTTTCTCCAAATCACAACTCGTCGTCCTTATCGAACAACTCGCTATATATCTTTCCGAGATACGTCCGAGGGATTTGTAGATTAGAAGCTTTGAAAAATATGAAAAAAAAAAATATCGCATTAAATATTTTAAAACTGATTGTAACAATTTAATTTAATTCATGTTAATCGTGATATTTTATAAATTAAATATCAATCAATTCAAAACGAAAGCTTCATTGATCGAAGGTAATGATATAATAATAAGCGATAACTTGTAAATCAATGTTCTATCCAAGAAAGAGACACAAGATATACAGGATAAATAAAATTTAATTGCATCATAATTTGCGTTATCAAATGCCATCCTCTGGAGACTATATATATATATATATATATATATATATACATGTATATATAGCAGTACAAATAAAGTCGAGGACGCAATTTACAAATGAACGTCATCTGGATAATACCGTGCGGATAGTAAAAAGCTGAAAGAACACTCGTGTGGCAAATTGTGGCGAGCACGCATGCTTTAGGCTAATCACAGACCGAGCGACTAGGAGCAATTTTCGTTATGACAAGCAATTAAAGGGTGGAGTGGGTGGTAATTTCCTATAAATTGTGTCGTACGACGCGCGCTCACGTAACAGACGCCAACAGAGTAAACGCGACCGCATAACCGTGACCGACGATCGACTGCGTCAGATCGACGCAGAAGATCCTCGTGGGAACGGCGACAAAGCATCAGCATGACAGTCACGGAGATAGTTATAGGGACGGCGATGGCGCTGTAGCGATAATATTAACGAGACTAAATGTGGAATAGACAATGATGTCGACGATACTCTAATGAATTGACCTATAGACAAGATCACTAGCAAGACTGATAGCAAATCGTGTGGCCAGTGATAATGGAATAATCGCGATATAATCGATCATGATGGTAATGATATCAGTAATAATAACGATAACAATAAAATACTGACGAAAAATAGAGACAAATATGCGAAGCGTGATTATAGTACACGAAATATAAGATTATGTATTAATATTGACAGAAAATTTAATCGATTGTATTTTTTATAATAAATTAGAGATTTTATCACCGTAATTTTTTCTATTATCTACTCAATAATACTGTTTTAATGTCAGTGATGTGATAAACGATATATATGTATTGTTGGCGAGAGAATAGAAACCAGTTTATTGATCTAGGATGAGTTCCGAATGCACGATAGTAACTGCGATAATAACAATAGCAGCGATGTTGTCGGTGGTCGATGGTGCTGTCGTGACAACGATATTGTTGGCAGTGATATAAGTCCGCCCTGCAAGTCGTTACGCAGCATCACATTTAATAGCTTAGATGACAGTAGCGCAGGCGGATGCCGAGAAATAGCGACTTCTCGTATTGTAATCCAATCGAATGGAATGACACTCAAGAATGTTGTCTTTCGCTGGGAGTTCTCTTCTCTGCCAAGAAGGAAGAAGAAAAGGAAACTCGGGGCGAGGACGAAAGGGCAGGACGAGAACGGAAGCAAGCATTAAGGGAAAACGGGGAGAGAATCTCGAACTATCACTGTGTGGGTGGACGATTCTGGGTTCTCGAGAGCAGAAGGTGATACGAAGGCACGGTCCAGCAGTTACCAGCAGCTTCGGTGGTAGGAGGCAGGACCGTGGCCCGGTGGAGGGAAAGGCGAACTCGAGGAAGGGGCACGGTAAACGACGGTGGGGGTACCGATGAACCATCGGCGGAATGGACGAGCGGGATGGGAGGATGAGGGGGACAAGCCTGGTGGCAGCAATCACCGTGAGTGGGCGACACGCGTTTCTCGTGGGTTATCAGCCTGATGAGGCACTCCGACCTTCCCTCGCTTCCTCCCTCCCTCTTACCATCCAGTCACCCCCTTCTCTTTCTTCTTTCTCTCTCCCTCTCTCATCCTCTTTCGAAATCTCCTTCTCGTTCTATGTCGTTGCAAGTCGAGCCAGAGGGGAACAGGAAGTTTATCGACGGAACTTTATATCTATACGCGGGCGCTTCTCTGTGCTCGCCTGAGCTGATGGGCTCCTGGAAAAATCTAGGACGAACGCTTTTGACATCCATGAACTATTCTCTCTATCTCATGGTACTGACTCGCAACTTTCTATATGCTTTTGACGCTGTCCACACGGATTAAAATATAGTTGTCTTTTGTAAGAGAAATAACCGTCGTTTGAATGACGAGTGATAAGATCAAAGAAATTAGAGGCTAAATTCAATCATCTGAACATAATATTTCATTCTGGATCTCTTTAAGATATACATTCTACGAGATATTTTACTCTAAAAATTATATAATTGAAAATATTGTAGATTATATTGTTAACAAGGTTCCAAAATGTAATAATTGAATATCAATAAAAATCTAAGTATCGTACCTAATTGCAAAACATTTTTCTTTTAACTCAAAGTAAAATCTTGCTTCGCGTGCTTCGTATAGTTTAAACTGTGATCGTCATAGTGGACAGTAATCGATCGAAGGTTCGACTTTACGTGGCTGGACCGCAACCCCTGTCGCGAAGCAAAGCTATCCACGCTAAACATCCGCTCCGGAGTTTCGCCATATGACGCTACCGATCGAGTGAGCTCACTCGCGGAGGGGCTGGTAATGACGACAAGGGTCGCGGCGACGTTGTCCCTGCGACATGTGGCAGCGTCGTATATAGCTCGAGCCAAAACAATTTGTATTAAAATGAGCGTTGCCTCGCGGTCACTGGCGATTTCGTTAGAAATTGCAAGACACGCTCGCGGTATATACACAAATTGTGTACAACACGCGTATTGTTCCCAAACACGAGGACGGCACGTTCCAATAAAGACTTATGTAAATTTCAGTAAAGCTGTTCCAAGCGCTGAAATTGTGACAAGTCCGATATTAATGCAATTAAGAATATTCATGATTGAAAATTGAAATTGTAATGTGGATTATATCGCTGTAAATTATACATGTATATTTTTACAAAAATAAAACAATAGTAAATAAATAACTTAATAAGCTTTTAAAAATTCATCGTAAGTTTTTTTATCACCTAATTAAATTTTAATGATTTTTTGAAAATTTAGTACTTATTAATTTAAAAAAGCAGATTCGAAAATAAACATCAACCTCTTAATCTTCATCTCATCCTTTTTTAAACGTTTCGAATTTCCAAAAGAAACCTCCTGAATGTACTCAATGAATAATTCAATTAATTATTTATATTTTCGTGTATACATAAACGCTTTTTCGACTTCGTACATAATAATATTCACCGCGGTAGAAAAATACATCGACTTGGCGCATGCGTGCTCGAATCTGTACGTAGCTTTACGCGAAAATCGCGCGAAGTCGTCAAGCTTTTCTTCACGCATGCCTGAACCGATCGATGCAGCCACCACGTTCGACTGCTGTCACCTTACTCAGTATGCTTTTCGTAACAGCTTTAGAATAAAAATTGACACATTATGCAAGGCAAAATGACATCTATCGCAGACTAAAAATTCCTTCGGTATTTTTATAATAGAACATGGGTTATTTTTTGATAAGTGGACCTCCGATATAATAATCAGATTTAATCATTAACCAAAAAAGAGCCATTTAATGTAAAGATTCCAAGGATAGCTTGGAATATTATTTAAACTAAAACGTGAAAATTTTTTTCCGTGATCAGACATTATATAGGAATGATTAATTCACAATTATTATATCATTAACAGAGAAAAAAATGCGAGAGTTATTCATTTCTTTTAATAAGAGTGCATATTCTTAGAAGACGACGTTCAAAGACAGTCTGACTAATATCGGTTGACACCACAAAACCTGGCTTCTAGAATACAAACTTGTAGGCGACACGACAGACGCGAGCGATAATGTCTGTTCTCGCGCGACGGCGGGAAAGTCGTCTAATCTCTTTAAAGGCCTGTCGGCTGTTTAAAGAAGACCGTAAAGGGTCGATATATGAAGAGCTCGGGCCGCGATTACGAGCGCGCGATCGCCGCCGAAAACTGTCTCGACGCGGTCGAGTGGGCTCTGGCTGGCTGGCTGACTTCTGTTACCAGAACGGCTACCACGTTCCGGCTGATAACGCTGTAGACAAGTGGCACGTGTCGCCGACGCTTCGACCAAAATGGCAGACAATGATGCACTTAGCAGGATCGACGTTCAAGATACCAAGACGAAACCAGAGACCAGGTTTCTGATAATTCATTTTTAGAATGCACGCGCCGTCATTTTCCCACCACCGTGACCTCATATCTTTCATGTGTAAACATGTGAGCGTTTGATGTTTGAATGTTGCTATATACACTAAACATGCCCGAAAGTTTATCTACATATTTAATTATCGATTTCTGGAAATATATATTCTGTCAATATATCTTGTTAATATTATATAATATAGTTATATAATACACTGTATACTATAGTCGTACTATGTAAGTAATACTATAGCAATACTAGTATATATAAACATAAATTTCTATTCAGAGGGGTTTTTTAAAACAGTTTAAGAGTGGTTTTATTCAAATATGCCGGACATAATATCTTACAATTTTGAAAAACTTTTCTCGACCATCGAAACAATCATCATAGTATATCCGGGTCATATGTATAACATAAGAAGGAAAATCTAACCGGCAACGCGTGGAAAGCAATATCGCTGTCCTTCGCGAAAATCGTGGCTGATTCTGGAATATTTAAGGGCACATTCGTTGCCAGTTTTTATGATGTCCATTCTTTTAGTAGTCGCGCGAGTGGCCGTAGCCCTTAAAATCCGTCTCCCGATCCCTCCCCCGATGGCCGAGGGTCCTCTTTTCTGATATCCGGCAAGGGTCTCTCGTGGGAACGTTTTCCACATATTTATACCCTCTTATCTAAACTTTAGATTTTTGGATTGGCCGTGGCGATTTATGATTATCGCGTACCTCGTACGCGCCGCGATTTCCTGATCTCCGCTCTTTTCAAGGTTTCTCTCTTTTAAACCTTGCCCTTTCTTGCACCGTTGTACGTTTTATGTATGTTAACTTTTCTGATTTTTATAAAATATAAACGTGATCTTTTAATTCTCGTTGTGATACAGTATAATATTATTTGTATATATATATATATATATATATATATATATATATATAGAGAGAGAGAGAGATATTTTATGACCAAATTTATATATAAAATCGTAGTTAAAAGACTCATAAATATTATTGAAACAATGTTATAGAGCTAAATTGTAATTAAATTTTTAGAAAACAAAAAATCATTGCACACTCAGAGAATATATTATTTTCTGCAATGAAAGTAAGTAAGCAACACTCACAATAAATAAAATATATTATCTCGATTTTGTCATAAATGCAACTTAGATCTCTATAGTTCTAAATAAAGCTTAAATATCTTAATAAAGCTTAATATAATACTTTATATATTTTTTTATTATTAATTTTATATGTGTTATATACATGTACATATGTATGACACAAAATTTATACTAATATAAAGACATTTTTATTTCAATTTGAAAAGAGTCAATAAGTACCGCGACCACACGCACGTAAATTGGGAATCAAAGAATTCGCTTGGAATGCATCGTTAGATGTTACGTGCACAAAGATATCTCAGAGATCGCATCATCTATCGAAACTGCAATCCTGAATTACCCTGAAGGCTTCACCTTCGGTTTTCGAAGCGTCGGTCGACATAGGCCTCAAGAGACAACGTGGGTGGTAACAATAGCTCTTTCTCGGGCGACCAGATTCTGGTGGCGCGACACGCATTGTACGACCGTGGTTTGAAGGTGATTGATCACCGTTGCCGATCGCACGCACACGCGTGCGTCCCAGTCAAACGCTTCCACACACACGGGCGCGCGTAAGAGCGAACGTGGCTGACAACGAATCGCTCGCCGTCGTCGTTCTCGTCGTTCAGATCTGGATTTTCGATGGGAGAAAACCGTGGGGGGTCCATACCACTCGAAGACCCCGATCCTGGCTGATCGAGAAATAAAAGTGTAGCGACCAAGTGGGCCTTCGAATGGCGGACGCAGGATTCATCGGGACTAATGGAGATTAAATTTCGTCGCAATTTGTAAAGTTCAATTTAGAGTAGTTCTCATATCGACTTTTATCGCGGTAATTTCTCTTTTTAAAAGTTCATGTTACAGCATTAAAAAATAGTTTGAAAAATAAAAGTAAAAGATAGTGTGTCTTGATCACAAAGAAATAAAATAAATAAATATATGTATATATATTCAAGAATTTTTTTATATTCATAAAAAATGAGAAAAGTAAAAATTGCCTGGATGAAGATTAAGATAATCTTAGTGTTTAATAATAAGATAGTGAAAACTTTCTTTAATAAACATTAAAATTTTGTACTTTAATACTTTTAGCAATAAAATTTAATTTTTACACTGATTTGTTTGTTCCTTATATATTAATATTTATTACTTTAGTTAGAGATTACATAAACTAATGTCTGGGTCCAATATTTATTTGTAATAATCTTTAAAAAACTATTTAAAAATACTATTAAAACGATTTTTCTGTTACATTTTTATTTGTACAAAATGAGATGTAAGTTTCTCAATCTGAGAGAAAAATATGTTTAGAACGCGTGCCAGGAAAAACATTGTTTGACGAAAAGCTGGGAACTTTAAAAGACGGGTTCCAGAGTCTTACAGCGTTCATGATGCATGCGGCTCGCGAATATGATATCACATGTCCATCTTGAGGCCAGGTGTCTTTCATACCACTCGATTTGTCTCAAAACGAGCAAACGTTGTAAAAAAACTAGCAGACATAATGCGGCACTTCCGGAAAATGTGCACATGCGCGACAACGGTTGTTGTATTAAATTTTCATTTTTAAGAAACATGAATTTCTTCTGACGTCTTATATCTTGTCTATAATCATTTCTTCCTCATTTACAATAGAATTTTATATTTATCATTATTATATATTGTATTATTCATCATTATATCTCTCTGTACACGTTAGCGATTTTTATTTATAATTTAGCAATTTTTCGTTATATTTCTTTGTAATATCATAAACTTATCATAAACTTTTTCTATCTGTAAAATAATGTAGTATTTGTTTTTGTTACGGTTAGTTTAAGCATTTATGGACTATTCAACAAGATAAGCATGCAAAATATACTTAAGAACAAACTATTGTCATATATTGAAAATACAATATATCAATTTCTATTAGCATATATAAATTCAATTTTATCATCTCTGTTGAAACAGACGCAAAAATTTATGTTTCGCAATCGATGTCTAACTTCCTTAGACAGTTCGAACGATAGTTTGCCGCGTAAGATCATTCGAACGTTAATTACAGTTTTTACGTGGCGCAGGATGAATTATGAAAAGCGTATGAATAATTCTTACTCGTGTGCAAAGCGTGAAATTTACGAGCAATTTCAGTCGTTCGTTACAGCACGACTGTAAGCGTAAAAGTAAGGCGATTCGGTTCGTTATCGGTCGGCAAAGAGATCTAAGGAGATCTTTTCTGCGGTAATGTGTGTTCTCGCGGACGCGGAGCTCTGTTCACACAACAAATTTGCACGCAATTCTTCGCTCGCGTGCGTAAGAATAATTACAGACGGATGTGGACCGTCGCATTTTTTGCATTCGTTCACGCATAGGAACGTTCTGTAACGAGTGGATCTCGAGAAAAGTGTATATCGCGCAATTTTACTTCTTAATGATATAATTTCTGAATTTTATAAGAAACTGTCCAAAAAAGTTACATTTTGTGAACATATTTATCAGATAATTAAATTTACAATCATAACGGAAGACTGTATTTAATTTCTACTTTACAAATTAATCTCAGGAAATTAAATAAATTTTAATGTTGCATTGTATAAAAATTCAAAGCAAAAATAAAAAAGTACTTAAACATTTATTTCACATTTAGAAATATGTAGCTTGGTAAAATGAAAGAAAATTCTCTACAGTCTATTATGTTCAACGATTCGTGAAAATATCTCTGGAATACTTATCGAATCACCAAGCAATTAAACATGTAATATTGCAACTTTTTTTAAAGATTTCTAAAACGAGTTTTTGGAATCAAATTTTGTATTTCAATCATATATGCGTGACGTCTTTTATAATCTTATCTGAGTACGCTATAACACTAGTGAAAATCTTTAGCTAATTTTTTTCTGGAGTATAATAACATGTCTGAGAATGGTTAAGCAGGCATTAAATCAATTACTACCACCACATCGATGCTATCGCGCACCGTGCGAAACGTTCTATTTACCGGCTTACAAAAAAAAGAGTGAAATTTTTCCAGTATACGAATCGATAAAGTCATAAAATCACTTGCAAGAAATTTATGGTCAACTATATTACGATAATTACATCTCGCTCTCGAATACACCCTCATCGACTTACCTCCGGATTCCGTATTAATTAGGTAGCGCGACAGAATGGAATTACAGAGGGACCAGTGAATTCATTAAACCTTTATTAGTCGTTATAGAACCGGTACTCGTGCGCGCGCGGCCGTCGCCACTCTGGAAGGGAAAAGGGGAAAACAGAAAGCAAAAGAGGCAAGAGAATAGTAAGAATATCGACAACTTCATTTGCAAAGATTAGCAAAATTTTGATTATATTAATTTTGATTATACGTCACGTTTCTCAAAAATTGTACGACTGTATTTTTATGACAAAGACTTTTCTTATTAACTTTATAAATCTGTTATGTGAAATATTTCTTTTTTGATATATGTTGGTATCATAAATATTTTCAAAATAGTACTCAAAGCGTATGATACTTAAGAAAATGACAACCTTTTCCGTAATTTGCAATATATTTGCTTCATAATATAATATTAATAATGCATCGTAATTGCTTCATAATATAATATTAATAATTTATATTATCCCAATTTCTACAGTCCAGTTATTTTTATCTCCACGCAAAATTGATCATTATTGCTAATGATGGAGATATCAATAATAATGATTTAATTGTACGAAAATTGCGTCGCGGTAACGCGATTGCAAAATACGAATATTTAGCGACAATTTTGTAAACTTTGCGCGAAAACTAAGACTCGCTGAAAGTTTATTTCTATTCTGTTGCTTTATTTTCGCATGATTTACAGGCGGCGAACCGAAACTTTCAAATGCGAGAACGGCAGAGGCGAAACGTCTTCAGGGAGAAATAAAAGAATAGGGTAGAAGATAAATCACGATTTACTGGCAGTAGAAAATGCAATTGCACAAATTGTACAAACATTCTTCTACTTTGTACCACTTTTGTATATATTATAGATGAAGAGAGATTTTATTAATTTCTTACTGATACTAAATAGGTGAAAATTTATCAGCGATAAACTGAGATTCTAATATACAAGTTAATTTAAAAAGTTCCAAATAAGACGATTTCTTTATAATTATTCATCAAATTATTAAATCATATTTATATAGCTAAAAAAATCACGAATCTATAAGAATCGATAAGACAACTATTAATTTAATAGATTATGATATTGTTACATGCAAAAAGATTTTTTAAATTTAATATTTATATTGAATCAATAAATTACTATATTAAATATTATAGTAAATAATGAAGAAAAAGATAAAATAAAAATTATTTACCATAACTACATTCAATTAAAATTATATATTTATGAAAACTGTCTGATTTCAAATCAAAGTTGTGAAAAATCAATATCGTAGAAAAATTAATAAACAAAGACATTTTTTACATAAATAATTTTTAAATATCGCAAACGAGTTTACGGACCGCATATAATGTGTGCCGCCTACGTGTCTCGTTTTTCAGTCCGGATACCAGCAGAATATGCGGCCCTGACGAAGGGAGCACCACGATTTCGTCGGGATGGCACGTATGCGGGACATCGCGACGGGCGACTAGAAATCTACGCGAGAGTTCCGATGGTATCTCTTGCGCTCAGGCCGAGTTGAGAGGCACCCCCTCGGCGACTACGGCACAGATCTCGCGCCATTACTCAGCCCAGCGAGCGGTGGTACGACCAGCATCGGCATAAAGCAGCATAAACAGCGGGTCCTCGCGCGGTGCGAGAACGCGGGACGAGCGCGGCCGCCCATCGCGCGCGAGACATCGCGTAAAAATGAGTTGTGTCAACGTGCCCGGGGGGCCCCTGACGCGGCCCGTTCCACCAGGTGGCCCCGGCGGCTCGTTTTATTAGGTCGTTACGAGAGCTCGTCTGTTTTCGTGTAATAACTCTCGGATCCTAGGACGCGCGTGAGGATCGAGAGGAATTCCAAGATCACAAGATCCTATACTCGAACGATGTTAATCTGGGAATCTGTGATGCGAGAAAGAAAAAGAGACGAGTCCAGTATCTCGAAATTCAACGACTGCTATGCAAAAATTTTGGTAAAAAAAAAAACCATGATTTTTTTTTGCAAAAAATTATGATATTTTAAAATCTTGATTTTATCTAAAAGTTTTCACACAATTTCCATTTTAAAATACAGTGCACAATATTAAATATTTAGTTACATTATTTTAAAAAATTATTGTTTTAAAATTCGAAATGCGTGCCGCGAAATTGCTTTGAGGGACTAATTATCGCGCGGCTCGCTAATTAACGCGGAAACTTTTGTTAGGACGACGCGCGATTTTGAGCGCGCACTCGCTCGCTCGTCTCGATAGATCAATTACTGGAATTACACTGCATCTGGCCACATTACAGCGCACGTCCGACGCATACCTGTACCAATACTATCGCTCGCGTAGACGCGGCTATCTATTCGAGATGATTAGCGATAATGTCAAGGGAGTCCGGAGGCACGTCCGCGGTGGCTCCGTGACCGAGGTGCGCCTTCTGTATCGGCCGTTAACGTTGACTGCGGCCGCCAACGTGTAGCCGCCGATCTACGTAACTATGATTCCACCTAATTGAATTAACCACAGGGCGCAACGCGTCACGTTACACTAGCGAATCGCGATCGACCGCGAAAGAAGAAGAAAGAAGAAAACGACGGGATCCTTCTCCCGCGAGCGAGCGTCCAAGAGAAATATGACACCGGAAGAGGACAGTGGCGGATTTTACGATAGGACGATGATCATCGGATTTTCCGCGCGCGTAAAAAAATTTATAATTATATCAGTGTGTCTACTCAAATCTTGTAAAAAAAATTCTCTGAAAATTCCCTAATTTTCCAGGTATTTTTTGTCCAAAATTCCAAGTAAAAAGAATATTTTTAAGACTTTTTAATACAACTTTTTCTAAAATAAAATTTTTTTATTACATGCATTTTCTAATGTTTTTTGTTCCTACGAAGGAAAAACCATGGAGTCTCTTAAGTTTCAATGCTAGATTTATAAATGTATGTACTAAAAAAAACTGAATAATTTTCATAAGATAATTTTTTATTTATATAAAATGTTCATTTCTTTGTAACATTAAAAGTTACAAAGAGTATGTATGTCATATTCAATATTATGTTAAGACATTAAATATATAAAAAAATATATAACTTGGCGTCTCAGTTTGTCTCATATAAATAAATAAATATATATATATATATATATATATATATATATCCACATCACAAACAAAGCAAGATGCAGTAAACTTGACATCTTAGTTCGTTTCGAGCCATTTTTTTGTTTAATAGTCAGAACTATTTGTTTAATTTTACCAAGAACTCTAAAAAAATATTTTATTAAAAATAAAGCCAAAACTCTCAACAATTAATGAGTTTCCACGAACTGAAACGCCAGTTTCACGTACACGGCTGACTGTTTACAAAATGAAAAACAAAATTATAAAAAAAAAATAAAGAATTTTCGAAAAAATTCCCTGAATCCCAATAAAATTCCATAAGACTTCGCTGATTTTTCCAGATACAAAAGAAATCCAAGTATTCCCGGTTTTCTATGTTTTTCCAAAAAGTAGGCACCCTGTTATATGTGTTACAAAAATATACATTTAATTGTGAAGAAAAAGTGGTAGAAAATTAAATTCTCGTAAAAATCTTATTTTAAAATTTTTCACGTGCGTTTATGACTTTATATATATGTAAGAATAAATTATAAGAAAATGTATATTCTGTGATATTAAATAAATAAATAATTTTAAATATATGTATATATATATATATATATATATATATATATATATATATATATTTTTAGGAATTAATATAATTATTATAAATTATAATTTAATTTATAATAATTATAAATCAAATTATAATAATTTAGAATCATTATAGGCACTATGTACCTATATAAAAAAACAATTGTTATGATAATTATAAATCAAATGTCAATGTGACTGTCGAACTATTTGTCATTGAGTAATTAAAATTTCATTATTAAATTCTTATCGTAAGACTTCGCATTTATTGAAGCCGCCACTGAATGAAAGGAGGATGGAGAAATAGACGTAGAGAACACGGAGAAACGGCCGTGTGGATGACGGTGGGCGATCCACGTCGGCGATATCCCATCAGACCGTCAAATGACCGCCTCCCGTGTTTCTGCGTCTCTACGCTTCCCCTCGGCCCCTACATTTCCGCTCGCACGTGCCGGTTCGACGAGGGATTCTCACAGCACCGGGAGTACTCGAGAGTACTCTGAGTATCTCGCGCGGTTGTCATTACCCTTGGCTAGGCGCCAACCAAGATGAGAAAACGTACAAGAAAAAGCACCGCGCGGATTGATCGCGATCGATCCTATAACGTTCAAACGTCAATGATGAGAAAGATAAATTCGAGTTTTATTTTGTTCAAAATACATGAAATAGCCTCTCAAATAAAAAAATAACGAGTCTTTAAACATCTATGAAATGCTGAAGTCGATAAGCACTCTGTGTGAGTGTAAAATATATAAACGCACGTAATTGAAATTTCATTATCTTTCTGAGCTCTTCAAAAATCAATTTTTTCGAAATAATATATTATTATTATTATTATATTAGCATTTTTTATATATTGACTGTATATTCGGCGTAAATATTCGTGATGGATAATATTCAATGATAAAGTATAAACAAAATCAATTTACTCACCAGTCGATGAAACGCTACTATATTCTAGTTGATTACTACCTCGCCTCGGAAGCTCGATCGCAAAAATGCAAGTCCATCGACAAGACACTACCGATTACGATTTCGCGGATTAAATAATATGATAGAACGATCGCTCGTCACTTTCTACGGCACTCCCGACATTTATAACACGTATATACATATTACGCACTTGATCGAATAATATAAAATAATAACGATTCACGTCCGCCACTCTCGATATCCGCGATACGTATGAAGCTGCGACGTAATTTAACAAACTGAAGTTGTACGACGTGAATCTCGACGCGAACATACTCGACCATCACTTGAACATCAGAACATGATAAATTATTAATATCTAATATCCGAAAAAATAGCTTCTCAAAGCTCGAAAGTTCGAGCGTCATACGACTCGACAAATAAATAATCCAAGTCTTAATAAATAGAATGTTTAATGAATAAATCAACAGATTTTTGCGAAGCGACGTACACTAGTTGCTGATTGTCGAAGGTTGATTAATCGCGATCATAGGAGTTAATTAACACTCTACGATAATTGCTCATCGTTCGATTCGACACTACAGATATTCGTTCGTACGGAATCATTCTCGACGGGAAAAATATATAAAAATAATTATAGTCTATTGTTGCGTGACTACATCAGCTAAATTATTATATTACCGTATATTTAACTTAACATCTTATGATTAATCTTTCGATTTCGTTATTAATTGTACTGATACACACACACACACACACACACACACACACATATATATATATATATATATATATGTATGTTTTAAGTTTCAAAGGACTGATTAAAAATTAATCGCCTAATAAAATATCATTATAATGATTGTGATGTATTTTAATAATTCGATCGTAATAATTGTAACGACATTAACTCAACTGTAGCTTCAATATATTTATACACAACGAGATACTCTAACCTCATTCAATATACTTTCAAATACGATTAATGAAAGAATCTTTTTCAATAAATAAATTGAAATTATTGAATTAACAAATAAATAAGAGATAAGCCGCTACTCAATTTTATAACCTCTTTATAACCATAACATCTCTCGAAGTGAAATTTTTTTTGTATGAAATATAATACGCGAGTTGTTAAAAGAATTTTGTAAAAGAATATTTGGATGCGTATGATTCTATAATAATCGTGTATTCGTGATTATAGGGAATGTAAGATTTCGTCAAATTTGACAAAGTTATATAAAGTTGTATAGTTACGGATCTCAAAGAATTGATTAAAGGCTGATCGTGATCGCACGTTGATTAATATTTCAAGGTATATAATAGTTTATCGCTCGATTTGACAGACGACACTCCCGACATTCGTTCGCACGTAGGACTCACTGTCGACTGACAAAGACTGATTGTGAGCTAAGATTGCGACGTAACTGCGTAAGTACATTAAACAAAAACATCATCGGCGCGTACCGACAATAACATTGATAGGACAGGACATAGGACGAAAACTTATACTCGGTGACTCTTCGCGTATATGTACACATACGTAATAAAATTATATTATCGAATTATATTATCGTGTATTTCTAAAATGATTAAAATATTTTGAATGCATGATTATATAACTTGAAGTATTATTTTTATACATTGTAATGCGATGTGTCTTATTGTAATTTGAATATTTTTATACAATATATATAAATATGATTAAATATTTTTTATAAATTTTAGATAAAAATTCGAATATTTTATATCACCTAATATTTTATAGTATCTAATATTTTCTAAATGGAACATAATATAATTATAAATTATTTGTAAAGAAATATGTATGAAATATATATTTATAATTATCACACAAAAATGTAAAATTTCTGTCACAATTTCTATTCACACATAATCTATTCTCTCTAATTTTACCTTTTTTTTATACAATATATCCTAAGCAGATCCTGTTACTTAATTTCATTTACCATTTTATTGTCAAATATATGTATAATAAAAATCTATTAAAACTTAAATAATTATTATTAATAAATCCTACTTATAAATAAATTATATATTTCGTGAATTATATATAAGCATCAATGTTCATAATATTCTAAAATAATTATTTATCTATTGGGATTATGACATTAAATATTTTTGAAAGGCTAAGGACATAAAGGATATTAATATATGAAAGGATTATAAACAATTTAATAAGACATGAACGCGCGGGCATATATATATGATATAAATATATTTATGCGAATATTTCATTATATATGACTGTGTCTATATTATGACACATACAGTGCTAATAAATGCTTTTTAACTGGATTCGTAGTGTAAAAGTTGATTAAATTTTTTTGATGAAATGCTTTCTCTTGCAACGTCCCTATTTCGCAAACATTCATATGTGTTATTGATACTAACGATATGCGGCAATTGAGCTCCATAAAAAATTAGCCAGTCGCATGCCGTCGACATTGTGAATTGATATAATTCATTGTATGCAGCATTATAATTAATAAAATTTTATGTTTATAATTATGAGAATCATAAATGTTTAAGAGAAAGGTTTAAAAACTCCTCAATTCTCTTTGTTAAGTGATAAATTCGTTGAAAATACTTTGCTATGTAATAAACAGCACTCAAAAACGTACGAAGAAATTGGTCAATTTTTTTAAAAGCTTTCCTTTCGTTAAGGTAGCTGCCATGTATATTTTTTAAGATCTGAAGGTTCATTATCGATATTAAAAAAATTTTACTCACACACCATCATGCTCGAGACAAAGAATAAAT
Source organism: Anoplolepis gracilipes (assembly GCF_047496725.1). Taxonomy (NCBI): domain Eukaryota; kingdom Metazoa; phylum Arthropoda; class Insecta; order Hymenoptera; family Formicidae; genus Anoplolepis; species Anoplolepis gracilipes. The sequence continues at coordinate 9,055,165 of NC_132972.1, read as the reverse complement.
GATAAGAAATTAATTATATATTTATCGTATGACAAGTTCTATCCTAAAATCATGTCAATATCCAAACAAATAAATTTATCGAAGGTGGTATTGCAAAAGGCTTTAATATTCAACAATTATATATATAGATCGATTGTTATAAATAGTAATAATAATCTTTTTACTATATGCAATCGACAATATACCTATATAATGATACTGCTATGATATTTATCGTTTTACATTCACCATAGTTCCTAATACTGACTTTCGTCGAAAACGAAAATTTTATTCCAGTAAAAATTCTCGAAACAAATGATCGTCATTTTAGAAAGATACTTGAATGCCTTATCAATCCAAATGAGTACCCTATTAGATATCGACGATTCAGATATCTATATATATTTCGGTAAATATTCGACTTAAAAAAATATTATTGAATAATAGCACCAATCTTTTTCTGTTTCTCCACCTTTGTCCTATTGAATCTAAACGTCAAAAGTCAACGATTTTAGAACAGTTTCGAAACTTTTATCTCAGAAAATTCTCAGACGCGCTTCAAAATTTTGCGCCGCCTAGAAAATCGTGTCGGAAAAATGAAAGTTTTGTGCAATAAGTTATCTCAAAAAGATAGCCATTATTGTTTGATAGAAAAATGTTCTCTGACCTTACAAATTCGGAGTCGTTGTTGCACGCCTCATGGAATGTTTACAGTCGCTGTCGTAGCTAGCGGTTGCGCGATTGCTTGTTCTTCCCTCGAATTACGAAGTATAGAGGCAAAAATTTAGTTCTATTTAATATAATATACTACATACAAGACTGTCGTCTGGTACTACGTAGCGTTATTTTGATGTCCGGCATGCGTTCCTTCAATGATAATAACTCTTTGTCGCTTTACAGAAGCGTACACTTTCTTTTCTTCACTGGTTCTGGAGGTTCCAATGCGGCCAAAATAGCTTCGTCGAATACATTCTTCAAACCTTTCTAGAATGTTCAAAAAAAGTACAATGTATAAAGTTAAATATTACTAATATAATATTTTACTCTATCTATAATCTAACAAATATCTAATATTAAATAAAAAAAAAAAAAGATAAAGAAAGGCAAAAACCAGAACTAAACAACAAATATAAAAGTAAATAAATTTATATTTATCAAAAACAAAATATAATTACAATTTGTTTTTAATTGAATGAATATGAGACTTTCTCATTCTTATATTTGCTGTTTGACTCTGGTTTTTGACTTTTATTTTCTTTATTTTTATTAATATTTATTAGATTATAGAGAGAGTTAAATATTATATTATTATTAAATATTATATTAGTAATATTTAATAATATATTAGTAATGGTTTTGACCTTTTATTATATTTCTTGTTTTAATTGATATCATTTGAGTCTGAACAAATTTATTATTTCAACTAATATTTGTATTATTCTTTTATTTTAGTTTAAAAAAAAAGATACAAATGTTTAAAACTTTTAAAAATATTTTTTTTAAATTCAAGTAAAAAAAAATTTTACTTTTCTTAAATAATATTTTAATAATAAAGTAAGTTTTTACATAAGTATAAAAGATTGATTTATTCTTGCCTGTGTTAGAGCACTGCACTCTACATATTTAACAGCTTTGAGTTCTTTGGCGAGTTTCTCACCCTGCTCCCCAGATATTGGCTTCTGCTTATTTTTTGCGAGCTTCTCTGTTGTTGCAACATCATCTCTCAAATCAATTTGTGTTCCGACAAGTAGAAATGGAGTTCTTTGACAGTGATGTGTTATTTCAGGCACCCACTGCAAAAAATATATTACATTAGAATTAGAATTAAAGCTCGTATATGTAGAAATAGTAGACAATAATCTATCACCTTTTCTTTTACATTTTCAAACGATGACGGCGATACAACTGAGAAACACACGAGAAATACATCGGTTTGAGGATAACTTAAAGGACGCAATCTATCATAATCTTCCTGACCTAAAAAACAAAAAATTTGAATTAGATAAGGCAAGCAAGCTCAATTGTTTGTGGATAAAGAATTCAAAAAGAAGCAAACGTCTTACCTGCTGTATCAAATAATCCTAATGTATAAGGATCACCTCCTATCATCACAGTTACTGCATAATTGTCAAAAACAGTAGGCACATACTCGGAAGGAAACTTATTTGTGGTGTAAGAAATTAAGAGACATGTTTTACCAACCGCTCCATCACCTACCACAACACACTTTATCGTCTGCATTTTAATACTTTTTAGGTGACCTAAAACATTATATTCATACATAATTAAGAGCTATAATTATTATAAACAATTATACATAAGTAAAATAAATCTCATACTCAATTTAAATTAAATTCAAATCTACATCAGTGTATTTTATATTGTTTAATAAAGCAATCTAGATGCTTCATAATATTGCATAATTTTATCAGCCATAACATTGTGTCTACAATCACGATATCATAAATACAAAATAAAAAAAATATTCTCTCATAGAGTATTATTTTACGCAATAACATCATAATATTGACCGGCACGGAGATTGTTTTCTAGTTGTGTTCCTTTTTTAACTTTAATTTAAATATAGGTGTGTACTTGCAGCATGAAAGAAAACATGCTGCTCAAAATTATCTAGCCATAGGACGTCGAGAAACTTTCATGAGGTTATCCTCTGAACGTAAAGCAAGAATCGACTCTCGCATGTGAGATTTTTCGCTTATCGCGCGTCAAATAATGGAATAGTTACCTGAATCTGTCGGGCTGTCATTAAAGGTTAAAACCGTTGCAACTCATAATCCCGGGTGGAGCGGCGAAAGCGGCTTCGGGCGTGTACCGATTATAAAATATGATTTACACGAGTCCTATTTGACAGCCAAGATTGCGAAATTGTTACGCAGTAACGTAAATTCCACAAATTTTTATCGCGAGATATACGTACATACGTTATTTCTCTTCTCGGTGACGGCCGTGATTTCGAGCGAGATTTGTTAGCTACGTAAAGCTGGATTCTTATTAAATCGTGGATCGTGAGCTACGAATGACAGCCTAAGGGAGACACTGTGGAGACCTCTGTCGGCTAGCGGCAAAATACAATTTGTATTATAAACGGTTATGGGTTGTGGTTCCCCGTTACTGCCGACTGCCGAATGTTGATTGTAGATGAAAAGTTTGTTGTTAAAATCGACGAAATATTTTCAAAAATACAATAATAGTGTTATACAACCGCATTATGATGTGAGGACTGGCGAGAATGATTGCATGAATAAGTGTAATAGTACTTAATTGTAAGTACGTAAACGTGTTTAATTCTGTCTTTTCATTATTTCATTCAAAGTATATATAAATGTATTATTTAACTTATTTAACTTATAAAGGTCACATGTGGGTCATTATAACTCACAAATATTTTAAATGATAGAATATCCTAAGATCTTGGCAATAAAAACAATGTTTAAAATTTATTTTGTTACTTTTGTTGTACATGATCATTTTCTACAAATGTCAAAGAATATATATAAAATTTTGTGGATTTTTTCAAGCACTTGAGACTGCTAAAACTACAACAAGACATTGTGACTCATATGTGACTAAGAACAGCAATAAACCTTGTGTGACCTACAAGGATTAGTAAACTATTATTTATATTTTACAGCCTACAAGCATAAAAACAGTTTTTGACAAGAAAGATCTCAGCAAAGCATTTACCTAGCAAATGAAAACAATGGGAAAAGGACAGTTACCAAATGGCAAATCAGCCAAGCCAAGCACAAGCGGCACTACGATCATGCAAACTGAGAATATCTCTGAAATATCCATCAAAGTAATCGTGAGAGTTCGCCCACATAATGAACGCGAGCTGCAGGAGAATAGTAGAACAGTAGTTGAAGTTGTTGACGATAAGATGTTAATTTTTGATCCAAAAGAGCAGGCAACACCTTTTTTCTTTCACAATGTAGCACAAAAAACTAGAGACATGTTAAAGAAACAAAACAAGCACTTGCAGTTCATTTTTGACAAGGTTTTTAACTCAACATCCACCAATATTAATGTGTTCGAAGGAAGCACCAAGAACTTGATTACTAATCTTCTTAATGGCTATAATTGTTCTGTGTTTGCTTATGGCGCTACTGGTGCTGGTAAAACGCATACTATGCTGGGTAATAAAGGAGATCTTGGTATTACATATCGTACTGTAGCAGAGCTTTTCTCTGAGATCGAGAAGCAAAGCAAACAATGCGAGTTTCATTTAGGTGTATCTTACCTGGAAATATATAATGAGAATGTACAAGACTTGTTGCATAAGTCAGGCCAACACTTACACTTGAGAGAAGATGGTAGATGTGGAGTTGTAGTTGCTGGTTTAGAACCAATCGCTATCCAAAGTGCTGAGGAATTACTATCACTATTAGCAGAGGGTAATAAGAATCGCACTCAACATCCAACAGATGCAAATAAGGAAAGTAGTAGAAGCCATGCAGTTTTCCAAGTATATATTAAGATAATTAATAAGTTAGATAGTCAAGTCCAGAGAGTCAAGCTGTCTATGATTGATTTAGCAGGATCTGAAAGAGCTTCAGCTACTGGTTGTAAAGGCGTAAGGTTTAAGGAAGGCGCTAACATTAATAAATCTTTATTGGCTCTTGGAAATTGTATAAATAATCTAGCAGATGGTATAAAACATATTCCATATAGAGATTCCAAGCTCACAAGGCTATTGAAAGATTCACTTGGTGGTAATTGCTATACTGTTATGATAGCCAATATCGGTCCCTCTAGCCTTACTTATGAAGATACATATAATACTTTAAGATATGCAAATCGCGCAAAGAAAATCAAATCATATGCCAAAAAGAATGTATCTTGTGAAATGCATATTGCTGGTTATATTAAGATAGTGGAGGAACAGAAGAAAGAAATAGATATTTTGAAATCGAGATTAGCAGCTTTTGAGAGCGAGAAACAATCATCGCTGGAAAGTAAATCGAATAAATTGATGTTGGAAACGTACTGTAAGCTTACAAAATTATATGAAAAGAAGAAGAATTTGATTGAAAAATTACTGACTTTGGAAAGTTCCGATAAAATTTTAGCCTATAGAATACTTTATAAGAAAGACGCGAATAAAAGATTGCATAATTTAACAACTGCTAAGGATTTGTCAACAGAAGAACAAAACGCTAGTGGAAAGTCTCGTATTAACAAGTCTTTACGCTATTTCCAACGGCAAAGAGATTCCCTTAAAGCACAAATACAAACAATATGGCAGAAACTATGTTCAGTCGAGACAGAAATACAAGAAATAACTACTTCCCAACTAAAAGTTAAACCTTTTGATGAGAATTTACAGAGTAAATTGTCTTTACAAATTTCCGAAATTGAAAAATGTTGGATTCCCAATATGCAGCAACACATAAAGAAATTTTGCAATCTCTTGCAATGTGAGAGACAATCAATTAACACTATAATAAAAGTAATGAGTAATAAATTGCAAAATTATTATAATATAGTGGACGGCTATGGAACAATGACTGATAAAATGCAACTGGAATTCAAAGAATTACTAAAGTTGTTTGAAGGTTCTCGAAATATCACATGGTCTGATTCGAACACAATAAGCGACGAGGAAAATTTCAATGCATTTATTTGTTTGAATATGGTTGGAATAAATCCATTAAATAATTCTATGCCAGCGATTGCGATAAAATCGGAAGCAAATAGTGAGGAATGCGACGATCGCAACTTGAATATTTCGAATTTCACTTTCGACGCTGTTACAAATGAAAGTAATGATATCAATAATACTTTTAATTTATACAATGAGAGTAGTAGTCATGAAAATAATATGCAAAATGATAAATTTGTACAAAAAATTTCACATGAAAGCCCTATTGCAAAAACAAGGAAACGTATACTGTCTGATGAACACAGCGAAAATAACAGCACACCCCCGAAGCAGATGAAACAGCAATTAATGAATAATAAAAATATTCTACAGAATAATCGAGTAAATAAGGAGAACGCAGAAAAAGACTTGAAGAAGCAGAAACCTACTCAAATGAGCGCAAAGAGTATTGCCATTCTAAATAAACTAAAGAATAATACATATCTTGCATCGCCTTCATCTCGACATAATAATATCAAGGAAAAAACGGATGCAACGCTTAAGGCAACACGTAATAAAGAGAGACGCGGGCTTATGACAACGCATCCGTACCAAAATTCTACTATCGGAAAAAGGTAAATAACAAAGAAAATTTATAATATAGAAAGTTAACATTTTTATCTATATATTTGAAATACTGTATGCAAATATATATATATATATATATATATAGAGTATTCCAAAACTAAATGTCTTTTTAATAATAAATTCTCTGATCAACTTAGGAACGATTTTTCCTCAATGAAAATGCCAATACATCAATAATTTTCGAGTTATAAGCAATTAAGAAAGAAAATTTTTTTACAAACTAAACATTGTAAAAATAATTAAAAGATTAACAAAACTATACTTTTTTCAGAACAAATTATTTTTTCATCTAATTTTAAGCGGAGTTTATTTTAATAGAATTTTAATTTAAGACTTATTGTGTGTTAATTAAAAGATATATAAGAAAAAATGATGAGCTCTCTTGACATTTTTTCATTGAGAAAAAATTGTCTTCAAATCAACTTGGCCAGAGAATTTTATTAAAAAAAACATTAGTTTTAGGATAACTTACATATATTTTTTAATAACTATTATATCTTTTAATATTTTAAAATAAAATAAAATATTTCATTACAGATCTGCTCCAGCTCCACCATCCACTAGAGTTCCATGGTAATATTAGATTTAAAATTTATAATGCCTGTATCTTTTCAATGTAATATTGGGAAAATAGTTGACTTTAATTTTATAAATTAAATTATTCATAAGTCGATTCAAAATTCAGTAATTCATAAGTCAATTCATTAAATTATTAATAAGTATTATAAATATTTATGAGTAGTTATAATTTTAGAATTCTAAATAGTTATAATTTTAACGAGGGACGATATATTTTTTAATCTTTAATAACTTTAAAACTATAATGCATAAAATATATAATAATTTATAGCTATACAAAAATTATCTTTCTAATTATTTACCAAAATTGCTAAAAAAACAATTATACAAGAAATGACAGAAATTACTATGTAAAGTTCCATGTAAATGGTAAAAAATTGTCATTATCTTATCAATTACGATCTCCTTAAATCTTCATTGAGATTTCCTCAAAAAAAAAAAATGTATATTTTATAATAAATTTTATAATAAATAAATTTATAATATTTTAATGTTTTGTTCATACTCTATTATTCAATATTTGAAATATTTATTCCTGCAAGCACATGTCGAAATTCCTGAAATGGACAAATCTTTATGATAGTTTTATATAAAAATAATAATTCATATTTGAACATAATTATATATTAATCTCTTTTTATTAAAAACTACAAGAGTATATATTCTAATTTGTTCTACACAGCAGTCATTTAACACATGGATTCATATAAAATTTTAAGGCATATATATGTATGTATATATATATATATATATATAATCTGAATAGAAAAATAGTAATATATTAATAAGATTTTATCTATACTGATTGCCAAGAGAGCAATAAATTTCCTTATATAATTCTTAAGGACGTATGTTGTTTCACTATTTGTCTGTATTTGAATATTTTAAACTCTATTATCTAGCTTCTGGTTTTGAAAATGGTTGAAGAGAACCAGGTTGTACCCATGATAATCCTAACGGTTTATTTTCATCTTCGCTCTATAAAGTACAATAGACCAATGAGTAAATTCTTGAATTTAATGTATTCTATTTTCATGATAAATGATTCTCAAATATTTATTTACCTTTGATTCGTAAATTTCTTGTTTAGTAGAATCATGCACTTCATTTACATATCGAGTGAATGTAATATAATGCGGATCGTCCATGGTAGGTGGATCAAATACTTTATTCACGCTTGCCTTCACGCAAGTTTTCACCCGTTCTCGAAAAGCCTCAAGATTACTTTCTTGTCTGTAACGTCGTCAAAAATTGTAAAAAAAACTGGAATGAGACATTTCACAATTTCTTTGAATATATTTCTCACATGTAAAGTAAATAACAATTATACTTACAAGCTAGATGCCTCCTGATTAATTGGAGTCATTTTTGTATCCAGTTTAATAAATACTTTTGCGATATATTGTATTAATTGCCAAATTCTGTTATTTCGTTTCCATTCAGGAAACCCCCACGATGTACACAATTCACCATTTTCTGGATTTATCAATGGATGGAAAACTTGAGTTTCAAACACAACTTTCTAAAATATATTTCAGACATTAAAACTATGAGATCAAATTTATATACATAAGATTACTTGACTTGTTGTGATCCTTACAGGGCAATCTCCAAGTGGAAAATTTGGAGGCAACGTAATGGTGAACCTAAACACTCCACCTTTGTAGATCCCTTGCCGAATAAATTGTACACCAAACCATACTGTGGCAAAATATGTTTAAAAATAATACATGTATTAGAACTTTTTAAAATAGTCATCCTAACTATATTAAAATGAAACAGGCAAGAGATATGGATATATTTACATCAGAACCATTATACAAGTTGTAATCAGGATGAGCAAGACCTATAAAATAGGTTTATACCTAAAAATATACTAATGTTCCAATAAAAAAATTTCAAATATGGAATAAAGAATAAAGGACATTCATTCTTTTTCTCTTTTCTTCGTCTTTTTATGAATCATACAAACACTAATTGTTCTAATTTCAAAGCAATAATATTGTAAAGATTAGCATAAAAATACATACTAAATTATAAATATTAAACTTGACATGCATAAATTTAACAGTACTTACAAAAAGAATTTAAAGCAGACGGCATTACATAAATTCCTTTTAAATCTTGAGAGCACAACATCTTGCTAGAAAAAAAAATGTTAGTTATTTCTACATTACACATGTTATAGTACTACTATACTCACTATTCTGAAATAATATTATATTCCTGTAAGAAAACAGCATGTTGTTTGTTAGTTTGCGAGACAATCGGTCTATCTATCATTTTTACAGACATGCTCAATGAAGATTCTCCATTACTGCTTCCTGGCACAATCTTCCTGAAGGAACCTTGCCTGTTTAAATTATCATTTTTGTCTTCGCTCTAAACACAGCAAAATGTTATATTACATTTTTAAAAAATATTTATTAATACAAAACAATGTAGAAAATAGAGAATATAAATATATATATTTATATGTGACTCTTCTTTCATTTATTTGATCATTGTTATTAAATGTAGTATCACAGTTTAACTATTCTTACCTTGGTCCCCGACATGATGAATCGTCTTAAAAAATGTATAAGTTGTTGATATTAATATCCTGCTACATTGCATTTAACATAAAGATAACTCATGCTTGTTGATAATCGTTGGAGATTGTACTGGACCATTTGGGCTAATTTACAGATAAACATATGATATAGCGTCAACCATAGAGCATGTAATTCAAACTGATGGCATACGATATTTATCAGAGAAAAGCCTGAGAGACGCCATGGCTCGGTTTTACGTGATCCCTGAAAGCGATACGTCCTCTGTGGACATAAAAACGTGAACATTGAACTACATAGCCAATGTCCACTAATGTTCTCAATGGATAACGCATAATGTGTACAGTTTTGGTTGCGATCCGTGCTATGTCCACAAAATTTATTAACACATTTTGCTTATTCACTTTCACCTAAAAATAATTTGTTATTTCTCCACAATGGCAATAATTTACTTTTAATATCAAATAACCAAGTAAATATTGTCAATATTCTAATTCTGCCAATAATATCTTGATTTTTTGTAATTCTTTTTCTTTTATTAAACGCTATTTTTACATTCTACATTTTACAAATTAAAACTTATTTTATATGAAAAAAAAAATTTTCTTTCAACAATTTAATAATTTAGAGTATTATATTGTTCTACAAATACAATAATAATAAACTTTTAGATATCAATAGATTCAATTAAATGAGATAAAGATCAGATATAAATATATGTAAACATACAAAATGTTTTTAATTAGAGAAAAATGTTAATTTTTTACTTATTTAAGTAAAAATTGCCCGAATTATATCGTGTTTGCTGTCATAATCGTAAAAATTTCATTAATTTTAGCTAAAGCATTAGAGCTAACAGAAGGTCCCCGCTAAATAATTGTATAAATTCTTATATTACTAATAAAAAAGTTGATGCGAGATTATTTGTGTAACAACTAATCGTGATTTGAAAAAAAGAAAATTACTTATCAAAATTAATTAACCCAGATCATTGTTGCAAGAGACTCTTATGTAACTATATATGATATATAAATACATATTTATAATATAATTTTATTTTATTTAATTACTGTAATTCTATTCATCAATTGACTCATTTAATTCATCTATTTGTCGCTTTGAATTTACAATCTTAAGAGCAGGACGTTTGATATATTAATTTCGGGAAAAAAAACTTTATTAATTACTGATAATTAATGCCGATTATGCAATTGACATACTCGTACGCGATTAGTAATATGTGTTTTCTCATATCGTCGAAAGTTCAATTTTTATTAATAAAATATTTTACATAAATATCGGCAATGTATTTCATGAGCAATAATGTACCTGAAAATGCTCGAAAATTCGCTTCTGAATGATTAGGAAAACATGTTTCGCAAAGAAGATATCGCTACAGGCAAGGTCGGCGATACCTTCTTTGCGAAATATGTTTTCCTAATAACTCAGAAGCGAATTTTCAAGCATTTTCAGGTACATTATTGCTCGTGAAATACATTGCCGATATTTATGTAAAATATTTTATTAATAAAAATTGAACTTTCGACGATATTAGAAGACATATTACTAATTGCTTACGAGTATGTCAATTGCATAATCGGCATTAATTAGCAGTAATTAATAAAGTTTTTTTCCAAAATTAATGAATATTAAATAGATTTTATTGTTGAAAATATAAATTATATTCAAAACAGCAAATAGATGAATAAAACGAGTCAAATTGATGAATAAAATTATAATTATTAAATAAAATAAAATAAAATAAAATTATAAATTTGTAATTATATATACATGTACAAAGTTATATAAAAATCTCCGTTGCAACAACGATCTCAATTAATTAATTTTTGATGAGCAATTTCCTATTTCTTTTCAAATCACAACTAGTTGTTACAAAGCGTGACTTTTGCATCAACTTTTTTATTAATAATAAAAAAGAAATGTTTAAAATAAAATATTATACGGTGATTATCTCGTCTTTATAAATTATTTGTCTATATTTTTGAAGAGAGAAAGAGAGAGAGAGAAAGAGAGAGAGAAAGAGAGAGGGAGGGAGAGAGAGAGAGAGAGACAAAGTATAAGTCGTTATGTTTTCTCAATTTTTAATGTAACATAATTGTTGATGCTCGTCAAAATACATAAGAAATATATCTTTACATTTGTTTAAGTATAAAACGTATAATCCAATTAAAATAGATTGGAAGAACTTTAGATATTTGCGAGACATCCTACGAAAAAGAATATTTTTAGTTGATTATAGCAAATAAAAGCAAGACGTATTGATAGTAACAGGCTCGAAAAGATTCGCATTATTTGAAGCGACATCATTCTACTGACAATGAGATATATGATCTTCGATTATTTTAGATTAGTCTTGAATTCATATACGCGTATTGTATGATATTTCTCATTTTACTCTTTGTCTAACTCTAACTCAAAAGTGCACAAACTCACCAAGTACACAATATGGTTAACAACTTTGTAGTATATAATTATAAATAATAAAACAAAACAAAATAATAATATTAGAAATGTTATAATGTTATTCAACTCGTTTCGCTGGAAAGTTATTTTATCCATCCATAATTTATTCTCAAATATTCCAAATATAATAATATTTAATATTAAAATATAATAATATTAATAATTTAAATTAATAATTTAATATTAATTTTGTCATCATCATATTCAATAATATAGATTATTTGTAAGATATATTCTAAATTTTCGTTATTTTATTAGTCTATATTAGTAAACGTATGTATATAATTTTGTTTCTTCTTAAGTCAACGGAATAAAATAATAGATCTTTTATAGCAGTTTTGAATAAAGTTTACAAATATTTATCAATTCACAAATCAAAGACAATATTAATTTGTTACATCTAGTGATTACATAGTTTTCTATTACATTTCCGATAAAATTAAACAAGCTTTAAATTTTTCTATAAGATTTTGCTATAAGATTTCAATAATATTTCTTATAAGATTTTTTCTTAACAAACTTTGACATACAGTCCATTTTGTCTTATTTTTATATTTTTCAGTCCACTCTTTACAGTTTTAAATCAATGATCTTATTCTTTATTCAATATTTTATTTATTAAATCTTCTGTATCTTTTCTATTTAAATGGCATATACTGTCTCATTACTTTGTAAAAATCAAGAATTAGATATTAATTAAAAGTTATCTTAAATATATACATTTATTTGCATTATAATATATATTTGTTGCAAGAGTTTTTATGTAGATAACTATAATTAATGATGTGCTTGTCATGGCTACACAAAGTTAAAAATAACTAACTTGATGAAGCTTATTATTTAATTGAAATTCTGGTACGTTTACCAAGAGAAATTCCATAACTGCGAAGTTTAATTGCGCATAATAATTCCAACTCATCTTTTTTGCAATGTGCGATTGCTTTTTCCTTGATTGCAAACTTAATTTAAATGTTTGACGTTGGATCACCACTAAATTAAAAAATTCATATAAATATATAAAGCTATTATTAAAACACTTGGCATATATTGTATATTAATATTATTACTTTGTAATAATTTGTAATAATGTAACAAGTGTTTTAATTGAAATATATATTAATATTTATATAATAATATTTATATATTAATATTTACCTGAAGATCCATATGATTAATGGATTCTCCAGCGTTCACACGTATTAAAGTCCATTTGTTAAAAATATTATGTTCTGAAACTGGCGACAGTATAACTTATAGATTTTTGCTGCGTCAAGTTTAGTTTCTTTTCTATTTCTGTGCTTTTACTTGAAAATAAATCTGTTCCATTTGCATATAAAGAAGGGAATTTTATAAACTTAAATCTTATTTTTTAGACATCTTTATATCAAAATTTATTTCATGTAAATATTATATATTTATGATATTTTAATATTTGTTTAGAATCGTACGTTATTATAATCATTTTGTAAACGCGTATGTCATTCAAGCGTTAATAGTCCCAAATCAAATATAATCATGTATACACCAAAAAAATTGTGTTCTTGAAATATATATGCTTTATAAGTTCTTTAATTAAATATTCTTAATAAAAATATTTTCTATTTTAAATTATATTTTTTGAAATATATTATTTGTAAATTATATGTAATTATATATATTTAACTTGTCAGATTTTTAATAAATAGCAAATGTCCATTTGTAAAATTGGTTTTTGTTATTATTAGGATTAATAATCGCAAATATTAACGAATTTATCTACATCTCTGTCTACCAAAATCTCTACATAAACTCGTTGCTTTTAAATAAAAACTTTTTTTCACTCACCGACATTGATGCGTAACAGCGGAGTTGTCGACATTAAAGCTACGTTGTCTGTAACATACAAAATAAAATCCAAATTATAGCAGCGATTTTAAATAATTAATATTAAAGAATTTGTTATCGTACTCATGAAATTTATATTCGATGCGTACAAAAATAAGCAGATATCTAAATATTAAATAATTTTGTAAATTAAAAAAACTTTTCTTTTTAAATAGAAACTTTTATAAGATTTATACAAAAATCTTTATCTCTGAATTTCTTTTAATTAAATCATTCAACTAAAAGCATCGAATTATTTCGTATAAGGTATTTATTAATTAATATACAAATAATATTTACCCTGAGGTTGCTCCGCCGATGCAGGATGCCTCTCCTAGGCCTCCTCCTCCTCTCAGATTGTCAGGAACTATTGTTTTATACGCGCGATATATTTTTTTTAATTTGTTGAAACCGCACAAAAATAAAATCGCGCAATATTTTAAACTGTACAAAAGTAAAAACGCGCGATAGTTTGACGGCACTCCCGCACTTTTACGCGCGATACATTGACGGCACTCCCGAATTTCGAAACAATCAAAAATCCAATTTTATTAAGCGTGAGAATTATACTTGAAGTCGACAGGTCAGGCACGATCAAACTCTAAGCAAGAGTTAAGTCTGAAGCGGAAGAAGACGAAAGATCGAGATAATCATTTAGTAGACATCTAATACGATCCCCGATAACAATTTCGTGATCGAATCAAAATATTATACAAAAACACGACTGCGATCGCAACGAAGCTGAGACGAATGTCAAAACAGTAGCGCCCTATATGTCACCATGGTCGAATGTTATTATTTTATTTCGGAATCATTTTTTATGTATTTTAATATATTAATATTTATCGCGTAATATTATCATATTATTATTACGTATTATCATCGCGAAAATTGTATACGGCGCGTTCGACCTCGAGGTGATCGCGAGAACGCGAGACGCAACTGCCGGCGCCGGAGTAAAAGCACGTGCGCATCGTACGCTCGCCGGACTCGGAATGAATGGCGCACAACTGTCACGAGTTACGTACGCCGTACGCCATACGCGGCGGTCTCCCCTCTCTTACTATGGAATGCGTGACGTCAAAGACAAGGTCGAGTATGCTCATTCTCTCTCTCTCTTTCTCCTCGCGCCAGACAATACAAATACGCACTATACTACGTGATACAATTTAACGCGTTGAAATATGTACAATCAAATAATTCTAAAATACATGTAAAATTCCTTAACTAAAATGATATTATTATTCGATTTAATGCAATATATTTAAAATACATGAAATGCGATTGCGAAATGTGTAAAATACTTCAACGAAAGAAATCTTATGACTTACTGTATGACTAATATAACTGCACGATTTATTTATTATATTCGTTGAAAATTATATCAATGATGTGTGTGTGTGTGTGTGTGAACAATTATTTGTAAAAGCGATAGCAATTTATATTATAGATACACACATATATTTACAGATGTATAATAATTAAATATAAATTAATAATGAAAAATATGTACAAATTTACTGCCTGTACTTATTATATTTACTAAATATGTATAACTCTCTGTAATTATAGAAATTTGTCATATTATATTAAATAAATGTTCTCTCTTTCATCGTAACTATTTAATTATTCCTATATATTACGTGTGTTTGTTTTAATCTATCAGAGAAAGTAAAAGAGAGAACGAGAGAAAAAACCAGAGATATTCTATCACTTTATTCTATCACTAAAAATTAATGTATCAAATACAAATTATTAATATTTTAATATTTGTTTATTATAAAAAAGTTTTTTATTAGATGTGCCTGTTTTTATTATAGCTTATTCTATTTAATTTATCCGATTAAAATATGAATTTTTATTAATAAAATATTTTACATAAATATCAGCAATGTATTTCACGAGCAATAATGTATCTTAAAACGCTCGAAAATTCGCTTCTGAATGATTAAGAAAACATGATTCGCAAAGAAGGTATCGCTAAAATCCGCGGGAAGAACGATATCTTCTTTGCGAAATATGTTTTCCTATTCATTCAGAAGCGAATTTTCGAGCGTTTTAAAATACATTACTGCTCGTGAAGTATGTTGCCGATATTTATGTAAAATATTTTATTAATAAAAATAGAACTTTCGAGAATATTAGAAGACACATATTATTAATCGCGTACGAGTATGTCAATTGCATAATCGACATTAATTAACAATAATTAATAAAGTTTTTTTTGCCGAAATTAGTGTCAAACATATTCTGTTGTTAAAATAAACCAAATAGATGTATTAAACGTGTTAAACTAATGAATAATATTATAATAATTATATAAAATAAAATTATTAATATGTATTTATATATATATATATATATATATATATATATATATATATATATATATATATAAAGTTACTATAGAAGAATATAATATGTTGGATTATATGTTTCATATTTAAACAAATGTAGAGATATGTTTCTTATATACATATTTAGCAATAACAATTATATATTTAACATTAAAAATTGACAAAACACAACGATGAATTATATTCTCTCTTAATCTCTCTCTCTCTCTCTCTCTCTCTCTCTCTTTCTCTCTCTTTCTTTTTTCAAAAACAAGCAATTTATTTTATGATATTTAATTTTATAAATACTTGTATTATTAATAAAAAAATTGATGCGAGACGATTTCTGTAACAACTAATCGTGATTCGAAAAGAATAGGAAAATTACTTATCAAAATTAATTAACCGAAATCATTGTTGCAAGAGACTCTTATATAATATATGAATACATAATTATAATATAATTTTATTTTATTTAATTACTGTAATTCTATTCATCAGTTGACTCATTTAATTCATCTATTTGTCGCTTTTAATTTACAATTTTAATAGCAGAACGTTTGATATATTAATTTCGAAAAAAAAGCTTTATTAATTGCTGTTAATTAATGCCGATTATGCAATTGACATACTCATACGCGATTAATAATATGTGTCTTCTAATATTCTCGAAAGTTCTATTTTTATTAATAAAATATTTTACATAAATATCGGCAACATACTTCACGAGCAGTAATGTATTTTAAAACGCTCGAAAATTCGTTTCTGAATGAATAGGAAAACATATTTCGCAAAGAAGATATCGTTCTTCCCGCGGATTTTAGCGATACCTTCTTTGCGAATCATGTTTTCTTAATCATTCAGAAGCGAATTTTCGAGCGTTTTAAGATACATTATTGCTCGTGAAATACATTGCTAATATTTATGTAAAATATTTTATTAATAAAAATTCATATTTTAATCGGATAAATTAAATAGAATAAGCTATAATAAAAACAGGCACATCTAATAAAAAACTTTTTTATAATAAACAAATATTAAAATATTAATAATTTGTATTTGATACATTAATTTTTAGTGATAGAATAAAGTGATAGAATATCTCTGGTTTTTTCTCTCGTTCTCTCTTTTACTTTCTCTGATAGATTAAAACAAACACACGTAATATATAGGAATAATTAAATAGTTACGATGAAAGAGAGAACATTTATTTAATATAATATGACAAATTTCTATAATTACAGAGAGTTATACATATTTAGTAAATATAATAAGTACAGGCAGTAAATTTGTACATATTTTTCATTATTAATTTATATTTAATTATTATACGTCTATAAATATATGCTAGTATCTATAATATAAATTTCTATCATTTTTACAAATAATTGTTCACATCATTAATATAATTTTCAACGAATATAATAAAGAAATCGTTAAACAGTTATATGGCAAATGTTATAAGATTGCTTTCGTTAATGTATTTTACACATTTCGCAATCGCGTTTTATGTATTTTAAATATATTGCATTAAATCGAATAATAATATCATTTTAGTTAAGGAATTTTACATGTATTTTAGAATTATTTGATTGTACATATTTCAACGCGTTAAATTGTATCACGTAGTATAGTGCGTATTTGTTATTGTCTGGAGGCGAAGAGAAAGAGAGAGAGAGAATGAGCATATTCGACCTTGTCTTTGACGTCACGCATTCCATAGTAAGAGAGGGGAGCCTGGCGCGTACGGCGTACGTGACTAGTGACAGCCATGAGTCATTCATTCTTACTCTGGCGGGCGTAGTGTGCGCACGTGTTTTTACTCCGATGTCGGCGCCGGCGCCGACACGTGCGCCTCGCGTTCGGTCACCTCGAGGTCGAGCGCGCCGTACACGTTTCTCGCGACGATAATATACGTAATAATAATACAAATAATATACAATAATATTACGATAAATCTTAACATGTTAAAATACGTCTAAAATGATTTCGAAATAAAATAATAACATTCGACCTTGGTGACATATAGCGCGCTATTGTTTTTGACATTCGTCTCAACTTCGTTGCGATCGCGGTCGTGTTTTCGTATAATATTTTGATTTCGATCACGAAATTGTTATCGGGGATCGTATTTAATGCCGACTAAATGGGATTCTCTCGATCTTTCGTCTTCTTCCACTTCGGACTTAACTCTTGCTTAGAGTTTGATCGTGCCTGACCTGTCGACTTCAAGTATGATTCTCGCGCTTGATAAAATTGGATTTTTGATTGTTTCGAAATTCGGGAGTGCCGTCAATGTATCGCGCGTAAAAGTGCGGGAGTGCCGTCAAACTATCGCGCGTTTTTACTTTCGTATGGTTTAAAATATGCGATTTTACTTTTGTACGGTTTAAACAAATTAAAAAAAGTATATCGCGCGTATAAAACAATAGATCCTGGCTTCCCTGACATCTGAGAGGAGGAGGAGGCCTAGGAGAGACATCCTGCACCGGCGGAGCAACCTTAGGGTAAATATTATTTGTATTTTAATTATTATAAATTCTTTATACGAATGAATTCGATTCATTTATTTGAATGATTTAATCAAGAGAAACTCAGAGATAAAGATTTTTACTTAAATCTTATTAAAGTTTTTATTTAAAAAAATTTTTTTTTTTAATGTACAAAATTATTCCATATTTATATATATCTGCTTATTATTGTACGCATCGAATATAAATTTATTAAGTATAATAATAAATTCTTTAATATTAATTATTTAAAATCGCTGCTATAATTTTTATTTTATTTTGTATGTTACAGACAACGTAGCTTTAATGTCGACAACTCCGCTGTTATGCATCAGTGTCGGTGAGCGAAAAAAAGTTTTTATTTAAAAGTAACGGATTTATGTAGAGATTTTGAAAGATAGAGATGTAGATTGTAAATAAATTCGTTGCTTTAACCCTCGGACGGCAATATATAGTGCATTCTAGTGAATTCTGAGTCAATTTTAAATCATAGAAGAATTTCTTTTTATACGTTTTTTTTGTACGTATTATATTTAAAAAAAAAATTTTTTATTAAATTTTTAATTTATTATTTTGAATCTTTTATTAAAATAGATTATTTATTGTTAGTTATAGATTATTTATTATTTATTTGTATATAAAAATTGAAGGAAAAGGACTAATATTTTTAAAATAAAAATATGATATTTATTCTAATTTTATATAAGATATACGTGAAATATTTATTTCAACTATATATACGTATATATAAGTTTAAATAGTTTTAAAGATACAAATCTTTAATGTTCTGCCGACAGAGGTTAATATGCATGTAAATATACTTTTTATACTTACATCGAAAAAATTATATTCTCATTTTATTATAAGAATATTTTACTTATTTTTATAATATCTTTCTTTAAAATAAGCGCCAAAAGAATACTCTTATTGTTAATTTAAGGGAGAAATTCTCTGAAGGGTAATATAGTTTCAGATATTCTTATATATAAGATAATGTAAGAATATATATTAAAGTGGATATTTTCTTACCATTATATTATTTAATATTTAAAATCATTAATCCAATGATAACAGAAAACAATTTTACTAATGGACATTTGCTACTTATTAAAACTTTGAAGAGTTAAATATATACAGTATATATACAATAATTTTAATTTATTTTATAAATAAGGTGTTTCAAAAAATATCATGTAAAAAAAAGTTATTTTTATTTATTAAAAATATTTATTAAAAGAACTTATAAAATACCATTTTTTTTGGTATACACATTGTATTTATCTTTTACAACTTTTGATGATGGTATGCGTCTACAAAACAATTCACAGTTAGAAAATTTGTGTTTTGTTGTTAAAAATTTTGATAGTTAAAATTTATGTGTTAAAATTTAACACATTTACTTATTAATTTAATATATTACTGTTTTGTTAATTCAAGTCAACTGTTAAATGATGAGTTAATTAAATAACTCATAAAAAAGAGGGTAAATAACACAATATGCACTTATTTTTAATTTAATTTTACATTATAAATATGTTTCGATTTATTAGTGACAGAATTTATCTGTTAAAATTAATAAAACAGAAATGTTGAATTTATTCTATAATATAAGAGCGATTATTAATATGTTACATTAACATTCTATTTTCGTTAAATTTTCACAAAAAAGCTATGGCAAACTATGAAATTTACATTTATTTTTATGTTAAAATTTAACATAATATTGTAACGCGTTCTTGCGAGCGCGTCTTCGCGAGCGCGGATAGCGGGCAGCCGGGATCATAGGGTTGGTTTCGAGACAAGGGCGGTAGTTCGTGTGTTAAATTAATTTATTATAAATACCTATGATATACTACAAGTGTCGTATGTGTTGGTGTGCGTGTGGGTGTGTGTATCGCTGATCGTAGTTCGTTAGCGGGACGGGCTGACGGCCATCGGTGTCGCGGGGTTGCGCGACTTCGGTGGGCGGGACGCCCCGACCGATCGATCTATGCCAACGCGTATCGATTCGGGTATGAATTCGCGGGTGGATCGCAGTTGGCGGCTTCTCGCGGGGCGCGGTTTCGTCGGTTCGTTCGGGTGGCCGACAAGATGGCCGAGAGCGGAAAGGACTTGGTCGTTGCTCGAGGCTCGTAGAGCGCTTAAATGATTAAAAATGGGGTGGTTTGGGGTGGCTTGTGCGATTAATAATATGTGTCTTCTAATATCCTCGAAAGTTCAATTTTTATTAATAAAATATTTTACATAAATATCGGCAATGTACTTCACGAGCAGTAATGTATCTTAAAACGCTCGAAAATTCACTTCTGAATGATTAGAACATATTTCGTAAAGAAGATATCGCTCTTCCCACGGATTGTGGCAATAGCCACAATATTGCGAAATATGTTTTCCTAATCATTCAGAAGCGAATTTTCGAGTGTTAGCTTAATATTAACCGCGCGTTCATGTATCTCTTTATACACGAACCTGCGTCTACCTACGCGGCCAGCATTTACCTGAGCCGCGATACTGAGACATGTAAACGTTGTTGCCCAGAGAAATAATGATTGAAAAAACACCAAATAAACGCCGATAAATGACATCGGTTCGATATCTCCTTCAATCAATTATTTTTTACTGGAAAGCAAGAGAACGTTGAGAAAATTCCATTTAGTCGATGTCAAATACGACCTCCGATGCAGTTTCGTGATCGAAATCAGAATTACATGAGTGAAAATACGACCGCGATCGCGATTACGATACAAAGCCGAGACAAATGTGAACAATAACGCGTTATGTCACCGAGATCAAATATTATTATTTCATTATATTTTACAATCTTTTTAGACGTATTTTAACACGTTAAGATTTATCGAATAGTATTATTATATGTGTTATAGTTGCGAGAAACGTTTACGGCGCGCTCAACCTCGAGGTGACGAACACGAGACGCACATGCTGGCACTAGCGCCGGAGTAAAAGCACGTGCGCGAACTGTCACTACGCCCGCCTGACTCGGAATGAATGACTCACGGCTGTCACAGGTCACATACGCCGGGCTCTCTCCTCTTTTACTACTCAACGTGTGACGTCAAGGACAGTGTGTTCTTTCTCTTTCTTTCTCTCTTTCTCTGCCATACTGTGTGACGCGTTGAAATACATATATCAAGTAATTCTAAAATGCATATAAAATTCTCTAACTAAAATGATATTATTATTTCATACATTTAACGCACTTCAAAGCGTGTAACGCGATTACAAACTAATTCGTAAAATGTATTTTAACTAATTGTAAAGTAATTTTATGTAGTGTACAAACGATTCTGTTTTCTTGTTACATTTATTAATTTATAATGAACAAACAATGTAATAAAAATTATATCAATGGTGTTAACGATTATTTCTGAAAAAATAGAAGTTTTCTAACAATGAGGTACAATTAATTTATAATAAAATTAATTTATCTTGTATCTTAGGCATTTATTGTATTCAATAATATTCTTTATGTACACATATATACATATTAAGTTCAATAATTTTGTAAAAAGTATTTCAATAATAACATATACGCATCTACACGTATTATATATACGTTTAAAATTGTTATTAAAATATTTTTTAATACAATATACATGTATATGTACAATTAGTTGTATCTTAGAAGATTTCTATTTTATATATATAATAAATATGTAAATTTACATATTACATATATATATATATTTAAAATAATTGTAATAATTTCTCTACCAGTATATCTTATATATATAGCTATAGCAATATTGTTATCTATGATATGTATTAAAATGAAAAAAGATGTGATATAAAATAGCATATAATGAAATATATATTGATAAATATAGATTTATTAATAATATTATAAGATTTCCGTGTATTTTTCCTATCTACAATTATAAATCTAGCACGGATGCGAACCAATCGGTCGTTTTATCGTGGCATCGAAAAGTGGATCCAGCCATGTAGTTCTGCCGGCAATAAAATGGATCCAGTTGCGCCACTGTCTCAGGAGAAAAAGCGTCTCAAGAAAAACGGCTTATGCCGTCTCTCAGGTTTCTCTCTGTACAATATTCATTTAGATTACATACTTTACAGGCCAATTTTCATGACTTTAAATTTAATTATTTAAACGTATTCACGTATATATATGTATGTAAAGAATAATTGTTGAGTATTTTGAATCTCTCGTTTTATATTTTAGATTATACATAATTTGACAAATGAGATTTAATTCAAACATGATTTCATGAAAACGCTCGTCATGAGACAAAATTTTTAATTCTAAAAAATCTAATTAAAAAATGACATCCGCTAATTGGATTACTTTCATAAAATAATAAAACATAAACAATTAAAAATATAATAATAAAATTATAAAACTTGTTCGTGTTATTCAATGTATTCATTGAAATATATTACGTGTTCTTTTGATTCGCGAGGTGTTTTATGCCATGCTACCTGTTTAAACTAACCACGTGGTTGCTTCTCGATAAAAAAAAGTAAAAGAAACAATGTCAGCACCGAATTGGGAAATGTTTGAGAAACGAGCAACCATAGCGGTAAATACTTCTATCAATTTATTTCTAACATTCTTATATTATGTTACAAATTTACGAATTACATCAGCTCACAGCTCGCTGCGAGGTTAGTTACATACAACTTGTGTATGTACATGTTCAATATTACAGGAAAAAGAGATAGTCCATTTAAAACAACAAGTCGAATGGCTATACCGGAATATCATGAATAATACTTCGCAAATTGCTTCGGATATAAATAAAGAGGAATTTGAGAGATTACAACAAGAGAATATCAAGCTGAAGCACAGAATAGCAATACTCACAAGGGTAAATTTTCAACAGCAGCTGTTCAAACTTTATAAATCATTGTAATAGAATTTCTATTTAAAACTTTATTTCTAATATATTTGTAATTATTCTTTGTAATTATTTTTTCTAGACTATACAAGCAGAAAGAGACAAAGCATCAGCACTGTCTAACACATTTCAAAGCAATATCAGTATAAATAATACTCTCTATGAAATCTTTCAAAGGGCTATTACTGCTGCTTATCCCGATATATTAAATCCACCAGTGATAGTGACTACCAGCAATAATCCCAAATTTGGAGATTATCAATGTAATAGTGCTATGCCTTTAGCACAACAACTTAGTAGTCCTGGTAAAAAATTTTTTAGTATTTTTTATTCTACAAAATGAATGTATATATATATATATATATATATATATATATATATATATATATATATATATATATATATTGTTTATAATATAGAATACATACATATTTATAAACATGATTATTATATATTATTGCAGGTAATAAAGTAGTTCCGCGTACTGTTGCTAACAACATCATCTCCAAGCTGGAAGAATCCCCTCTTGTCGATAAATTTGAAGTAGCTGGTGCAGGATTTATAAATATATACTTGAAACGTGATTTTGGTCAACTTGTTTTAAGTAATTGGCTGAAGATTGGTGAGGTTCTTCCGCCTTATGTTGAGAAGAAAAGGGTAATTGTGGATTTTTCTAGTCCCAATATTGCTAAGGAAATGCACGTAGGACATTTAAGGTCTACTATAATTGGAGATAGTATTGCAAAGCTATTAGAATACTTAGGACATGATGTGTTGAGAATCAATCATATAGGTGACTGGGGTACACAGTTTGGGATGTTAATAGCTCATCTTCAAGACAAATTTCCCAATTATTTAACTGTCACTCCTGCGATTCAAGATCTTCAGGTAACTATATAATCATATTGTTGTGCATAATACTTTATCGATGATGGGATAATTATTTTATAAATAAATATATTGATTATTTACACATGTGTACAGATCTTCTATAAAGAATCTAAGATTAGATTTGATTTGGATGAAGAATTCAAGAAACGTGCATACGAATGTGTCGTTAAATTACAGGCTTTTGAACCTGATATAACAAAAGCATGGAAAATGATATGTGATGTATCTAGGCAAGGTAAATAGAATTCAGTTATTGAATTATAGAAAAAAATTACTTTAAAATAATTATTTTTTACTTTCATGCAGAATTTGAGAAGGTGTATACTCGACTAGAGATCAAATTAATAGAGAGAGGTGAATCGTTTTATCAAAAGCGTATGGAAATAATAGTGAAAGAGTTAGAATCAAGAAATTTATTAGAAGAAGATAACGGACGAAAAGTGATGTGGGGAGAAAAACATGGTGTTGGAATACCTTTAACTATAGTTAAATCTGATGGTGGTTTTACATATGATACATCAGACATGGCTACTATTAAACAACGTATTGAAGAGGAAAGAGCAGAATGGGCAAGTATCATTCAAATTTCATACTATAAATGTAAAACAGATTATTATTTAGAATCTCAACAAGTTACTTTATAACGAAATCTTCGCACTTTTATAGGTGATATATGTGACTGATGCTGGCCAATCTTTGCATTTTCAAATGTTAGAAAGTTGCGCTAAAAAGGCAGGTATCTTAAAGAGCTTCCACAGGATAGATCATGTTGGTTTCGGTGTTGTCTTAGGTGAAGATAAGAAGAAATTTAAAACACGATCTGGTGATACTGTAAAACTTACCGACCTATTAGATGAAGGTAATGAAATGTGTTTAATTACAAATTTCACAACATTATTTTTTATTTCATTTTATTATACATTATTTCATCCAGGTTTGAAGAGAACACTGCAAAAGTTAAAAGAGAAAGAACGCGACAAAGTATTGTCGGAGGAAGAACTGAAAGCGGCTCAAGAATCCGTAGCTTATGGTTGTATAAAATATGCCGATTTATCGCACAACAGAAATCATGAATATGTATTTTCATTTGACAAAATGTTAGAAGATAAAGGCAATACGGCTGTATATTTATTGTACGCTCTAACTCGAATTCGTTCTATCGCAAGAACGGCAAAAGTCACGAAAGAAGAATTGCAGAAACACGCGCATGATACCCCAATCTCATTAGAACACGAAAAAGAATGGAAATTAACTAAAGTGCTGTTAAAGTTTCCTGATATAGTTCTTGATATTAGTAAAGATATGTACTTGCATCCATTATGTGAATTTTGTTATGAGATTTCATGCGCATTTACAGAATTTTATGATAAATGCTATTGTGTGGAAAAGAATCAAGCTGGTGAGATTGTAAAAGTACATATGGGACGCCTTTTACTCACAGAAGCTACTGCAATTGTTTTGGAGAAATGCTTTGCTTTGTTGGGTTTAAAACCGGTTGAACGAATGTAATAAGAAAACAAATACCATAAGTACTTTTACTTTTGATTACATAGAGTATAAAAGGAAAGTTTGTTTTTTTCCCAAAAAATAAAAATGTAATTTTCTTTATTATTGAAGCCTGTAATTATAATTTTAAAAAAATTATGCAATTATAATATAGCTTTATATTTTCTATTATGTTATACCATTTTCTTTTATCTTATATAGGAAAGTTTGTTTTTTTCCCAAAAAATAAAAATGTAATTTTCTTTATTATTGAAGCCTGTAATTATAATTTTAAAAAAATTATGCAATTATAATATAGCTTTATATTTTCTATTATGTTATACCATTTTCTTTTATCTTGTTTATGGAAGCTGTTGCAATTATTTTAGAAAAATACTCTATAGGTCTAAGTTTAAAATCTGTTGTATGATGTAAAATGATGAGCATAAATATGGGTAAGTTCACTTTTAATTAAATAAAACATGAAACACAACTAAAATGTTTTTCAAAGAATAAAGAAAAAATCTACTTTTTTTAAATTTAATATGCAATTTATAATTATAATTTGAAAATGAATATATAGAACTATATTTTCTTTTATATATATGTGACATCTTTATTTCTTGTACTGATATATATATATATAAAATGTGAAAATCAACTGTCTAGTAAACATTTTTATATTTCACAAGAAAAATTATATATATAATATAAATTATTCTACACAATCAAATATCTGTATCTTGTATTATTGCAATAGAAATTTCCTACATATATACTGCATCATCACATAATTGCAATTATTTCATCATACCTTTTCATGTATACTGACAATGAGCAATACTTTCGTAAATAAATTTATATTTGTCAGCTTTTCATTCCATATCTTATATAAATAATTATGACGTATTTTGGTCTACAATTTTGTAAATTGATATGTGTGCGTATGTACATACAGTATCTACATATATGTGTAAGCGAATTAAATCCAATACAATTTGCTCATCTGAAATCTGTTATTCTGTACTGCAGTGGCCATGGTGTAATAAGATGGCAGCGCCTGCTTGGTGCTCGTAACCTGTAACGGTTGCGGCGTGTGGCTGTAACGGCTGTAACTTGTAACGCGTAAACTCGTGTGTTCCACGTTTTACGTTGTGCATACGTGGCATACGTAATAGTTAATTATTTCTATTTAAAATATACACACGTGATTAAAATGGTAAGTATAAAAAATTGCATTAATAAATTGAAATTCTGTTTTTGTCAAATATATTGATACACAAAATATATTCGCATAAAATATATCGCACGTATCCTAACCACTGTTTCCACCGGTGTTTACAATAAAAAAAATTCTAAATTGTCACAAGTAAAATAAGATAATTATGTTATTTGATATATGTCTACTTTATTATAACAGCATACTGTTATCTCAATATTAAATCAATTGCTAAAAAAATAGTATTTTGATAGGAAGCGATAGAAACGAAAGAACCGATAGAAACGGAAGAAGAGATAGAAATGAAAAAATCGATGGAAAGGAAACGAGCATTAGAAGCGATAGAATTATATAGATCCCGAAATAAACTCGAGACCATTAAGAGCGTTGAGTTACGTATAGAAGTATACTGGGAAGAGTTGAAAATGCGTAAAACAATTGAAATTAAACAATCACCTAAAGAAAAATTTTTTGTAAACTTTCCGTATCCCTATATGAATGGGCGTCTCCATCTGGGTCATGCTTTCACAATAACAAAGTGTGAGGTATATATCTATTATCTACATTTATATATATATATATATATATATATATTAACTCATATCCTTTTTAATTTGCTTTAAATATGTATAATAAAACTTAAACTTATTTGCTAGTTTGCCGCTCGATACAATCTTTTATTGGGAAAGAATGTACTGTTTCCTTTTGGCTTTCACTGCACTGGTATGCCTATTAAAGCAAGCGCTGATAAACTACAGAGAGAAATGGACATGTATGGCTATCCACCAAAATTTCCTGAAGACAATCAGATGGAAGATAATGTAGACAAAAGTAAATCTCCTGAAAAGATAGTGGAGGAAGTGAATGATGTGCTGAAAGATAAGAGCAAAGGAAAAAAGGTAAAAAGAAAATTTTACAATATATGTACAGTACATGTTTTTGAAAAAGATATAGCTTAATTGATATAAATTTCAGAGTAAAGCAGTTGCTAAAACAGGTTCAACATATCAATGGAAAATTATGCAGTCCCTTGGTTTACAAGATGAAGAAATCAAGGAGTTTGTTGATACTGAATATTGGTTAAATTACTTCCCACAGCATGCTTTAAATGATTTAAAAAATTTTGGTCTTTATGTAAGATAAAATGGAACAATTATTTTTAATTTAATTTTTCTTAATTTTAATTTTAATTCTTTATCTTTGGAATATTCTATATAGGTGGATTGGCGAAGGTCATTTATTACAACAGATGTGAATCCATTTTATGATTCTTTTATACGTTGGCAGTTTCATCATTTGAAATGTAGGAACAAAGTAAAATTTGGAAAGAGATATACTATTTATTCACCGAAAGATGGTCAACCGTGCATGGATCATGATAGATCCTCTGGTGAAGGTGTTGGACCACAGGAATATACATTGATCAAGATAAAAGTACAGTGTCCCCAAAAAATTAGGTATTATTTTTTTATATTGAACTTTATATATGTTGAAGTTTTTTATTAAACCTTGTCATAAATATACAATACAAATATTGTTACAGGGATTTTGGTAATAAACCAGTTTATCTCGTAGCTGCAACTTTGAGAACAGAGACATTGTATAGTCAAACAAATTGTTGGGTACATCCAAACATAAATTATATAGCATATAATTTAGCATGTGGGGATATATATATTTCTACGGAACGTGCAGCGAGAAATATGTCTTATCAAGGTTTCTTTAAAGAAGAGGGAAAGATAGATATTGTTTACCATCTCACGGGCATAGTACGATCTATTTATGAAACTTATATTAATTATATTTTCAGACTTTAAATAAAAGTTTTATTTGTAGGACTTATTAGGATTAGCATTGGAATCACCTCTCACAAGTAATAAAGTGATTTATGTATTACCTATGTGGACAATAAAAGAAGACAAGGGTACTGGAATTGTAATGTCTGTCCCTAGTGATTCTCCTGATGATTATGCTGCATTAGTAGATCTGAAAAAGAAACAATCACTTAGAGAAAAGTATAAAATCACTGATGAGATGGTGCTGCCATATGAGCCAGTGAGAATATTTTACTTACTCATTAATTACTTAATTGTGAATGTTAAATAAGAATTGTGAAATTATTTATATTTTTATTGTACTAGATTCCCGTAATCGAAGTTCCAGAATTGGGCAATTTAATAGCAGTAACATTATGCAATCAGTTCAAAATTCAGTCTCAAAATGATAAAATCCAACTCGCGAAAGCGAAAGAGATAGTATATTTGAAAGGATTTTATGATGGTATATTGATAGTAGGTCCACATAAAGGCAAAAAAGTACAAGATGTCAAGAAATTAATTCAAAAAGAATTAATTGACAATGGTGAAGCAGTAATCTATTATGAACCAGAGACAACAGTTATTTCGAGATCAAATGATGAATGTGTAGTGGCCCTATGTGATCAATGGTACTTGGATTATGGTGAAGAAAATTGGAAGAAAGAGACACTTGAGGCTTTAAATAATCTAGATACCTTCCATGATGAAGTTAGAAAGAATTTCCTTAGATGTTTTGACTGGTTACATGAATACGCATGTTCTAGAAAATACGGACTTGGTAAATATATAATTTGTAGAATTATTTCATATTAATAGAGCTATATACTTGTCTAACTCTTGAATCTTCAGGTACCAAATTACCATGGGATGAAACCTGGTTAATCGAATCTTTGTCCGATTCCACTATTTACATGGCATATTATACAATAGCGCATTATTTGCAAGCAAATCTTAAAGGAGATGAACTTACTAAATATAAAATAAAGTGAGCAAAATTACAAGTAATGTTGTAATTATTTTTGTTTGTAATTGCATACTAACATTAATTGTTTCTCTTTAGAGCCAGTCAACTAACTCCAGCAGTATGGGATTATATTTTCTTCAAAGATGTTGACTTTCCTGAGACAAATATAGATAAAACAATTCTAGATGAAATGAAACGAGAGTTTCAGTATTGGTATCCAATAGATTTAAGAGTGTCAGGAAAAGATCTGATACAGAATCATCTAACATATTTACTTTACAATCATACAGCAATATGGCCGAACCAACCTGAAATGTGGCCGAAAGGAATAAGAGTAAATGGTCATTTGCTTCTGAATTCAGCAAAAGTAATAATATATAATTATTAATCTTAAAATAACTTTTTTACATGTAAAATTTTAACTGTTATATTTCAACACAGATGTCCAAGTCAGAGGGCAATTTCTTAACACTTGCCGAATCTATAGAAAAATACTCAGCTGATGGAACTCGTTTCTGTCTAGCTGATTCTGGCGATTCGATAGAGGATGCCAATTTTGTTGAAGATTCAGCCAATGCAGTAATTCTTAAATTGTTTAATTTCCTTACTTGGGCTGAAAATACATGTGAAGACAAAGAAGTCACACATTACAGAGAAGAAAAGCCATATACTTTCCATGACAGAGTTTTTGAAAGGTATTTTTTTCATGTTTGTTTTATTATTATTATTATTATTATTATTATTATTATTATTATTATTATTATTATTATTATTTAGAAATAAAACATTTATTATAATAATTTATTTAATGCAGCGAAATGAACTTAAAAATAAAGCAAACTACAGAAAATTATTCGAAAATGCTTTACAAGGAAGCATTGAAAACAGGATTTTATGAAATGCAAGCAGTAAAAGATAAATATTACCAATTAAGTGAAGATGTGTATTGTAATGAGGCTCTTATTATGAAATTTCTAAAACTTCAAACAATTATGTTAGCTCCTATTTGCCCTCATATTTGTGAACATATATGGACATGTATTCGAGAAGAGGTATTTGATGAATTTGATGATGAAGAGATAGCAAAGGTAAATTTCAATGTGTTAAAGGAAATATTTATATATTATTCTATACAGAAATATAATCGAAGAATGTGATTTATTAGTCCCATAGCATATTCGATGAAAAATGGCCTGTAGCAGGAGAAATTGATGAAATTCTAATAAAATCATCTCAATATCTCATGGATGCTGCTCACACATTCAGAAATCTTTTAAAAAATTACAATACATCAAAAAAGTCTTCAATAAAAAATAATGACATAGAAAAACCTAGGCAAGGAATTATATGGATAGCCAAGACTTATCTTCCTTGGCAAAACATTGTCCTTACAACGATGAAAGAAATGTATTTTGTAAGTCATAATAATACTTCATTTAGTACATGTGATAATTTGTGTCTGTTAATACTTATATTACAGAAAATTTTTATTTATATTACAGAAAAATGGAAATAAATTACCAGATAATAAAGTACTCGCTACAGAACTAGGTAAGAAAGATGAATTGAAAAAATACATGAAAAAAGTAATGCCATTTGCGCAATTTATAAGAGAGAAAATGGATGTTATTGGTATTAGTGCCCTAGATTTGACACTTGAATTTAATGAATTTGAAATACTTGAAAATAATAAAAAGTTTCTTAAAAAAACATTAGCGGTAAGAAATTGTATAATTTTCTCGGTTTATTATTATATGTTAATGTTTATGTATTATATTTTTAATTTTTATTTATTGTCATATACAGCTCGAGCATATTTTCATAAAATATACTGACAAAGCTCCAGAAAAAACAAAGGAAAGTTGTTCTCCAGGGTATCCATACATGAGTTTTTCTACAAAACCAGCACTTCGAATGCGCATTAGTAATCCACAAATTTGCAGTGGTTTATTTGAACTATCAGTGAACGTTTCAATAGCAGATACAACTGAAGATATTATATCCTACATTGTAAAAAAACATAAGCATATAAATGGTATATAATAATATTTATAAAATTAATAATTAGTAAGTTAATTAGCTTCCATAGAATTCATATTAATTTTACTTAGGTCTAGATCCTGCTTCCATCATATTATATCGGTATGATGACCCAATTCTTGGACCAAGAATTAAATCAGGACAAGAAAACATTTTAAAGGGAAAAACTAAGATTCCGCCTAATGCTATATTTAATGTAAATACAGAAACAAAAAGTATTGAAATCAGCATTGGAGACAGTACATACCCAATAGGCGAGTACTTAATATATATTAATAAATCTTTGCAATAGTAAATGCGATAAATTTGATTTCTGTAATGAAAAGTTATAAGTCATGTAAGTATACAAACAATTATTTGTGAAACAATAAAAAATATGTTATATGATACATTTATAAAACAGTATTTGATAAAATAATTATTGCATTTATAAAAGAAAAAAATAATATACTTTATTTCCTTTTTTTACCTCATAATCTTGAAAGACAGAAATAAAGTTTCTTCGATATCAGGTACATATTGTTTTTTTATATTTTATTTGTACATGTTGATGTCACTATGTTTCCATTTATTTGTATCATTTGTGAAATTATTTTATCTTATTAAATGTATTGTTTTAAACATTATATAAATAGAATATTAGAAGTATATTGAATCTTATTGTGTATTACAAGTAAAACATTTTTTCAATATTTTACTTTTTTTATATTATGCATTATTATTTATACAATGTATATTAAATTACTTTAAAAAGATATAAAATTGTCAAAAACTATAGAATCTCTGAAACAATAAAGTACCATTTTGGTACATTGATTTTTAATATCTTAATTAAGATAATAGTAATATATAAAACATTTTAAAATCTAAAAAAAAAGTGTGTATGTATATATATATATATATGTACACACACACACATACAAGATCTTTATATAATAGTTTTATTATGAATAAAAATATATTGTATACATTTGTGAGATTAATAATGTTGGATTTATATTTAGTTATTATTTCCTGTATGCGAAATAAAAAATTATTAAAATCTTGATGTTATGGCACATAATTTAAAGTATGAAGCAGTTTGCTTCATGAAATATTAAATATTATGGCATAATATGCATTAATTTGTCGTAGAAAATATATAATAGGCACTTTCGATGTAAAGTTCATATATCTATATGTTTTGTTTGTCGCTGATCCACTTTGGATCTTATTTTTTTTATATCTACAGCATATGTTCTACAACATCCACCAATGTAGCAAACGCCAAGATCCAGCCATTCATCAATAAATTCGTGCAACGAGGAAACTTCTCTTTCCTTCTTCCATCCCTCGGATACTACATACTTTTCTCCACTGTTAGGATATACCACCAATGGTATCAGATCGTTCGAATTATCTCGATTGATGCCTTTCAACAAAGTGGTAACGTATTGCGGGGCGATACAATTAATCCCGATCGCTAATATTTGTCCTGGAAGTGCATTCTTATAACATCTTACGGCGATCTCCTGAAAGTTGCTGCCATCCGCTATACTCTTCCCGTCATCTCTACAAGAGAAACTCAACCATGCGCGTGTATCAGGAAATTCCTTGAGTAAATCGATTAGAGCTTCTGCCTCGCGAACGCAAGGTATTGTTTCTATCGCCAATAGATCAACACCTTTCTCTACCAATGTGCGTATACGAGGTCTATGCCAATCGATCAAAAATTCTCGTGATACATTTGGGCAGTACGAACCAGTGTACTCTGAGCCATCGTGTAAGCAAGCACCATAAGGTCCGCAAGATCCAGCAATCAGTAGTTTTCGATTTGTCACGATGATGTTTGTATCGTCTTCTATCTCTTTATTATAAACGTTCACGGCATCTTTAGCGTAATCCACCGCATTACCAATTATCTGGAGACTCTCTTCCTTGGAGATACCCAAATATTTTACAAAACCATCAATCGTGGCTTGATATGTGTTCGTCAATATAATATCGGCGCCGGCTCGTAGGAAGTCCAAGTGTGTAGTGAAAACGGCGTTCGGATTAGTTATGAGGAAGCGTGCAGTCCATAAAGGATCACCGTCGATCTCTTCACCTACGTGGGTGGATAGTTGCGTAGAGAAACCAGCATCCAGCACTTTTATCTGCGACATGATTTTATCTCAGTTTTATAAATTTGATCTCGAAATTCTGGCCGATGTGGTATAATCGATGCGCTTCACAAAAATATAAGAAGCTACTGATCCAACTTACGCAGATCTTATTGCCTCGGAGCCGAATGTGTCGAGGATGACTTGTCGTTATCGTGGCGACTACATTTTGATAGTCTATTATCAGTAAAGTGCGTATCATCAATGATAGACAAGCAGAAATTACTGATAAGTCTCGTACATCTTCCGCATTGCTCATTGCGCATGTGCTCTAAATCATCTATGTTTATCTCTATCACGTGTTGAGTTGTCGCTGATGTAATACGGTTGCTTTATTAACAGATACATATTTGTATAAGAACAGAAACAAAGAGAATAGTTAATGCTACGAGAAGATAAGATTGTGTGCGACAAAATATTGTCTAGCGATATCACAAATAATCATTCATATTCGCTCTCCTTTTCGATAATAAACCGCACTTGACCTCACAAGACATAAATTTGTTATAAAATGTAAGATAAAAAATCTAAAGATAATTCGACAGAGGATTTTGAACAGTTATCGGGAGAACACTTAGAAAGCAAGATAATAATGTTTACTTGTAATTTGATCATAATAAATTTTTATAAATCTTACTCTTCACAGAGTTGTAAGCACTACACGTTTTACTTTTAAGACATGTTTTTATAAACAAAGATATTTTTCAATTGGATAAAAACATCACATATTTCGAACAAAATACACGACGTAGAAAAACACAATTTTATCACAATATAATCTTTTTGTGTCTTATATTTTTTTAAATATATAAATATAATTTTATTTAAAAAATATACATCTATACTATTATATATGTAATATTTTTAATATTTTTATTATATGTAATAATTAAAAAAAAAAGAAATATATGTGTGTTAATATTAATATAAATTATAAATATAACTATACAAAATACTGTATTTATGTATTATATACAAGTACTGATTATTAATATTATAAAAGCTAATCAGACATACAAACATATTACATCAGCTTTAATCTTCTCAAACTTACTCCATTCGATTTTCAGCTAATTATAAACAAGCGCTATCTTTAATGTGATAATCATTAATGAGACAGATTTTAATAGCGTATAATAACATTCATAAGAATATGCATCATACAAGTTCGGAGATTATTGCATCAGCTAGATCATAAAAGGAGTTTCATTGCATATTTGCGCAATACTGATCGACCTTCGATCGAATCGTCTTTACATCCTCTGCGAAAATCTTGCAACAACCACCGATGTAATGAACTCCCATGGCCAACCATTCTGATATAGGTAGATTTAAGGAATGATTATCCGGGACCGCGATCCATTTGCCGGTCTCGGAACAGCCGCCTCTGTTAGGGTACACTATTAGAGGAACAAATAAATCCGCCGATAATGCACTTCCGTTGATTCCCTTCAACAAAGGAGTCACATATTTCGGATCGATGCAATTAACACCGATCGCGACGATTTGCGACGGCAAAGTCCGGTAACAACGCACAGCTACTTCTTGGAAGACGCTTCCGTCTGCCAACAGCTGACCGTCTTGACAGGAGAATGACAGCCAGGCACGAGCATGCGGAAATTCTCGCAGTAATTCCAGCAGAGCTTCCGCTTCTTCAACGCAGGGTATAGTTTCCAGAGCCAACAAATCTACACCGGCGTCCAATAATGCTTGAACGCGCGGTCGGTGCCAATCGATCAGTTCTTGTCGAGATATGGATTTCCCATAGGAACCGGTATACTCCGACGAGTCGTGCAAATAAGCGCCATAAGGACCGCAGGAGCCAGCCACCATGGGTTTTATGTCAATATGTGGCTTCTGAGGATCTGTTTCTTGAGTATAAACATCCACAGCCTTCTTGGCCAGGGTCACGGCCTTGGCGAGTAGATCCAGACTCTCGCGTTCGCTTATGTTCAGATGTTTCATCAGGCCAGGTACGGACGCCTGATAAGTGTTGGTCTCGATAATGTCAACGCCAGCACGCAGGAAGTCCAAGTGCGTGGCATAGACAGCGTGGGGATCGGTCGCGAGGAATCGCGCCGTCCACAACGGATCACCATCGATTTTCGTGCCGACATGACGGGACAGTTGCCCGGAAAAACCACCGTCTAGAACTCTTACCGTTGGCATTGTTCACAATATCAGCCGGCGATGAGTGATCCAGTGTTTGCGCGACATCCACGGTTTTTTGGATTTTTTGCACGGTTCTGAAAAGAGAAAAATATTGCTTTTCCGGTCAGTGAATGATTTATCTTTCAAATATTCTTCGGTCGATTTTCTCGCGTGCACCTCCTAAGGTTAAGTTAACTTAAAGTTAATTTAAGGTTAGAGTGTGTGAATGCACTGTATGAAGTTAGCCTCCTAATATTAGCCCTTATTATTCCGTATTGATGGATTATTTTTGTTCATGATTTTTTTAACAACGTTAATTGCAGGAAATCGAATAATTATAAAATAATATGTTAAGCAAATTATTTTTCAAATTTATTATTCTAGTTTTTATTTAGAAAGAAAGGTATACATTTTTTAAAACAATTATATATCTATAATTAAAATTTTAAAACATATATACAGTCGGACCTCTTATCCTACGACAAAAAATCCTCTCATGCTAGAACGCGAAAGGGGAATTATACCCCTACTCTCAAATTTTTGTCGTAGGATCAGAGGTTTAAGGGAAAAATTCCGGACCGAAAATGTAGGATAAGAGGTCCGACTGTACTTATTTGAAAGTAAAAATGTTAAATGTAGATCATTTTGACTTTTATTCACTAATTGATAAACGAAATAATTTATAAAATTAATATATCTTCTCTGTTATATTTTATTTAAATGTTTTTTTAAATGTCATTTTTGACAAGTATATATAATATCAAAAAATTAAACTTTAATACGAATTAAATTTTGTAAAGAAAGAAGATATATGTTTAACTTATAAAAAGTAGTGTTTATTAATCATTCTTATTATTAATTCTATATTAATTTGCATTTTAAATTAATAAATGCAAGTTTTGCATGCTTAATTTTTATAATATTCCAAGATGATTTTCTACAACAGCATGTGGTTGTCCCACTTGTTCTCTGAATTCTGGGGTATTGAAAATATCTTCAAATCTAGAAATAACATTATAGATAAGTAAAAATTGTTTAATGTATAAATTGATGCATCAGTAGAAAAATAATTATAAATATCTTACCCAATATCTTGATCTCGTCCAAGTAAAACATCTCGCATCATGTTAGATGATGGTAAGAATGGAAGTCTTCCAATCTTCTCAGTGGCTTTCAATTCCATTGCTATTCGCAATGGTGCATGTAATCCTTGTGTATTTCTAAGCAGTACCATGTTCATGCGATCTTGATTTTTCACATACTGAAATAAATAACACAATTATAATTTAATGTTTCACAGTTACACCCAGTGTTAATAAAATACAATAAATCTTACATTTCTTTCTGAAGCTTCTAACGGATGTGCATAACCAACGCTCTGTCTAGTTGCTGATAGACTAGAAAAAAAAACATTAAAACTATAGAAAACAGACTAGAAATAATCATAAATTTTTCCAGTTATTTTTTATAGAAAGAGTATTTATACTATATAATAGAAAAAACTTTAATTACCTTGATGGTCTGATTTAAATAATTTTTAATAAATCATATAATTAAAGGTATATTAATTTTTTTAAATTATTTCGTTTATCAATTAATTTTAGTAATAATGTAATCTCATACCCTGATACCATAGGATTGGGTATACCATAATTGGTTCCACCTTTAATATCAAATTGCTCAGGAGCTGTAGACTTAGGTATAATCGATGGCAAGCCAAAACTCTGAAAATTATAATTGAAATAATTTCTTATTATATATTGAAAAATAAGATTCTTATTATTATATTGAAATAAGGTTTTATATTAAGCTTTCTCAACTTGACAGAGAAATAGATAAGAGTTTAGCAATGACTTAAAAACTATATGTAATAAACTATTTTTATATAATATAGTACACACACAAGTATGATATGCATAATACTATTAATGATTTATTTTATAATTATTTTTTACTACATTATTGAATAGTATTAGTAAAATTTAAATGGGACAATCAAAGTTGACTGTCATTGTCAACATAACCTATCGTACAAATTCATATGTGTAATGAATTGTACAAAATAATTTTAACACTGATAGTTTATTTATATGCTATAAGCACGTTATGTAGAGAATATTACCATTTTGTCGTTTGAAAATTCACGATAATAAACTAGCAAAACGATTCGAGAAAAAGAAAAGATCTATTACGAATAGTCACGAATCTGTGAATATTGAATTTTAGCTCACAATCGGCCATAGGGCTTATATTAATAGAGGGTCTCTCACTGAAATAGGATTGACAGAATGGTCTACACTTTTGATTCGTTTCGCCATTTTGAGAAGGTTTTGATGAACCAATGAGAAAAAGTCTACAGAATGGCCATACTCTGAATTCTAGGGACTCTAGTTTACTGAGGCAGAAGATATATTTTTCATATGACAAGCATGTTGGACAGTCTGATTGGCTGTCAGATAGAGAATTTCTAGTTTGAAAAATTTTTTTGCAATATCAGCCAATCAATATTCTAACCGGTTGGTCGAAGTTTGGCCATTAGAAATAACAACGTCGACTGTTACAAATATAATTAATAATCGATGATTATTTCGCGAATATGTCGCGGATTTGACTACTCAAAGATCGCGGATATATTTCACGAGACATAAGATTCGAAGCCGCATTTCTTAAAAGATGAGGCCTGTACCGTAGAACTATTAGTGTTTATTATTTTTTCTTAGCGGCTTTTGTATATATCTACTTATATCATTGTGAAGGTTTAGTGTTTAATGCATAGTATCACGTACGTATATATTTGTGTTATATTTGTATTGCGTAAATAATATGTTGTATCATTGCACGCATTTTATATGCACCTTATCTCACTGTCGAGATAAGTTCAAAATAACTCAAACATTAATTAAATTTTAATAAGTAATTTAAGATGATAATGTATGATAAAGTATAGGTCAAACAGTATTGAAAAACATATATTTATATTTTGATTTTCTTTTAAATAATGTTTGGAAATAATTAATTTTCTGAGTTATTAATATTTGTTATATCGTGTATAAATTTCGAAACAAATTATAGTTTCATTAAAAATTATTCCTTTTGTTACATTTAAACTATCTCAAATATTATTCTACTGTAAAATTCTATGTTTCTTATACAGAATGTGTTATATATGATTTTTAAAATAAATTGTTGATATACAAATTAACAATTTATTAATATTATTAGTATAATACATATTCGTATGCGATTTAGCAAAAGAAAAATTGCTACACGATTAAAGTTACCGGTGTCCTACGTTACCAATGAAAATCTAACCTAACATAACAATAAATTTTTAGTTAATATAAAAGTTTTGCAGCTTATACAAAAAATAAAGTAGGTTCGTGGAATTGTATAAAGGAATATTTATAAACTTTTAAAAGTCAGCTTAGAAACTTAGTAAAAAAATGTTGCACTATGCAGCCAGTTGCAAATATATTATGTTAGATTTTGGTCGATAATGTCGTAAACTGACTCCGGTATTCTTTTAACGTAACGCAGAAATCATTCGAATGATGGCAGCAAGATCTCATTTTCTCTTCCGCATGGACTGTCAATGTATGCGCACGTGTTACGTCAGATATCATATGCTTCTCTTAGGTATACGTATATATAAAAGTTGTATGATAATAAAAAAAGCATTGCAAAGAAAAATTGAAAAGAAGTTTATCAGCCACTACACAACAAATATTAACATAGCATTGTGTAGCTTATAACAGTGTAATATTTTTTAAAGATAAGATAAGAATAGAAAAGATAATAAAATGTATGTAGAAACTTTACATTTATTTAATTTCAAATTGACTTTTCTCATAATGAAGTTTTTGCATTTTTGTATTAGAGAATGCTTATATTTTATGCAAATCTTATATTGTATATGATCTACAAATCTACACTAACAAAGAAACCTTGTAAACCTAAACTTTGATTTTGATGAAACTTTCACAGTAGAAGAAGTAGACAGATGAAAAATAATTTTTCAATTAAAATTTTTCTTTCAAAAATTACTTTTTAAAATTTTATTAATGATGTTAAATAGAGATATTTTATTTAATATGAAACTTTTGTGTAGAATACTTTTTGATAACTTGAATAATTTTTTAGATATATTGAGAAAAGCAAAAAGAGGGATTACATATGAGGGATGATTTCATCCCTTAGAATCGTTTTTGAGCAGCAATTAAAAATTTCTAAATTTATTTATCTCTTCTACATATGTATAAAATTTCATTAAAACAGAATTTTCAAGTTTACAAAGTTTCTTTGTAAATATGATGCAATCTATATTTTATTTTACTATATGTTTATCATCTTTGAAGCCATGACATGTGAAAAAATTTAGTATAACTGTAAAATCCATAAACAAATCACAGTGAAACGTTCTCACAAAGTAGTAAGACTATTTGACTGTAATTGATTGATTTACTTATGATTTTATGATTAAAACTTTCACGTGGTTTATTCAAGCTAGAAATTATATAAATGGGGTTTTAAAGAGTTTACGCAAAATTTTTAATATTCCCAATAAATTAAAATAATAAAAATTCCGGATTAATCTTGTACCACATAATATTATCACGATTAAAAAATAGGCGGCCTTCGATAACTTTTGTTACATTAAGGCCCGATTGCATCAATATTATTTTGGCTTTAAGCGAGACTTAAATATATGTCTGTCTTTATTCATTTAGAAAGAAAGATATAGATAGACACATGTTTAAGTCTCACTTAAATCCAAAATAATGTTGGTGCAATCAGGCCTAACACCTAGGGTCGTATACAGGTAAAAAAAGTTCAAATAAACGTATAGAGAAGAAAAAGATACTGCTGACCATATGGTGGCGCCGCGTAACAATACGAAATAAACGATCGATTAAACAGTAAGCCACAAGTCATCCGACTAACGTCAATTTACAGTTTTTTTAGACAGTAATCTATACATTTGCAAAGATAAAAATTGATAATATTTATAATTTATAGGCGATAATTAAAATTTTGTATTTTTTAACACAATGTCCATATATTTGAAAAGAAGTACGTTACGGCAATCGCTCGCATTTAAATTAGTGCCAAGGAAATCTTTGCTACTTATCAGGGTGAGAAAATCTTTATTTTGATAATATTTTCGTGAAGTTTTGATTCAGATATATGTGCGTATTATTTGAGATTTTTTGTATTGCAAGGATATTTGAGAAATTTATAATAATACATCTCAAAAGAAGTTCCTAAATTGTATAAATAATAATACATTATATGATATAAAATAACATTCTAATTGACAATAATTAATATATTTTAAGTGAAATATATAAAGTAAATTAATTGCGTGATAATATTTCTTAATATAAGAATATTGCTGTTGTAATTAATAAGGTTATCATTATCATTTTACAATTATCATTTTGATAATTTGTATTATATATAATAAACTTTGATTGTGTGTATTATTTTAATAAATAAATATATATATATATATATATTTTTTTTTTATAAGTATGTTATTTTAAATAAAATACAGAAAAAATACAGAAAAAAATAGAACTAGTTATATAATGAATTAAAAATGTACTTGACGATAGTTATAGATACATAAGAACTAGATAACTATATTTATAATAATTAGATACATATACTTACATTATTGAGCATTCTTGTATATCTTTATTTAGGTCGAGAGATTAAAAGGTCGTTATTTGTTTCGGTCAGCGGTGCGACGCGTTCTAGAATATAAAGAATGGATA
Organism: Anoplolepis gracilipes; assembly: GCF_047496725.1. Lineage (NCBI taxonomy): Eukaryota > Metazoa > Arthropoda > Insecta > Hymenoptera > Formicidae > Anoplolepis > Anoplolepis gracilipes. The sequence goes on along the minus strand of NC_132972.1, from coordinate 9,013,250 downwards.
ACGGAGATACCGATAATCGAAGAAATAGGTGACGATGTAGCGATTAATATTAGAATGGCTCAACAGAAACAAAAAGTAGAGAAGAAGCTGCTCACGTTAGAGGTACTCGATAAAGCATATATGTGGGCGAAACTTAGTTAAAAATAAATAAATCAGAACTAAAAAAAATATCAGAACTTTGTAAATAAATAATTTATTGCTTGTTTAATTAAGGATCGATCGATACTGCTAGTGAATCCGATTGAAAGATCTTCCACGGACAAAGCATACATATACGATCTTATTAAAAAGTTACGCGCATTCTCGAAACATCCGGAGAGTTTGAGAGAAAATTTAGCCGCGGTAATCATTTATCAGTATTTACCGGCTGGTCGTGTAATTGTTCGTCAGGGACATAAGGCAGAAAACCTTTATTTTATTGCGAATGGCGAAGTCAGTCTATCGAAAATTGCGATCGACGAATTCTCAGGTAAAGAAAATAGCGGAAATATTGCTTATTCTTGGATTTAAGATAATCTTTATCATTAGATATTAATTGAAATGTTCGCTGATTCATATACGAGATATATTTCTATCAGGAGTCTCGATAATATAATTTATACTTTCCAATATATACTTATTACGTAATATCTGAGAATTAATTCTTTCTTACTGATAATTTAACGCCACGTCATGAGTATTATAACAATTTTTTTTAATTAATTATCTTGGAAAAGAGATTTTTCTGTCTATATATCAAAAAAAGAGTCGTACACTAGAAGGTTAATGTAAAACGGTGTATAATATAATATTTTTCGTTAGGTGATGAGAAAACTGTAGACATGGGCATTATGCAATCAGGAGATATGTTTGGCGAAGTTGCATTATTTCATACGATACCGAGAACATCAACTGTGGTTACCAAAAGTTAGTAGAAGCGAATCATAGACTTGATATATTCTTTAGATAGAAATTTATCTTATTTGTTTATAAATATATTATTTAGCATCAGTCGATTTGCTTCTAATTACACGGGACGATTTCGACAACATTTTACGCGATGTTTTGACGAAAAAATGGGACGTTTTGCGCGATGCGTTAGTTCATTTCAATTATTTCAAAGCGTGGGACGAAGAAACGGTACGAGAGTGTTGTATTCTGAGCAAGCTGAAAGACTTTAAGCCTAACGAGGTAAATAAAAAATCTAGCGGTGTAATAATAATTTTACGATAAGAAATCTCGATTATTCTCGCGCATTCTTCAAGATCTCGATTGTATAATATAAATCCAGCAATAAAATAGTAAAATAGAATACATTAAAAAAGAGGGATAATAATAATAAATATCGATTAATTTGAAAGGTTCTGTTAGGCGATGGAGCAGGCATGGTGAATTACGTGCATTTCATTTTAAGTGGCGAATGCCGCCTTATCGAACATATGCTCGTCCGTGAACGGCCTTCTTATCATGGAATACAATACGAATTATATGATCCCGAAATTTTTTCGGGTCCACAACAACAACCAAGAGGAGTATCCAAAAAAATTGCGAAATCTTACAAGCTACCGGACTTGGAGTACAAATTTAATGGAGTATTATAAAAAGAAGCTAAATTTCTTTTAGATTAATCATTATTTGAATTTTTTCCTCTTGCACTTGTATCTTTTTCGACATACCAATGCACTTGCAAGTTTCTCATACACACACACACACACACACACACATATATAAGTTTACGTAGAATTGCGTAGTTTGTGTTAACATTTTGTTTTTAGTTTTGTATAGCTAGAATAATTTGTAGAAAAAATTTGCCTTAGTTAACTTAGTGATCGTATATCAACTAGTTATTTTAGTCATTATTAGAAAAACATTGTTACTCTCGATTGTTATCAACTAAAAATTCGCACAACATTTTATTAATTTTTTTATTATTGTTTTATTGTTTTAGAGACCCGCTGGGACGGACACAGATGATGACCGATTAAGTATTGTTACTACTACACTTTTGAACGTCGTGAGTATTTATAATATAATATATTTCTTCCTACATAGATAGACCCACATTACATTGAATTATATATTGCAATACGAAATTATAATGTATTACATTAAAATAGCCAAATGATAAATTGAGGTAATAATTGACTAAAGTTTACATATCAATCAAACTTATTGAAGCAAAATGATTGCGTGTCCAGATAAATTCTATTTGTTCGTTATTACAATTTAGGATCGTTGAGAAGTTCGTGTATGTTAATAGATATTAAAAAATCAAGGTTAAAGGATGGCACGAAATTACTGATGTCGCAGCAATGTTGATGCGAGAACCATCTGTTACGTCTGAATTACGTTATCCAGATGATGTTCGCACTATATTTATGCAAGTATGCATTTTCTCTCGAGGAGCATGTTTCGGTTTAGGTGAGAGAAAAATGATTTAACATATTTTTTTCTTTATCATCCAGTGCGTATTGTAACTCAATAAATAAAAAATTTATTAAATTAGGCGAAAAAATGCTTCATCGAAGAATCGTAGCGATTACGCCAGTACGATGTTTTCTAATTCCCCGATATTGGTTGCTCGAACACAATCGAGCTAATATCTGGGGACGCGTAAAACTATTCATGGACTCAAAATATCCAACTAAGAAACAATTATTCAACGAGTTTCTTTTAAATCGAAAGTACGAAAAATTATATCAAACATTAATACATTTTTGTTTCTTCTAATTATCAGTAGCGATTTAGACAAAAATTATTGCTACTACTTCCGCTTCCATTTCAGATGGATGTCATACAAGCAGAATTTAATTGAAAACGTTATTAAACGACGTGGTCGTTTTCGTAGTAACACAACTATACATGACGTGCCGTATTCTATCAGAATAACAGATGAAATAGATCCTAAATTATAATTCTCATTTCGTGATTTTTATCGAATTAATATTACTTTAAATTATATGAATTGATAAAATATCAGAATGAAAATTAAGAAAATAGAAGTAAAAGTAACTATAATCGACAAATTATATATATATATTTGCCAATCATGCAAATAAGTGTTTATTTTATATATTACTAACATTTATGCTCTAGTATTCTGTTATTGATGTTAAGAAACAAATTTATATATGTTTCGTAACATTAATAACAAAATACTAAAGCATAAATGTTAGTAATATCTAATATATACATATATATCCAATAATAATATTTGTCACTTACAATTAGATGTGATCATTATTTAATTCTTCTTTATAGAAATAAACCACAAGAATATTATATATTCAAGGTATTCATATATTTCACTTGTACAAAAATTTTTTTTTAACTTAATATGGCCGATTTCATAATAAGGATATTTTTTTAAGTTTTTGAAATAATTAGATATTCTATAATACAGTGTTACATATATAGTGTTTATAAAGCAAAGTGCAAATATTATGAGTATTAAGTACAAATTGACGAGAGATTTTTATTCATATCTTATATTATAAAATAGATAATATAAATAGATAATATAGTATTATGTAATTTTTTAATTTTTTATAATTTTTTTATTTTATGAAAGAGTAAAAAAAACATTAAGTTCTGCGCACGTGAATATTTTCTTTTAAATAAGAAATAATAAAAATAGAGAAATAAAAAATTAACATATTGATATTTTGAATAAATTGTGATAAGAATAAAACATCTCACAATCAGTAATGAAATAGAAATTTACAAGTATAACGTATTTTCTTACTATATGCTATATTTTGTTTGTATTCTACATCGTTGTACTTTCTTTATGTATGTGTGAGACGAGAAAGAAATTAATATTTTACAATTTTATCTAATAATCTAAAATATTAACTAATTAGATTTAGATTTCAAAGTCTGACAACAAATAGAGGCGCACAACAATCTGATTATTTTACATACAATTTTTGATACATTTTGCATTAGTAAGTAAATCATATGCAATAATCATATATATAGACACACAATTTGCTGAGAATATATTAATCATTTATAGTTTGATACATGTTTTGAATTATTATATATTTTCTATGTAAGTAGAAAACATCATAATATTCGAAAATGTTCATTCTTAAAGAAATACATTTATCCATAAAATATAATTAATATAATAATTTCCTTATAAAATTTTATTTTTACAAAAAAATATGTAAACCATTTTGCAAATTAAAAATCTGTTTCATGTAAATTAAAAATCAATAAAAAAGAAAATTAAAAAAAAAATTGCATATAATAAGCACTGACAATAAATGCTTTATGCTCTCTGAAATATATATTCAGAAAAAATAATTTTTTTTTTCTACTTACTAACGCATTCTTGCTGACACATTCTTGTTAATCACCATGGCACTTTGATTAAGAGACGTTTTGCGAAATACTAAATTAGATGTATTTTGATATTGTTCTGCGATGATATCACGACATACGATTCATACATACGAACTATAACAGTAGAAAAAGTCTGTCCAATACGAAATTACAAATAAATCACTAATTGTAAGTCACATTGAGTCTTGGCTTTAAACGGTTCAGTATTCACAAAAATACACGATTAAAGTCATTATAATCGGACTAAGCTCTCTGATCCATCTCGTGGGTATTTATCATCACGTAGCTAGGATTGCTGAAACCATCTGGCATACCCAATCTTAGGTCGCTCTTCTGTTTCGGCATGTTCACGTAATTATCCTGAGTACTGATGATGGACGGCGCATAGTCCTTCAAGGTCACATCTGCTTGCTCAGGCGCGTCGTTTTTATCCACATCACTAAGGTCGATCAGATGAAGATTTCGCGGCGCGTTACAGTAACCGGAATCGCGATCAGTCATTTTTTCAACCATCTGGTTTCTCAACGCTTTTCTCTTTCGCGCGAATTCTGCCCTTCGCTCCTGTACGTTAATCGGCTTCAGATAAGGGTCCTCTTCTTGCTTCAACATGGGCGACAATTCGACCGCATCCTCCGAGTCCGACACGGGCGATGGAAACTCAAAGTGCGAATGATTCTCATCTGGTCTAGGACTAAATATTCCAGACTCGTTTGTCTGACAGCCGGGACTCATACATAAGTATGTTGAATTCAACGTGCCCTCCGAGAATGGTGAGTTCGCATAATCATGTCCCGGTGACGATAGAGCCGCGTGATCCGGCGCGGACATCATCGTCAGGTAGTCGTTCTTGCCATTCTCCAGGATCATTGTGTTCATATCCATATACGGGGTGTTGAGACTGATGTAGTGCTGGAGCAGAAATAGATAACACTTTTTTCACACGCTGTATCTTGTGTGATACATAACAATTATTCATAGAAATTTCAAATATACAACATAGTGCTTTGATAGTACTTATTTTTTTAAACAGAATGATTTCAACCCTGATATAATTGAATTATTAATATCTTTAATTCAAATATAATAGAGGTTATTCTTAATATTAATAACTCTATTGATGTTATTAATATTGTTCTTTTGAAAAGAAAATTAACTTACGTATATAATGTAATTCTTATATCAAATGGCGCCAATAATATAGTTATTAAATGAAAAATAACTCACCGATCTCACGCTTTCCTCCAATAAATTACCAATGCTTTCTGCAAGTTCTGTGAAACTTGGACGTAATGTTGGTTTAGCTTTCCAGCATTGCGACATTATTTCATATATTTCGCGAATGGCATAGTCTGGTTGCTCCATTCTGTATCCTTCGATCAATTTTTGATACAATTTCTCGGCTTCCATACCGGGATACGGCGTCTCAGCCAAAGTAAAGAATTCCCAAAGAACTATGCCAAACGACCATATATCGGATTGCGTCGAAAAAATTCGATCTCTAATTGATTCGATGGCCATCCATTTTATAGGCAATGGACCATCGCCTTTCTTTTTGTAATTATCATCTTTGTACATAGTCTTTGCGAGGCCAAAATCGCAAATCTTCACTATATTATTTTCGCATAACAAAATATTTCTGGCGGCAAGGTCACCGTGCAATACCTAAGAATATAGATTATTAATGTAAAAGTCTTAAAAATCTATAAATATAAATATTTGAACATAATTCTTAAACAAATTTTTTAGAGAGTTAACGTTGCAAATTACATAAAAATTTTAGTTACATTTTTATGAATACGTAATTCTAATAATATATAATTTTAATTAGATATATATATATATATATATATATATATATATATATATTTATTTATTTATTATGCTAGTTAAAGAATTAATTAAAATTAAAAATATTAAAAAATTATTAAAACTTAAATTTTTGATGATTTATCTCATTAACTTTACAACTACCTGATTATATCAACATAATTTACCCTTCTTTGACTGAGATATTCCATTCCACGCGCAACTTGAAAGGCATACGATAAAAGATCTTGAGTGCAAATCGGGTTGAGATTTTGGTCTTTGTAATCACCGCGATAATTTGTTCTCCATCCTGGTTGAGATGAATTATTGCTGAGAACGCAACCATCTGGCGAGAAGTTGATCTCTTGGGTGTCTGAATTCGTTCCCGGACAATATTGCACCACCGTTTCGGTGCCTGAATTTGCACTAAGACTGCGAGAGAAGGATAATGCCGCATATTTTATCCTATTATACGGACAAAAGAAAAAAGGGAGAACTTTGTTAAACCGCAGCCCTTTGCATGCATCAGTGCGTATGTATGTGCTTGTGTATATGCTTTACTTAACACCCAGTACATTCATAAAAAAGATGTGCGATTAAAGCTTTTTAGTTTTTACGTAGAATAAGCTCATTACACGAAATTTTCAGTAGCATTAGTATATAAATTTAAAACATTTAATAAAGAAATATAATTAATATAATTAATTTTCCAATTTTTAATTCAATTAGTATTCTTTAAGACATTGTGTAAAGCAGAAAAAATATTTGCTTTCAATTAATTTGCATTACATTTTACGAAACCGGTTTAAGTAATGGTTGACGAATATAGTTTAGAATACATTTCAATTATTTTTTGAATGTGTTATATTGTATTTGTTAATAAAATAAAAGACAAATACGTTGACAGTTGATAATAGAATGTTTATAAAATATGATTCATAGACAAACCTATTATTACTACTGACACTGGCAGTTCTTGTCAATATATCCATACCAATAGTAAGATCGAGTTTTTCAGTGTTGGGATCGATTTGATTAATAAAATTATTTCTGTGCCTCAACAGATAATTATGTAAATTTCCGAAACGGCAATATTCGACGATCACCAACAATTCGCCTGTTGTAAAATAAATATTTTAATTCTTAGTGCTTTTTGAATAACTATTTAATGTTTTATCTTTGCTTAACGTTAAGAACAGATATGTTTAAAGGTAATGCGAATTAAATAACATTTTTAATCATTATGTTAATATAATTTTTCGTTAACGCGAATTATTTCAGCAATACGTACGTTTCGAAATATTTTTAGTGCATGCACCAAGAAGATTGACGACGTTTAGATGCTTGCCAAGGTGCACCATTATTTTCAATTCACTGGCAAGTGCACGAACATAGGTTGGCTCGGTAGTTCGACGCACCATTTTCACGGCGACAGTAGTGACAGTTTCAGTTTCGCATATTCCTTGCGCTTCTGCTTTCATTACAACTCCAAAAGCACCACTGCCCAATTGTTTACCTGAAAAATAATTAGAATGTTTTTGTGGCATTAAATTGCATATTAATTAGATTAAAAATTAGAATATATAAAGCAGTCACGCTTACCGAGCTTCAATCGTTCTCTTGGAAATTCCCACTTTTTATCATAAGGAAGTAATTCCGCTTGATCGTCAACCGTCAAATCGGGATTTAGACATTCTAAAGCACCTTCTTCAAAGTGCATGAGACCTGCTTCCATCAATTCTTTTCTCATTCTCTATGTAAGGATATAATTTTCATTTTGTTAGATTAATACTACATTTTTCATAAGATTTTGTGTGTCGCAATATAATATTAAATTATATTATATTTTATATATACTTTTTATACGAATTATGTGAAGAAATAGAATACAATTTACCTTTTCACGACGAACCTTAATTGTGAAAAAGATCGCTAAAATCACTAAGATAACACCTAAAATAGCTATTGAAGCAGCTAATATTACGTCAAGTTTCTGCCCTGCAAAATTTTTTTTTATTTTTAATTTATGTGCTCATTAACATTACATGTATAATTTTTTACATATTTCTTTCTTACATTTTGCATTTTTGACGATTATCTGCTGATAAGTTTCACTGATGCCTAATCGATTGACAGCGCGACATGAATACTTTCCGCTATCATGTTGCTTAAAATATTTAATATCAAGTTCTTGATAATTAAATTTGAACAAATATTGATCATTTTCCAGTAGCAGTACATTATCCTGCAAATTGGCGAAAAATAAAATATTATTTTTCTCTTACACAAAAATATTAATTTGCAAAATTTATTTTTCCTTAAAAAAAAATTTATGATTTAGTATATTACGCCCAATATTTCAATTTTTCTTGCAATTCTTTGTTCAATTCTTTGTTTGAAATACGACACATTGCGTTTAGTTTTATCGTACAAAGATTATAAATAGATGACATATACCTTGAACCAAGCAATTATCGGTTTAGGCATTCCTTCTGCAAAACATCGTAAAATCACTGTCTTGTGACCATCGGCGATCGCGTCGATATTTTTCACTGCAGTCTCGTTCATGTTAGTTTTGGTAAAAAACGGCGGTACTGGATCTATACAACATCAAATATTAAAAAAAGGTAAGTTATAATATATTGTTCTTTAGAAATTATTATTTACAAAAACAAATTATCGAATTAATCAAATTTTATAGGCAATAATTTTATGTATAAAACATTTTTTTTAAATTTATTTTAATATTCTTGATATATTTTAAGACAAAATATTTTTATGATTATATTTTTTTAAATTTATTACAAATTAAATATACAGAAAAATCAATGTAATTACCGTGGACAATTAAATTGTAAGATGTATAATCAGAAAGAGCTACGTTTTCTAAGCCCTCGTGATTCAGTCCATTTGTGCATTTACCAGTGCAACTATAATCTACAGCATCTGATTTTTGGACATCATGAATCACTAAAGTTGATCGATATGTGAAGGGAGTTTTATATCGTTTAATCTGCAATCTTTCTAAAAAAGATAAAGATTATAATCAATATTTATGTTGAATTATTTTTCTGCTTAGCTTTTTTATTTCTTTTAATGCACAGTATCACATGTACAGACACAAAACGATGTTAAAAAAATAAAGATAAAAAATGACATTAAAAAATAAATTAAAAAACTTCTGACAATGAGAATAATAATATAAATATGAAATAGAATTTATATTTAAAAAATGTGTGTGTAATTATATTTAATGAAAAATATATAAATATATAAATATTTAAATTTATTATAATAAAAATATATACATATATATATATATATAATATATAATATTATTATATTATTATATTCATATGCATAAAAAATTTTTATTTTATATATATTTTTTCTCAATTACACAAAAATATTAATTTATAAAAAATTTCTCATAAAAAAAACTTATGATTTAGAATATTACGACCAATATTTCAATTTTTCTTGCAATTTATTTAATTCTTTGATTGTTTTAATTACCTGTTTCTAAAATCGGCGTTTCAGTCTGGTTTTCGAATTTTGTCCATGTTAGTTCATCTGTGTAATTATAAACAGAAGCGGCACATATCAGTTCAATATTATCTCCTTTTGTTACTAATTCTTTTGGTCCGATAATACCAAAAGCACCTACTCCATCTGCGAAATTTAGAAATAGAAAATATTAATATTATTTAATCAAATTAAATTAATACAGCTCTCTCTCTCTCTCTCTCTCTCTATATATATATATATATATTATTGATAATATTATATTAAAATATATATTATATTATAATATATTATTAGATATATAATATATCGATACATTTGAAAGTATTCTAATTCTGATCAAAACTTTTTTTATAAATTATATTTTTTTAATTTATTTGCATTTGATAAGATAATTATTGCACAATGACAGATTTTATAAGGGGAACATTAAATAAAAATAATTCAATATTTTGCATATTTACAATGACAAGATGTAGGAAACTAAATATATTTTCCATAATAATGTAAATCAATTTTATAGAATAGGTCGGCGCTTTCTCTTTTGTATCCAAATTAAATATTATAATTGATTATGCACATATACATATATTTATATGGTATATAATTCTCTGTAGAATATGATTATATACAAGTTACACTTATTATATATAAGTTAACACTTATTGTTAGGTTGAAAAAATTATTTTTTTACCTGAAACAAATATGTTCTCCGTCACGACATCACAGTCGAGGAAATTGCAAGCCTTACATGTTATTTTTCCCGATACTTCGATAGGCAATTTTGCTCTCGATTCGAATCCGTAACTGGAGCTGTAACTGCTTTGCATTACATCCTGTAAAATCCACAGAAATTTCTCGTTGCAGTATAGATACAGATAAATATTTATCTAAAATCAGGTTTTAATAAGATTGCACTTACCGTCAGTGGCACAATTGATGAATCTTCAAGTGACGGATAATTAGGACATCTTAAAAAATTCCATGTTATATTCGGCGTAGGATGAGATAGTACTTCGCAACGGAATTCCGCGGTTTCATTAGGTGAGTAATAAGATTCAATCTCTGTCAATATGGCAACCGGCTTAGCTGAAATCAATAATAATTAAATAATATATACTGTAGTCTTTTTTTATAAATTCCTAGAGAGGGATCTTAATACCTATGATATCGAGTGTAAAATTGAGCTTTATTATCATTTGATCATTTTTAGCTTCAAGAATATAATCTCCTGTATCCGTTAATTCTAAATTTCTTATCTGTAAAATTGTAGCTGTTGTACTCGTATTCACGGAATACTTTAGATTCTCTGTAACTTCCTGACCATTTGGTTTAAACCTGTAATAAAAATAAACAAATAAATAAATAAATATACACACACACACACACACACACACACACACACACACACAACACGTGTATATGCGTTTAAATTTTTTTAAAATTTTGAAAATATGGTTTATTAATTATTATTAGTTTATTAATTTATTATTTATTAATTGAATAATGAATATATAAAAATAATAATAAATAAAAACAGACAATTATAATTAAATGCACTTTTGATATAAATATTTGCTTATAATTTATATAAATATTAAAATATAACTTTTAATTAAAATTCTGTATAAGAGAGAGACAGAGAGAGAGAGAGAGAGAGAGAAATTATACCATTGCAAATGGGGCCTAGGATATCCATCAACATAAACGACCCATTGCACCTGTCCACCTTTTTTTCCTTGATAATATCTTTTAGCATGTTGAGACGTAAGATTAATGTATTTTATTTGAGGATCTGAAATTAAAGATATTAAAATTTATAGGAAAAAATAGTATTTGTACTAATACGACTTCTCTTTAATGTGTAGGCTTGTTCTCACAATAAGCACATGTAATCGATCAATTGAAAGAGATTTACGTTGCATGCGTACGTTAAATTCCATACAGACATGTCATTTTCTCATAAAAGTTATCAGGCATTAAATATCTATTTAATTCAGATCTAAATTAATAATAAACTAACCGTATATCGTGATGTTTTTCGTTGTCTTCCTTATGTCATGAATCGATCTAATGACGCATTCGTACTCTCCGGCATCCTCGTCCGTTACGTTAAATACCGTCAACTGACACGTAACTGAGAGATAATTACCATCGAGCGGTTTTCTAAACTGTTGAATGCTTACTCTGCTGTTGCTCTGTAATTACAAAAAATATACATATACGAACGATAAGTATTGTAATAAAACAATCTATGGAACAGAAAGTTTTAATTGCACGTACATGAAAATGTGGGTGTTTAATTCTTAACTTAAGGAATATCAATCTCATTAATATCAAAAATTAATATATAATTAAAAACTATTTTTTTCTATTTTTGAGATTTCTAAATATGTTAGAAAAATAAATAATATTTATTTACAATAAAATATTTTTAAAAAATCAAGAAATTTGTTTGTAAGAGACTCACTAACAAAAATATATCGATCTTTTTTTCACACATCTCTAATTAATTAAAGCGCGTTTTCAAATAAAATGTAATTTTGTTTTCATTATATAAAACTAATTCTATATAACTATTTTATAAAACTATTTCATTATATAAAATAGTAGCTATTTACCTCTGGTGTACTCCAATTGAATACGTATCGAACTGAAGCATCAATTTCAACGGTACAATTCACATAGAGGTCTTGTCCGCGTGTGACATGACGCAAAGTGTCATCGTGAATTTTCGGTTCGGGCAGACTTTGTCTTACTATGTAAACAATTTAATTATTCTTATTAATGTTTCACCAAGTAATTATGGCTGATACGTTGCTTTGAACGTCTTATGTATGTATGTAGTGAAATTAACATCTCGAGTTGACCGTACTTACAGTGCACAGACAAGACATAATTGACCTCCTGCTGCTCATCGTCTTTTTCTAGAAAACACTTATACCAGTCGCTGTCTTTAACCTTCAGGTTTCTAATCGTGAAACCAATTTTAGGATCAAATAATGCCTTCTCCAATTCGTCTTCCTATATTAAGCGCGTTCAAATATTAGAAAAGTATCTAATGATATATTTATTATTATTATGATCTTATGATAAAATTAATACTGCTACTTTTATTGTATTATAACGAACTTTTTTTGAAAAAGTAAAATGCTAAGCATATTTTTAATATTCTCCATAAAACACAATTTACTGATTTATTTCTATAGTATAAATTTTTTATTTAAAAAAAATGTATTTTGTGATCCCAGTTAAATTTGTAAATAACGATAAGTTAATGATCTTATACAATTTTTCCCGTAAACACATCGCTGCATATTATATAAATCTAATAGATTTTCCCGTAAACTATTTCTTTTTAGATTATATAAATTATCTTTTGCTAGTCTATTATCAATACTCACATTGTTGTTAGACAAGATAGGTTTCAGATCTGGCCATGTAGGTCTGCATGGTATTACGACACTGTCACCAACAACTGCATTTAAATGAGCAAAAGTATCTTCTTCAACGAATAAATTTGTCCTAGCTGTACAAACAAATTAATACAATTATTTTATGTAAAATAGTGACGCCAATTGCTCCCCTAATTTTTCTTTACTCGATTTTCAAATTAATAATTATCTTTGATTTTATCACAAAATTAATTTGGAAATCAACTGAAGAAAAATTAAGGAGCAATTGTTTTATAGCAATTTGATGTCACTTTTTATAAACATACTACGGACAAAACAATATTTTTTATTGATCTGCAAAAGTAGGATCTATAATTTACTTACATTTTACGTAAACGTATAGCCAGTTCACCTCGGAATCATTAAAGAAATGTGGATCAATTTCAACATTATAATCGGCACAACCGTACCAGCCTGTATCGCCAGAAATAGTTTTTGGTCGTTGAAAAATATATTTGTAAACACCATTTTCCTTATCTGTGCTTATAATCGGTGTTGAAGCGTTACTCTGTCATAATAATAATTTAAAGTTTAATATATAAATAACATGCGTTTAAACATAAAAATAAAACATAAAAATATTGTAGTTTCTATAGATAACATAAAAATAAATATATAATATAAAAACATATAGATAAACATTTTTATATAGCAACTTTTATTAGACGTGCTTTTTATAACTAACTGATAAGAAATAAGTATTATAAAAAAATAATTAATTTAATTATTAAAATTAGAATTGTTTAATTTTTTATAGAATTATGTCATTAGTTTTTATACATATAGAGAAATGAAACACATTTTAATATCTGAAATTTAATAGAAAGAAAATATAAAATCAAGCTAATATAAATAGAAAAAATATCAAAAATTATCCTAATAAACTTATTAATACACACTGCTTCTTTTAAGGCGTCAGGAAAAACAAATTTAAGTGGTGCTGAACCCGTGCATGTAATCTCTAAAGGTTCCCCTTCGTTTAATACAATTTCTTCTTGGCTTGGTGAAATAATTGGTTTGCTACTTTCCGACACTGAAAAACACAAATTTGTTTGTGTAGTTCAAATACGATTTAAACTATTAAAATTTATTATAAAAATAATTTCTGTTACAATTATATAACACAACGATATATCTTTTATTTTTCTCATATCAAATTTTTTAATTGTTTATCGGTATTTTTTTTTTGCTACTTATTACGAGTTTGCGCGTAAAGTGAGAATATGATTAAGAGTTTCGAGAGAAATGTCGCGTTAGCCGCAATGTCCTGCGGATGATTGGTTATCTGGCCCTCTTCGTTACTCTTCTGTACAAAAGAACGCACGTGCCGTTTCTGCGCAAATGCGACCCATGACTAGGAAGGAAGTCCTTTTTTCCTTTCCCGATAACGTGCTCATATTATCAGTTAGCATGTGAAATACAAGACCATGAGCAACTGAGATTTACAAATAAATGAGTTGCTTCTAACTATGTCATAATTTATAGTAGAAAAGATTACATACAGATGAACAGGAAGTTTACAGATGCATTTGTACGTAATCTTTGCATTATCATGTATGTAAATATGATATAGTTAAAACGTATCACATTACGTTGAATTAAAATATATAGCACTATTGTATAACTCAGAATATTACTTTGTATTAATAAGCTATTAATATTTTTTAATATTAATTTTAATACAATATAATATACTTTTTATGAAAGAAATTAAAGGATGATGGATAAAATGAGTTGATTTTTACCTAAGAAGTATAATATATGTATACAGGGTTTATTTTAATAGCCCCTGTCTTTGGTGAAGTCTTTACTTATCTTAATACTTTTTATATTTATCTTTTGTTATTATTTCTATTTTTCGTGTTTTTGATAGATTGTATATAGCTAGCAAGAAACCATGTATTGAAAATAACACCAAACCTATTACCAAAAACTAGCTTGCTAACACGTACAGCAGCACACAATATTTCAAATTTATATAGCTAGTATGACTGCTAGTAAAATGTCTCGTATGCAATCTAGTACGAAAAATTGTACCGTGTGCCGCTAGCTTTATTTGAAAGACCATAACAAAGTAAACAGAGTAAACAAAATAATCGTAACAATCAAAACATAATATTGTATTTAAAGAAGGTGTTGCGAAGATATAGGTCATAAATGATAGAAAATAAAATAAAATAAAATGAAATAAAAATTAATAGAGAATTGAGCTTCAGAGAATTTAATTTTTAGAAGCTGGAAATTTTTTCCTTAGCAAAAACTAATAAACTATAGATCAAATCATGAATTTTTTTACATTGAATATTAAAAAGATTTAATAATTTAACCTTTAAGAAAGTGTCAATAAAGAAATTACAAAATATCTTATTTTTCATTTTATTTCAAAAAATTCGTTTATAAAGAATTAATTCAAAGTCTCAAAACACTTAATATTTGAAAAATGTAGATTTTTTTATATTTTTCCTGCATTATTTCATATTATTTTACATATATTTGTTAAATAAAATTTAATTAATTAAAAAAAATCCTTTGCACATCTATCAAAAAAAAGAAATAAAGAGAAGATTAGATATTGTGTATATAGTGCAATACTTTAACCAAACTAAATTACAATAGAATAAATAATTTAGACGTATTTTAGAAAAATTTTGTATTTAAGAAAAAATATAAATGTGACAATCTTAATTAAAATTTTTATTTAATGTAACATTTATTATAGGAATGTCAACTTTCACAAAATATAGTCAAAAAGTAAACTACTTTTTCTGGAAAGCATTTAAACTTATTTAAAATGTTTAAAAAAATTATATTCCAAAGAATATTCCGAATTAGAAAAAAATATTAAATTTTCACAATTCTCACAATTTTTATATTTCCAAAGAAAGAATTGATGAAATTGATGAAATAGATGAAAAGATCGCAATATGATACAGTGTTATCAATAATATGTATTTTTTTATTGAATTCTGCATATGTTGTCATCGAACAAAATATTTATTGCGACTGAAATGACTAATGCAATCGAGCATGACTCGTTCTATGTAGTCGATATCATGGACGCTTCTTTTGTACGATGTAAACATTTCAGAAATAATTTTCTTTTTGCCATACATTACTTTGCAGAGCATTTTTAAACGCTACGTTTTGACCTTGATCAGTCAATTATATTAAATGACTCTTGTGACCTTGATTGGTTATATTAAATCTATAAAATTATTGCCATTTATTAAGACACCAATGTATGAGACCAAGTTCAATGAAATTTTATGATTAATATACCGCTGAGAAATAATTGACTCAGAAGTACTTATGTACTAATAATAAAACAGATGTGTATCTCACATATGTTTGTTTGATATTTTAGTTAACTATGGTTATCCCAATTTGCGAATAATTTGATAACAGTTACAATTGATTGTAACAGATAAGCGCTATCGCGCACTTTATTTAAGTAATTAATTAAGACTCGTATAACAAAAATTTGTTATAATTTGATTTATATTGATTTGTTTCTATATAATAAATATCACATTAAAAGCTTATCATTTTCCAAATTCTTTTCATCTAATAGTTTCGTTAAATTTCGATAAATGAGTTTAGCAACAGGTGAGATTCATCTGCATAATTCTTCGAGCATGATTCATTTCAGCATTCGTTTCATCTATTCTTCACAATATCGATCTGTTTTACATGATAAAAACGACTAGATGGTTTTACAACATTATTTACAGAAACAGTGCTGTTGAATGTTTTTGCTATGTTTCAATGTAATAACATTCATAAAAAAAAATTTCAGGCAAATACAATTTACAGTTTATGATTTCAAGAAAGCAGCCACGAAATTTTAAATTAAATACTTTAATATTATTTTTATATTATACTATACGAATGCTGGAATGAATCATACTCAAAGAACGGTGATTCTCACCTATAGCTAAATTTAATTTATCGTTAACAAAACTATTAGACGAAAAGAATTGGAAAACAATAAGTTTTTAACACGATGTTTATTATATAAAAACAAATCAATATAAATTAAATTATAATATTTAAATATTTGTTGTACAAATTAAACATGGTTTAAAGAAAGCCGCTACAAAATTTTAAATTAAGTACTTTAATATTTATTTCTTTTATGAAATGATAATAGTTAAAAGAAGTTATAGAATTTTATATTAGATTTTTTGCAAGTTCTATCAAAATAAGAAATATGTATAATTTATTTCATTTAACATTTTCTTAAATATACGAAGAAACGCGGACTAAATATTAATCGAGGTTTGAAGAGTGTGCACATGTTTCTCTTCTTTCAAATGATTTAAAGAAATGTTGAGACGTTACTGATATTTTGTTTGATATTTGTTGAGTAGCAATAAAAAAGCTTCCACACATCATATATTCTTTAAGTAAAATCTGATCATGACACCAATAAATGTGACTCAATGTCGACCATGTAACCACTTTATACTTCTCACAAACACGTATGAAAACACACACACATGTGACAGATACGTCGTACAGGTACGCCAGATTGCGTTAATTACCTTGACAGAGCGTGAAAACGACGAGTACCAGAACGCGGTATCGTAAATAATGTAAAAACATTTTCGTTTCTCTCATGCTTTACATGCTGGGTTCACATTTTTACACACCGATGTTGCTTAATTAACCTTGTCGAAAAAATAAACGCGCGCGAGGACAGGCCTCGGAGTTGGCTCTTCGAAGGCCTTACCGCTCTCTACTGCGTCGACGATCACTTTCACACTGACAAGCTGCAAGAGCGACTAAACGAACAGGCCCCACCCGGCCAGTTTTCTGTTCGAGTACAACTTATCGGAGACGACGTCATCTCATGACACCATCCGCCTTCTTCTGATGCCAAGAGTTACATACCTACGTCGAACAAATTCTTCCTCGCACAATGAAACCGGCCGGTAATAGACAAGTTTTATCGTAAGTTACACAATCTTAGAACTGATCTGATAGATCTGATATTTGCTCTGGGAAGATTCGTTCGCATCGTATCGGAATTTTATATAATTACGTGGCAGTAAATCATCTTTATAAAACGATATTAAAATTATTTTTTAATAAATTTAAAAATAAAAATTTGTACTGTATGTCTTAAAAATATGATTAGATATAAAATGTTATTTTAAATGAATTTTTTAACTAGGAATCGATTTTTTGGGGGAAAATTATGAGTGAAAATTAACTTTTATTGGACTTTTCCAATTTCTCGCACATCATATGTTTCTATAACTGAACTACAAAAAAAACTTAAAAAAGTAAAACTCTACCTACAATTAACTGAAAAATGTAGTTTTGTTATCTATTTTTTCAAGTTTTCAAAAGAAAAAGTTTATGAAAAAATTCTTTTTGACAATTGTTTATAATTTGAAAGCATTGACATTTTAGTATTTTTGTTTAAAAATTTGATTAATTCAAAAAAAATTGACGATTGAGCAGAAGATTTTAAGATATTCTGTATCTCATATTCATCGAAATAATTAAAAGATTGATAACATCAAGTATATTAAATATATTATATAAAATTAATATATATTTTTTTTTAAGTGTGCATTTATTTGAATTATTATTTCTGATTGAATTATTATCATTTTGTAAAGCTTTAATGTTCAAAGCTTAAAGTATGGAATTAAAAAATATTAATATGAAAGGAAATAAAGATAAAATAATATAGTTTTTGATTTTTT
This sequence comes from Anoplolepis gracilipes, assembly GCF_047496725.1. Classification (NCBI taxonomy): domain Eukaryota; kingdom Metazoa; phylum Arthropoda; class Insecta; order Hymenoptera; family Formicidae; genus Anoplolepis; species Anoplolepis gracilipes. Next base: position 8,994,418 of record NC_132972.1, on the reverse strand, counting down.
AGAATATTCAAGATATGTAATATAAACTTTTTATATCACAAATATGCGAATGCTCTTTCCTTATCTCATCGAAAATTGCCGTTCAGTAGGAAGAAACAAGTATCTTGTGCTTAAAATATCAAGTTGTATATGTATACTCACTAAATTCGTGGGAAACTATTGTAATCAACTATATCTATTTATAGTATAATATTTCTGATACTGCTTTCAAAAAGTTAGTTTCATAAGTGCACGAAAAAAATACCGACTAAAGATTACAGCCAAAAATTATTTTAAACCAGAGTGTTTCTTATAGATTTACAAAGAATACAGAGTTTTGCTAAAAAAATATGTGTATAAATAGGAAATATTTCGCTTATAATGATGAAGTCGTATATACTTTGTAGTTTAGGACTATCATATATCATATACATATAGGTATGTATGTTAGTATATTATATACATTTATATATATATATATATATATAATTATATATATAATTAAGACTGCAATTTTATTTATTAGAATAGATTTACACTGAATCTTTGGGTTCATAAAATTTTGCACACTTTATGCTGCGAGAGTATGACTTTAAATTAGCATAGACTAATTGTGAAGAACAGCGGTTATTGAATTGATTAGCAGAAAAAGTTAGCACAATTAACGCGTCTTCATTTCTTGGCAATAGTTTTTTCATATTTTTTCTTTTCTTTAAAATATATAGCAAGAAACAAACTTATACATAATTTTATATGAGATATATTAATAATATTTGTAAAACTTTTTAAATTATTATAAAGACCATACTTGATCATCGGTAGATCATTGGTAACTGTCTGTTGCAGCTTATAAACGTTATATACTGATGGCGTTAGTCTATCAATTAATTATCTTGGTACTTTTTAGTACACAATCTTTACTTGAATAAAAAATCCAAATTGAGATAATATTGATTTTTAATACAATTTTATTTTATTTGAAATTTAATGTACAAAATAATTATAATATCAGAGTAAATAAAATATTATTTATATTTCAAGCTAATATAATACTAATAAGTATAAGTTAGATGTAATAATATTTCTATTTTATATGATAATATGATAAGATTTATTTAATAGTAATTTCCTCATTGCACACAAATTTTCGAGGTATTTCTCTATTTCTCATAATATCAGAGTTTATACTAATCTCTTTAGATATATAATAAAGTGATAGTTTTAAACCACAGTTTCCGCTGATGTATCACATGTCTGTAGACAGACTCTGTACACATTTTTTTATGCAGTCGAATATTATCACAGATAGGACCATTGCTGATAAATAAAACGCATTTGTACAAAAATCATTCAGCAACCTTTCCTTGAAAAAACTAAAATTTTTAAAGGAAAATTGATATTTTACAATTAGAAATTAGGAATATATATGTACGAGTACCGATTCTAGAATGTAAGAATAATGACTGTCTTTTAATAATTTCAAATTTTAATACATAATAATAAAGAATTAAGTATGTATAATTTAATAATTATCAAAAAGAAATCAAATTATCAAAAATCAGAAAACTATATCAGAAATAAGATGTGTAACAATAATATAATTGTGTTAATTGATATAATAAATATTACATATACACATATACTTACAAATACACACCAATTAAATAAAAAATGTATGAGAGAGTAATAATAATATTTTTTATTTAACGTATTAAAATAAAATAACAATTAAATTATTATGAGTTACGAAGAGATAGAGCAAAATTTCTTTACAACCATTAATTAAATAAATATTTTTGTAGATACAAAAATCTATTATAAATTACTGTACACTCAAAAAAATATTTTGCTAATGTAGATAGATTTCTAAATATCTCAATTAAAATTGATCGCTACTTTTTGTATCTGGTTAGAATATCGTTTGTCACGTATAGAATTTATAGCAACAATATTCTAGCAATATCTCTAGAAAATTTAGATCCCATTACCAAATATTAATCACAAATATAATTGTCCTTGACAATAGGTCTTAAAGATAGGCATCACAGAAAAATTTTCCGTCTAAATTACACTAATGGTACAGATGTAAATTCTGTCTCTATCATTTAAATTGATCAAGTGCAAAATATATGCAGCGTCACGGTATTTGTTAATAATTCATTTGTTTCAATTAATTTTTTACACCTAGAAAATTTTCCAAGTTGCAAGATCATTTTTTTGAGTGCATAAAATTTAAAATATAACAAATTTTTTCAATTTAAAATAAAAAGATTTGAATCTTTTATATATTATATTAAACATGTGTCAATTTATGGGTAATGAGTTAAAATTATTATCTGTCAGAACAGCGACCTCAAACATAAGATAGGGTGTTATGGACCCCGTTGCTATCAGGTTTCTGATCATTACGCCCACACTTATCGCGTAGGAACTGCTGTCAGAGACATACATTATCTCTATATTTTGTTTTTATTTTGTTGAGATATGCATTAATCTTATATATACAAGATGTATATATATATATATATATATAGGAATTATGATGAAATTATCTCTTTTTTATGAATTATATATATTTTTATGGATTATTATATTTTTTAAATTAATTACATATATATAAGATTTTTACTTCACTTAATTAATATATGATATAAGACAGTTTTTTGAAATTATTGTAAGAGAAAAATAATCATTATAAGATAAAAAAACTGTAGTTTATCTTAAGATATTTTTATTATATATTATATTATAATTAAAATTATAATTTTGATTTAATATGACATTTTTTATCTAATAATAATAATAATAATAGCCGAAATAACGAAAAAGATTATATTTATTAAAAAGTAAGAATTTTTTACATTTGTGCAAGAGAGGAACATATTGAATTATTATTAATACTTGTTATTAAACTATAATTCTAATTATTTTAATTTGTATTAGGTACATTATATTGCTCATAAATACATGCTTATTTATAAATGTTTTACAACTTTTTTATTAAAAAATTTTAGAATAAATTCTCATTATAATTATTTATTAGTCCCTCTTTGTGTTAAAATAAAAAGATGATTTATTTTAAATTATTGTACTTACTGTATCTTTAAGAAATACAAGAAGTATATAACTAAGCAAATATACAGAGTGATTTATTTTAATTTTAACAATCAATTATCTGAAAAATAAAAGGTTTTCGAAAAAAAGATATTTCAGACAAAAATTATTTGATTTAAAGAAAGAAAAAAACTAGAGATATTGTTTGACCTTGGCGTGTCCAACTTTTGTTCTGAAACATTTTTTCTAAAACTTCTTAATTGTCATTTGATATTAAAATAAAAATAAAAATAAATTATTCTGTATATTATATACATACTGTATATATACTATACTTATGGGCGATAATATACATATATATATATATATATATATTATAGATAATATATAAATACAACAACGTATATATACTACGGTGTATATAAAACAAGGAACATCTCATTACACTGGAGAAACAATAAACTTGTTATAAACTAGATACATATGTTTAACACAAATTCAAATTTGTCACAATTAACTTTTTATAAACTATATGTTTAAAGAAATTAGGATTTGTTTATCTAATAATTAGCACATACTGCCTTTCTGAAACTATAAAACGTTAATTATCTATCTTGACGTTATATGTACACTTTGAAATACTTAATACTAGTTTGCAGTCTTCTCGTTAAAAATGTATACGTATATATATATCAAGATTCTTGGTATTTTTAGATACCAGATATAATTTTTTGCTAATACATTTTTTAAATATTATATAAGAATAAAACTTTGTGCGGCAAAAAATAGGATGCAACTTAGAAATTTTTTCAAGTTTTTTTAAATAATTTAAAAATTCTAATAGTATTGTTTTCTAAAAAATAAGATAATAATATTATAATACTAAAAAATACGGCTTCTATAAAAAAAAAATGAATGTCTCTGATTTCTTGGTGACGTCAAAATGATAGGAATATTTGATTATTGTACTATTTGCAGTAAAAATTAATAAATTTCGACTTGATATTGATATGTGTTATTTTTATGTGAAAATTATAAGAAGTCAAAGTTGGTCTAGGTATTTGTGATATCACTCTCTCGCCAAAGTTGATATAGTGCCATTATAAGATTAAGATACGAGGCTGCAGTCCATGTTTGGACTGTAGATTTGTAGATGTCCGGTTGTTGTATAGATATTCGATTAGGTGCGATTATAGTTATCGCACCCTAACTGAATGTCAATATTTACAATATTTTATACTTGCTCGCTATTCAAACCAGATGTGTTTTCATTTGTCGAATCGTGTGCAGATTTTTCTGAACTCGAACTTTCTGCTCTCGGATCGCTTTTGGCAGTCCGCACTAGGGGTTCTTCCGTATAATTAGTAAATTTCTCCAAACTAATTGCAGTAGCTGGTATTATCTCCTTTTTGTCATACTTTCTACTGATCGCGTGCATGTTCTTCTCCGACACATCCTCCAAGAAGTTTTCCCGCGAGCAACATTGGGAGGAACTGCAGTATTCTCCATGACAACGAATCAGACAATCAGTTTTCTCCATATTCGGCTTCATCTGGTGTCATATATCATTATTCGATAAAGTGTTTTTAAAGATAGAAAGATCAAGTATTAAAGAAATATATCCTATGTACCTTATAAAATTCTGGCTGTATAGTAACCTGGGTAATGCCCATTTCGACAAAAAAGGCGGTGACTTGATCCGTGATATTAGCATAAACCTGATCGAAAAAAATGGGGAAATATTTTTTTTCAATTAAAAAATGTTAAAGAAAATTAATTTTTTTTTCTAAAAATTATTAAGCAATTTTTATTAAACGTAATTTTATAAATTAGTTTAACTTGTGAATTTGTTTGCCTTACTGTTGGATCTAAAAATATGATGTGTGCTGTAGAAATGATTTTTTCTCCTGCTAATTGCCATACATGTAAATCATGAACATTCACGATCCCCGGAAAAGCTTCTAATAACTCTCTTTTAAGAGAGTCGATGTTTATATGATTCGGAATTGTTTGAAGTAGAATCAAGCCTGATTCTTTCACTATAAAAAGAAATAATGAGAAAATAAAAAGCTGATTATTTCCAAGGATTAGTATATTAGTCGCAGAACGAAAAAGACTAATTAATTGCTTATTGTAAGTTTTTTTTTATATAAATAAGTATATATTTTACATTATCTTATTTTTTTATTACCTTATAAAAAAATATACTTACTATATGGATAGCAAAGAACGAACAGTGAAATTGACGAAATAATAGCAAAGACAGGATCGATGTATTTGGCCACATCAGAATCGTTAAAATAAACTAAAACTGACACTAGTATGACGAAAACACATCCGAGAACATCCCTACACGTTTCTCTAAAGCCTTGGCTTTTTGGAATTGCTAATGGACTTCGCCTAGTCTGCGCCGACAACTGTTGCTCGCCGTCCTTTGGTTCTTGTAAATTCACATTCCTAAAATATCAATTACTTCAATAATATAGATTTCATTAATTAGTATTTTTTTTTTATTAATTAGTATACATGAAATCGGCTTGTATTCAAATATTGACAAATATTCTGCCATTAAATAAATATGTATAATGAAATACTTTGAAAATTTTATGTTTTGAATTGTTTTTATTTATAAAAAGACTTATTAAAAAAATATTTAATATAATATTTAATATAATATATATAATATGTACATGTTAACTATATTTTAAAAATAAATAATATATGGACATGTATATAACTTTATCTCATGTTAATTAATACAAAATCATAAAATATTATAAAATATTTAAAGAATAATTTAAATTGTAAATGCGAATTACATATCGTGCATTTTTTTAATTTCAACTGTTTATAATTCGAATCACTATCAAAACCTACCTGCATAATATTACGTCTCCTTTTTCAGTAACATGCAGGAAGATTCCCTGATTGAACGTGAATCCCCCAATTAAAATATAACATAAAACGTTTAGAAGTATCCCGGAAGTACCTATGCACAGCACGGGAAACGGATGATGCATTTCATCCAGGTGATCAATGTGTACCAATGTCT